>NC_134687.1:511925358-512297233 GCF_050947455.1 Rhinoderma darwinii
CCATCCCACTCCCCCTTTCCCATCCCTTGGTTGAACTTGATGGACATGTGTCTTTTTTCAACCATACAAACTATGTAACTATGTAACTATGTATATTCCACGATCAACTGTAAGTGGTATTATTTCAAAGGGAAAGCGTTTAGGAACCACAAGTGGCAGAACACGTTACAGAGCGGGGTCGCCAAGCACTGAGACGCTGTGCTGACTCAATAACTGCAGAGTCCCCGACCTCCTCTGCCATTAACATCCGCACAAAAAATGTGCGTCCAGAGCATCATGGCATGGCTGAGAACCTGCCTACAACCCTTACATCACCAAGCACAATACCAGGAGTCAGATGGAGTGGTGTAAAGCACGCCGCCACTGGACTCTAGAGCAGTAGAAATGTGTTCTGTGGAGTGACTAATCACACTTCTCTATCTGCCAGTTTGATGGATGATTCTGAGTTTGAGGAATGCCAGGAGAACATTACCTGCCTGACTGCATTGTGCCAATTGTAAGGTTTCGTGGAGGAGGTATCATGGTATGGGGTTGTTTTTCAGGCATTGGCTTAGTGTCACATTGGATTCGTGGACCCGCTGGGCCGTACCGCCTTGACGGTATGGCAGCTGGCCAACAGGGTGTAGGTCACAGTCTATAGTTCGTATAGTGTACCTGTGGCAGCTAGGACAGTAGCAAGGCAGGCTCGGCTGGGACTAGGCAGCAGGTCGACGTCAGGCGTGGAGTAACAGGACAGGCGTGGAATACAGCTCAGCATGACTACAGCTCAGCACGGCACTTGACCAGGATATAGGTACGGGGAACACTGGGAACTGGAAAACACTAGGAAAGCACTTGCGTAGACAAACTTTGGATACGACAAACAACGCTCAGGCATTGCAGGGAGGGGCACAGCCCTTCTTATAGCCCAGGGTGCTATGGGAGCAATCAGCTCAATCTCCCACCTGCGTGCACTTTGTCTTCTTAAGTCTGGACTGAACTCGCGAGCGCACCCTGGTGGTCACTGTGGAACAGGACGGCCATATGTGCAGACATAACTGGAGAGAAGGGCGTCGACTGGATGGAAGGAGTTTGTGGTCAGTGACCACAGACGTTACACCAAGGCCCCTTAGTTCCAGTGAAGGGAAATCTTACTGCTTCAGCATACCAATACATTTTGTACAATTATATGCTTCCAACTTTGTGGTAACAGTTTGGGGAAGGCACTTTTGTATTCCAGCATGACGGTGCCCCAGTGCACAAAGCAAGGTCCATAAAGACATGGTTGGGTGAGTTTGGTCTGAAAGAACTTGACTGGCCCGCACAGAGCCCTGAACTAAACCCCATCAAATACAGCTGGGATGAACTACAACGGAGATTGCGAGCCAGGTCCTCTCGTCCAACATCAAATGTCTGACATCACAAATGCTCTTCTGGATGAATGGGCAAAAATTCCCACAGACACACTCCAAAATCTATTAGAAAACCTTCTCAGAAGAGTGGAAGTTGTTTTAGCTGCACAGGGGAGACCAACGTCATATTAATGTGTAGATGTCCTAATACATTCTCCAATATAGTGTTTTATACACCTATGGTTGGTGAGACATCTCCTAACCTCAGATCTCCTGCAGTGCCAACGACATAGTATAAACTTGATACTTTCTTTAGCTGGCCATAGTCATGAGATAATTGTTAGTGAAAATGTACAAGTCTAGTTTCCAATTGCTTACTATTCATTTTTCATGTTCTTTCATCAAACAAACTGACTGTTCACAGACAGTCTGCTGACAAGACAATATGCCTTTTTGATTTATTTTTTTCCTGGATCTAAGTTGCAATCTGAAGTTCATGGTGCAAAAGAGCACCTAGAATATGACAAAAAATGTTATTGCATAGTCATACATATGCGTAATGCTATTGGCCATAAGAACTGTCAGATTCCATCTATGGCCAAAATTTGTGATAAAAGTGAAGACTGACATCCCAGCGTGTGAAAAGGATTTAAAAAGGCACTTTTACCAGTTTACAACTTGCCTCCTACCTAATCTAATAAACGCTTTGTTGTAGGTAACTACTGTTTTTTTTTTTTTTTTAAACTTTTATTAGTGACAAAGTTCTGATCATTTTTACATTTATGCTAACTGTTTTTT
This sequence comes from Rhinoderma darwinii, assembly GCF_050947455.1. NCBI lineage: Eukaryota > Metazoa > Chordata > Amphibia > Anura > Rhinodermatidae > Rhinoderma > Rhinoderma darwinii. Next base: position 511,927,488 of record NC_134687.1, read on the forward strand.
AAATACCCAAATGCGTGTTTTTTTTTCGTTTCATCAAGCGGGCGTTGTAAAGAAAAGTGTATGACACTGACCAATCAGCGTCATACGCTTCTCTTCATTCATGCCCAGCTTTATTCACAGCACAGTGTGATCTCGCGAGATCACACTGTGAAGTAACTTACTCCCGCAGTTCCTTCACCGGAGTGACGGGAGAATAACCAGACATCGCCTCCAGCCGTGCCAGGGAGATTATCCTCCTCAGCAGCAGTCCTGGCACGGCTGGAGGCGATGTCTGGTCATTCTCACGTCGCTCCAGTGAAGGAACAGTGGGAGTAAGTCACCTCACAGCGTGATCTCGCGAGATCACACTGTGCTGTGACTAAAGCTGGGCATGAATGAAGAGAAATGTATGACGCTGATTGGTCAGCATCATACACTTTTCTTTACAACGCTTGGTGAAACTAAAAAAAAAACGCCCATTTAGAAAAAATTTGCATAAATGTAAAAATGATCATAACTACGTCACTAATAAACGATTTTCACATAGGCGCCTTGCATTTGCAGAGAAAATAACTTTATTCAGTATATGCAAATGAGCATTTTGGCATCACCGTTGCTCCAAAATGTAATATCTTCTTTCCCCAGTCCATCCCTCCCTTCTTTCACTGATTGACAGGGGCCCGGCAGTGTATTAGCCGAGTTCATCCCTGATCCCGTAATCTCCTGAACGCGGGAGGGATGGACTGGGGAAAGAAGACATAGCATTTTGGAGCAACAGTGACGCCCTCATTGCTCCAAAAGGTTCATTTGCATACACTGAATCAATTGATTTTCTCTGCAAATTAGCCACCCATGTGAAAAGGAAAATAACGTTAGATTCAGGTTAGCCTACTTTATATTACTCTGTTGCTAGTTTGATAGGTACATTTTTGGTTACAGACCCCCTTTAATGGTTGACCATACACTGTCTGAATCCTTGTATTGAGCAGACATATTTAACCATTTATGGGCAGATCTAGGGCCTGTACATGTGCATGCTTGTCTTTAGTTTGTTAAGGGGGTACATTAAAGAGTGCTTAGGATGTATTCTGGTATATTTGTCCCTCCCCTACCCACCATTGCTATATCAATGCTTGTTATTGTTGAGTGTGGAGCAAGAGGACAGTAAAGGCTGTGATTAGTATGCGGCCAGGCTGTTTAGCATGCTAACTAGGTTGATTAGAATGCTGATTAGCAAAGAGAATCCCTGTGTCTTGGGAGAGGAAGGAGACACTGGGGTTACTCATTGTTTTTATATCTTGTCACATAGGTGACAAATCCCCTTAAATGTAAGAGAAAAAAAAGAAAAGAAAAACAAAACAAAACATGAAATTCCCCTAAAGGTAAATCTTTAGTTATTCTGCAGCCAACAACAGAATGATGTAATGCACCAGAAAAACTCCTCAGGATTAAAAACAGATATAACGTTATATGTTGTTTCTCAACAGATGCAGTTATCTTCCAACATGTATGACACAAGGGAGCAATAGCAAGTTTAGACATTAGATACAGTTAAAATGAGGTTCCTGCCCTAACACAAGGGTGAGTGACTTCATCACATAATGCTAACAACATAATAAATTATTTTAGGCGACTGTTTTGTGTAAATGCAGATAACTTATAATCATGACCTTAGGTCTAAAACTTTTCTTATTCAAATAATGGGAATGTGAACTTGGCAAGATAAATAGTGAAGTATTAGCGAGTAGTACTATGCATAGCACATGATGGCTGAAAGTCTTACACATCTGGCATCGATGGCCAGAAACTTCAAGCTATGATTCTATCACTAATGAAAGTTGGCAGCCCCTCATTGGACTGAATAGGTCATATCCCGAATATACATTTTTATATGGTTTAGATATTGCAAAATGCAAGGCTATTGTATGCAAAGGATCTGGCAGAACTGTCAAAACTGTAGTCCATATTACAAATACGTAGACACTCTGTGTGTCGCCGTATGGTGCCTCTGTGAGGTCCTGTATGCTCCTCTTGAAGCAATACTTCAACTGAAAAATACCTCCGTAATAGATCATGTAATGGATTATGCCATATTTTTTTATTATTACAGATTCATATAGAATCAGCCTCTATGTGCGTCTATATGTAGCTTAACAAAACCTGATAAATCTAAATGAAGTGAGGACACAAAATGTTGGGGACATATAAGGCTTCGTTCACATCTGCGTTGGGACTCCGTTCATGGGTTACATCGGAACTTTCCATCACGGCAACCCATGAACGGAATCTAAACTGAAACAATTGGTTTCCGTTTGCATCACCATTAATTTCAATGGTGACGGACCCGTTGCAAATGGTTTCCGTTCGTCACATTTGTGTAAGTGTTTCGACGGAACGAATAGCGCAGTTGACTACGGTATTGATTCTGTGAAAACAACAGAACCCTTACACAATGGTGACAAACTGAAAACATTTGCACCGGATCCGTCACCATTGAAATCAATGTTAATGCAAACCGAAACCTATGGTTTCCGTTTGTTTCAGTTTGGATTCTGGTCATAGGTTCCCGTGACGGAAAGGTCAGACGGAACCCATGAACGGAGTCCTGACGCAGATGTGAATGAAGTCTAGATTGAACATTTATATGTTTGTAGATGTTTTAAGCTTTTTTATAAATCATTATCATTGGATCAGAAGTCCTGTAAACAGTGTTCAGTACCAACAGAAATCTCTTCTGCTACTCATGGTGTCCCTGTTTTTGGACTATGTACGTGAATGAGTTATATTAATTCCACCTTATATATTCACTTGGCGTTGTCAGTCCTCCTGGAGATCAACTGCATTTGGCTTTAAACCGCATTGGAAGGAGAACAGCTTTTTGTAGCAGCTTTGAATTGTAAGTATAGTTTATTGGATTAAAGCCAGACCTGTCAAGTTTCTTACTAGTCGTCCACAGATAATTTCCATTCCTCCTTCTTTTCCTAACATTCATTTTCTGTAAATTACTGGCCAACCTGGAACAAATCTTTGGACATGAAACTAAGTTGTCAACTCCAGAGCTAAAACACTGAACAAATGCTTAAAAACTGTAATACTATCATTAATAACATTTGTACTATGTTCTGTAGTGCCTGCCACAATTCAAAGTAATCATTTAGAAAGGACAGGGGTTCAGTTTGGGAGATGAAAGGCAGCGTTCTTGTTAATAAATGAAGATTTTATCATGTTTAAGACCTAAAACCAGAGCTTTTAATATTTTCATCTATATACTTTATGCACAATGATTAATACTCATAATGACCAAGGCTCAGGATGAAAGAACAGCTAGAAAATCAAGACTGTTGTACACTGTAAAGTTTATTCTTGTATATGTCTCCGAAGCAGACTGAATTGATTCTACTAATAAGTTATGCTAATAATTCTCTCTTATTTGTCAAAAATAATTGTCATTGCTCTTAGTGTCTAGGTGCAGATATGTATTCTATCCTCCATAGATTTCAGATGAGAATGTAAAGAATCTGCAGAGAGGTTGGCGCCGGATTTCACCAGTGCAGTATGATGAGACATCATACATGAGAGATCATAACTCTGGCAGCTCTAACAAATTTTAGGTATAGCTAGATTAAGTTTGGCCAGAAGGGTATTTTCAAGATTTATATTGATTTTCATTGTAGATAGCACAAAGGAAGAATTAAAGGGAATGTGTCGCCAAATAAAACAAATTTTTTTAAGTTACTTATTTTTATTATATTTTTTACAGATTTTTTGCTGTATTTTTTTTTCTTCCACAAGTAGGAAAGTATTAAAAATGAAATTATAATTTGACATGTTTTCCTATGTTGGCCACCAGAGGGAGCACTTCCCAGAATTACGGCAAGGTGAATCAGGCAGAGCAACCTGACCTACAGTAGCTGCTGTAAATGTGGGAGGGAGACTCACCCCCTCCCTATTTTTGGCTACAAGCCAGGAAAAGGTGTCTTCAAATTGCTAAGCATTGTCCGGCTCCCATTTTGGGAGTGCTTTTACAATGGCAGCTGGCAGAGCTCTAGGACACCCCAAAAGGCTAAGAATAATGAAAGTCAAGAGGGAGACCCTGTGGTAAATGACTTTTCAGTTGACAGGTTCACACGGCATGTATTTGACTGTGTTTTTGACACATTTTACGTGCCGAAAAGCGCGTCAAACGTTTGATTAAGCTTCACATTTACATCAATGAGAATGTACACCATTAGTACATACAATACTATTTTTTATGCAAGCATTTTTAAAAAATGCGTTGCAGAAAAAGAGAAGCGTCTTGTCAATTCTTTGGCACGTAAAGCGCGCCAGATGTTTCCATAGTCAATGGAACTCCTAATCACGCAAAATGCATCAAACAAGTAAAAACACGTAAAAAAACGCCTGTATTTTAAAAGGCGGTTCACAAGAAACACTGATGTATTTTACACATCTACACGTCATTTTTTTTTTTAGCGTTGTGGGAGCATGCCCTAAGGGAATTATTTTTCATTGGCCTGTAGTTTATATTGCGGTGCAGGCAGAAGACAGAAGTTTCTGTAGGTGAGAAAATTTTTATTTTTAATATTACTAACTTTATTTTTTTATTTTGCAGGTTCTGCTCGACCGTTTGGACTATGTCACAGATTCGCTGGACTACAACGATAATCTATGTTTGTTTTTGTTTTTTAAATGGTTAATGGGGGTTGTGCGGGGGAGTTTTTGTTTGAATAAAAAAATATTTTCTTAGGGTGTATTCAAACATTGCAGTTTTGCCGCATTTCACCACGCAGCCGAAAACCACATTGAAAAAATTGTGGTAAAAACGCGTGCACTATTCGATGTGGTTTTTGGTTCCACGGGAAAGACGCGGCAAATCTGCACTGTGTGAATTCACCCATAGGCCCTGTTCACACAGAGTTTTTTTGCAGGCAGAGAAAAAAATGTGCCTCAGAAATCCTTCAGGAACTTTGAAGACGATTTTAAACTGCCTGCACTTTATTCCGCTGTTTTCGCGGAAGTTTTCATCTGCGGCCATTGCAAGAACCATGGACAACAACGCCATGAAAAGCTCCCCCGAAAAGATTTCAATGGGAGGTCAGAGGCGGAAGCCGCAAGAAAGAAAACGCCACTTTATTTTCCCTGTGACCGGTCAAAAGCCACCCGGGAAAAAAACGCCTCTGCCTCCCATTGAAATCAATGCAGGGAGATTTCGGGGGTTTCATGGCGCTAATTCCGACGTGATCTCTGCATCAAAGTCAGCGCCAGCAAGCTCTGTGTGAGCAGGGAGTTATATCTCTGTTTTTTAATACTTTATTACCTCCTTAGTAATGGCAGTTTGACGACATCCATTACTAAGACGGTGCTTAGTGTTAGCGAGTAAAAACTAGCTAACTAGCAACTAGCCCCCCATTATTACCCCGGTATCCACCACCACCAGGGGTATCGGGAAGAGCCGGGTACGATGCAGTACCTGACCATCTGTAGGGATGGCAGGGCACTGGGGTGACCGCAGGCTGGTACTATTAGGCTGGGAAGGGCCAAAAACAGTGGCCCCTCCCACCCTGGTAATGATAAGCTGCGGCTGATTTATTGTATCTGGCTTGTGAAGAAAATGGAGGGTGCCCCATGTTGTTTACGTCAATTTATTCATTAAAAAAAAAACAAAAAAACTACCAGATACAATAAAACAGCCGCAGTCTAGTATTAACAGGGTGGGAAGGGCCACTGTTTTTGGCCCTTCCCAGCCTCATAATACCAGCCTGTGGCTGCCCCAGTGCCCGACCATCACAACAGGTGGTTGTGTACTGGATCGTACCCGGCTCTTTCCAATATCCCTGGCGGCGGTGGGTATCGGGGTATTTATGGGGGGTTAGTTGCAGATTTTGTACTGGCTAGCACTATGCCCCAGCTTTAGTGATGGACGTCGTCAAATAGACAACTGCCATTATTAAGGCGCTAATAAAATATTTAAAAAACACAGTGACATAAGAAAATAATTTGTTATTGCAATAAAAACTCCCCCACACAACCCTCTTTCACATTTTACTTAAAATAAAATAAAAAATTAGATCATCGAAGTAGTCGAACGAATTTACTACATAGTCCAAACGGTCCAGTGGAACCTGCAAAACAAAAAAAATAAAAAGTAGATCATTTATGTAATCCAACGAATCTACGACGTAGTCCAAACAGTCCAGTGGAACCTGCAAAACAAAAAAAAATAAAAGTTAATAATATGCCGCTGCTTCTTAATTCCTTGCTGCTACTGTGAATCGCCATATAGTTACACGGCGGTTCACAGTAGGAGCAAGGAATGACGGAGCCTTGGTGCTCGCCGCTGATGCTTCAAAACAGCCGCCAATTATCTCCGTCGAGCACACCCCACACACACACACACACACACACACATACACATAACTTACCTGCATGTTTTAGGGGCTTTGTGTGGGGGGGAGGGCTCGATGGAGCAGCCGCGCACGCCACTGATGGTTCAAAACAGCTGATAAGCGTCTGTGACTAATCAGCGGCGCTACTGTGCCGCTGATCCTTCATAGACGCCAATCAGCTGTTTTGAAGGAACAGTGGCGAGCACCGCTGCTCAGTCGAGCGTCCTTCCCACACGCACAAACCCCACCAAACGTGCTCCAGCGAGCAGTGGCGAGTACCGCTGCTCCGTCGAGCACCCTCCAACACACAAACCCCCACAAACAGGCAACAGCGCCACACACACAGACCTAACACCCCCCCACCCCGCAGGCACGCGCGCGCACACACACACATACACCTCACCTGCAGCCGGTCTTCTCCAAAATGGCACGGGTTTTCCCCCTATAAACCAGCTTCTATGCTGGGTCGCTCTGAACTGCGCATGCGCAGTACAGAGCGGGACGGCAGAGGATGTAATGATTATGTCCTATGCCCTGTAGGTGCCATATTCCATCTGTCTATGTGTCATTAAGAGACACATACACAGATGAAATATAACATGGCAGCCCCCAGTAAATGAAAAAAGTATTAATAAAAACCAAAACATTTCATGTGAAAAAATAAATAAAGTAGATATATAATTTTATTAAATAAAAACACAGAAATTAATAAAAAAAATCATGACACCTTTCCTTTAAGGAGCCTTGGCCCAGATGCTCTATTAGACTGGCATAAGATTCCCATTTAATTATGTATGTATGCCAGTCCTTGTTTTTAACTAGAGCGGTAACTGCACATCATGGGAACCTGAAGAGTTAGGCCACATTCAGACCTGGCGGAATTGCTGTTGAATTCCGCTGCGGACGGCCCGCAGTGGAATTCTGCAGCAGCCGTTTTTTACATTTCTTCCAATACATTTTTAGTAAACTTAGTTTAAAATAACTGTGCGGAATTTAGGCTGTGGTGCAGAATTTTCCCTCCGCAGAATGCACATTATATTGCCCAGAAGCAGCGGAATTTCACTGCGTATTTCAGCCTTTGCAATACAAAAACTGAAATCTGTGGAAAGTCCGCTGTGATATTCACAACTTCTGAATTACCTGTCAAATATGCAAATGTTGCTGCAGATTCGTTGCTTAAAGAGGCTCTATCACCAGATTTTGCAACCCCTATCTGCTATTGCAGCAGATAGGCGCTGCAATGTATATTACAGTAACGTTTTTATTTTTAAAAAACGAGCATTTTTGGCCAAGTTATGACCATTTTTGTAGTTATGCAAATGAGGCTTGCAAAAGTCCAAGTGGGTGTGTTTAAAAGTAAAAGTCCAAGTGGGCGTGTATTAGGTGCGTACATCGGGGCGTTTTTAATACTTTTACTAGCTGGGCGCTCTGAAGAGAAGTAACATCCTCTTCTCTTCAGAACGCCCAGCTTCTGACAGTGCAGATCTGTGACGTCACTCACAGGTCCTGCATCGTGACGGCCACATCGGCACCAGAGGCTACAGTTGATTCTGCAGCAGCATCAGCGTTTGCAGGTAAGTCGATCTTACCTGCAAACGCTGATGCTGCTGCAGAATCAACTGTAGCCTCTGGTGCCGATGTGGCCGTCACGATGCAGGACCTGTGAGTGACGTCACAGATCTGCACTGTCAGAAGCTGGGCGTTCTGAAGAGAAGAGGATGTTACTTCTCTTCAGAGCGCCCAGCTAGTAAAAGTATTAAAAACGCCCCGACGTACGCACCTAATACACGCCCACTTGGACTTTTACTTTTAAACACACCCACTTGGACTTTTGCAAGCCTCATTTGCATAACTACAAAAATGGTCATAACTTGGCCAAAAATGCTCGTTTTTTAAAAATAAAAACGTTACTGTAATCTACATTGCAGCGCCTATCTGCTGCAATAGCAGATAGGGGTTGCAAAATCTGGTGACAGAGCCTCTTTAATTGCCCCGAATCTGCACCAACATTTGCAGCTGAATAATTCTGCCACGTCTGAACGTGCCCTTATAGACACCTCTGAGAGAACATCATGATAGACATACCATGGATGATAAGTTTGTTAAAACCCCTTTAACGCTGTTGTTATAATGCTGAAAATCTTCATTTGATTTGTTATTTTAGAGAGTGTTTACATGTCAAACATTGTTTATATTTCCAATTAACAAATTAACAGTAGGCAGTGCAATTTTGTGGATATCTGCTGACTCATCTCCTCTTCTGTAGGTGCACGCACAGTGGTTTCACTGTGAAATTAAATTAGAAAAATATATCTTGAACCATATATTGCACTTGCGTTGATACAAAGAACAATCAAAGTGTAAAATACAGAAACCTATTACCAGACCTGCCGATACGAGTTCTAATGAAGACTAACTGCTTTCTATTTGAACTATGTGAGACAAGAGACCCTGTAGGCAATTACCCACAGTTCATGGGAAATCTTGTTATATAGACTGGGGAGAGAAAACGTGATCATTCCTTAATAAAGCTATTATTGTTTGTACAGTCTAATTACTGGTCATGTGGCTACACGAGCATCCTGGGAAACATGCAAAACAAAATCAATGTCTTCCCGAGCCCAACTGCCTGCAAATGACTGTGCTTGTATTACATTTTATTAATTATAATCATGTAACTAACCAATAACTGACTAAAATAAACAACACAGGAGGGCTTATAATATTATAACAAATATTACGCACATTACGTTACCGACAATTACAATGCAACATATCTTACACTTGATAGAATCTGATAGAGACATATTAAACTAGTAAGGATGCCTGCATTTCAGTTAGGGCTCATTGAGACGAGCGTGTAACTCGTCCGTGTGACGGCCGTTACACGGACACATGTATTTCAATGGGGCCGTTCACATGGCCGTTGTTTCAACAGAGCGTGTGAAGGGTCTGTGGAAAAATAGGACATGTCCTATTTTCCTGCGTTTTCACGCTTCCATCCATAGACTCTGGTCTATGAGGGATCCACGATAAAGCATCCCACATGGGTATACCTCAGACGTGAAAAACTGCGGTTTTACACGTCCGAGTTTGCCCACGCTCATGTAAAAGTATAGGTTTTTTGGTGAAGAAAACAAAATGCTCCTTTATTCTGCATACAGCCACATAAGATCTATAACCATAGTACTTTGTGATGCCTTTTTGAGGCAAGCACAACCGTTGCAATCCATTAATGATATTAGAACTGATATTACTATTTTTATGAGTACAGAAAAGTCCTTCTCTTAAGTATTGATGCCCATAGCATAGCTAGACTCTGCAATAACTGTAGAAGACCCTAGTGGCATAGGAATTTGGTCATCTAAGGCTCTGTTCACATTTAGCACTAAGGTGTTTTGTCAGGTTTTCCGTCAGCCTTTCCGATATACTTGACAGTGGGAAAAGTGAAGTCTGCAGAGCTAGTCTTGCTGTCAAACATACTGGAACCCCAAGGAAACCAGTCAAAGTCAATGGTGTCTGTCGGGATTAAAAATGAAAATGAATTCAGCATAGTTATCATGGCATCATCATAAATCATGAGATTAGTGTGAACAGAGCCTGTAGGTTGATTTACGCGTGCAGATTTCTGCCCATAACAAACACCGATAAACAATATAACAAGTCGTTCGGCGCTCTTTAACAGGCCTGTATACATGATTTCTGTTCGGGGATCGTTCACACAATCGTTCAGTTCCCATTAGTTTGCATCGTTATCAGCAGCACATACACTTTTTATACAGAGAAATGTGCTGCCAACAACGATGCTTTTTATAGACTGCACCATGTGATCCGCCGATGAACGATCGATTGCTCATTTGTTCGCTACCCTGTTTACATGGGCCAATAATCGGGCGATTATTGACCTGTGTTGTTGGGCTTTTACCCATACAAACAGATGTACATTCTGTTGTGATTTAACTGGTCAGCAGAAGGGAAAGGGCTACTTAACCATCCACCCCAATGTATAGCCAAATCAGGAGAAGTTCATTATGAATATAGCTCTGCAGCACCTACCTACGTGAAAACCACACATTCTAGAATACTTGTTTGTTATTAAAAAAAATGCATAATTATTTTTCTACTGATAATTATTCTAGAAATTGTGTCATCACTTTATTCACAATGTACATGTATGTGTTGTGTATTTCCTGGAATGTTTCTTCAATCAACACAATAACACATATATATGAATTGTGAATATAGTGATGTCACGTCTCAGCACATAGCCCCAACCCTGTAGGTTTAGCTCTTCTGGCAACCTGTTCCCTAGATTCACCGTCAGTCTTCTACTGCATGTACCATGACCTGGTGAGGTTGTCTTCTGTGTAATACAGAGGGTGAGAATGGGCGGTACATGACACAGTGCCCCAAGATAAACCCGGAATGGAAGAGACACTAGGCCATGAGACATGCAGTGGAATACTGGCAGTGGATCTAGGTAACTTTAAAGCAATGTTTTACAGCTCATTTAAAGATATATTTTACATACAAAAAGTTGAGTACATTTTTAACTACTTTGCTTTAGTTATATAACACTGATACTGAGCTATGGCCTGTATTATATCCCAGTACAGCAGTCACACCTCTGCTTACCTTCATTGGAAACAGTCAACAAGGTTGTTGTCAGACATATTCCTAACAGGTTTGCTGAGCTCCTATAATGCAGGTGGAAGAGTTTATTCTTCCCATATCCGATTAATGAATAGCGAATGGTGTAAAAATGACGCGTCTCAAAATACAAGTCAACAGAATAAGCTCCGTACAGACATTGAGGCCGCAAGGAATGCTGGGAACGTTCAGCTCTGAAGCATAGCAAATTGTGAATGCAGCTCTGGACTATAATATAAGGCTGTAATTGAGGCTAGTGAAAAATTACTTACCTTTTTATGTAAAATTATTTATGTAAGCTGAAACTGTTCCACATTTAATATTTTACTTCTATAAGACTACCATGCCCACTTTTTAGCATGTCTATATATACACTTGTACGATCAATCACACTACATGTTTTATGAAGAAAATCGTATTCATCACATAAGTCAACATTTCTGACATTTGGGACAAAACAGGTAATGTCTTGGGTCTTCCTGCCTAGTTTTGATATTTCACTGTTGCCATTAAACACCTAGTTGAGGAGTCCTAGGGCATACACATATCCCATATCCTTCACTGATGACATTTCCAACTTAGTTTTATTGGATGAGAAATAGCGAAGCTCTAGTGAATTGCCTTCATCTTTTGGGTCAAAGCTCCATACCAGAAATAGCTACATTTACAATATAGGACAAACACAATACATTTATTCTACAGACAAATCTAAATAATTACATTAACATTAAATATTCCCTTGAATAATAATTGATTATTAACAGTCAGATAATATCCATACGTGTATTAGGTTTGTAAGCTTTCCCCTTTAAGGATCAGTTCACACATCGTTTTTTTGGCACTGACTTTGAAAAAAAAGGCCAAAATTGCCCCCATTGATTTCAAGGGGAGGCAGAGATGATCTTTCACCTGGCGGATTCTGGCCGCTTGTGGGGGAAAAAAAAGCGGTATGTTTTTTCTTGCCACAGTTTCCACCTCTGTCCTCCCATTGAAATCAATGGGAGGTAGAGAAAACTAGCGGTGCTAATTTTTTTGTGTATTTCGCTGTGTTTTTTGCACGCAGTCCTTGCATTAGATTCAATGGCCACAGGCAAAAAATGCCACAAAAAAGCACAAGCAATTCAAAATCTGCCTCTAAATTCCTGAAGAAATGCTGAGGCAGATTTTTTCTGCCTACATAAAACTTAGTGTAAACAGGGCCTAAGGGTCCTATTACACGGCAATGTAAGCGCCGATCAGCGAGACAGCTCGTTGATCGGCGCTCGTTTGCTCCTTTCACACGGAGCAATGATTGCTTATGTGTAGGGACGAGCGATCGTTACTCGCTCGTCCCCATACATTTTCATCATGTTGGCAGCGCATCTCCCTGTTTACTGTATCTCCCTGCCAACAATGATGATTTTTAATGCTGCATAAAAGAGCAGATCAGCTGATGAATGAGCGTTTGCTCGTTCATCGGGTGATTGTTGCCTCGATTACACAGGGCAATGATCGGGAACGAGTGTTCATACTAACGCTCTTTTGCCCTATCATTGGCCCGTGTAATAGGGCCTTTACTCTCTTGAAAGTACTAACCTCTCTCGTGCCAAAAAATTTACAAGCTATACTGCCCAAAAATGTACATTATATGTAATTTCATTTGTAGAGTTGCCACCTTTTTATATGCAATCATTTAAGTTATGTTCACAATATTTCCAGATCAAAAGTGGCATGAATAATTCTAGTGATACAGTGATGCTATTGTCTAGCTGGGTAGAACAGAGCCCAATGCAAGCATTCATAGAAAAGACCGAATATCTGCAATGTACTGTACTGCTATATTCACAATACACTGTGCTCAAGCTGTGGGATATGTTTTTAAATTAAATTTAATGAATTGAGATCACATTCTTTAGACTGCCCTGAAAGACCTTACATTTATGTGAAAACAGACTCCTGGTTTGTGGGTGAAAGTCACTGTAGGAAGGGGTATAATACTTTTGTAGAGGGGTCAGAACTTTCTTTGAGGAGCGTTGCTTTGATTCAGTGTTTTGAATCCTGACCCCACTTGCCAGAAACTGCCAGGGTTCTAACATTCTGTACTGTCAGAAAAAAGCTGGTTTATCAGCTGCTGAGATATTGAAAATTCCCATGTATGCATTCCTGAGAAACATGGTCAAGTAAACATTTGACTGCATGTTATACAGAACGAGGTAAGATGACAACCAGACAATAAAGCAATACATTTAACCCGCTAGTGACCGCCAATACGTTTTTTCACGGCGGCCAGTAATGGGCTTTATTCCGATGCATACGCGTTTTCACGGCGCTGCATCGGAATAAATAAACAGAGCAGGGAGCAGCCCTGCTCGAATGGGCGAGATCGATATCAGTATCGATCTCACCAGTTTAACTCCTCAGATGCAGTACTCAATAGTGAGTGCCGCATCTGAGTGGTTTTGGAGAGAGGGAGGGAGCTCCCTCTCATCCCACCGGCATCCTGCATATGATCGTAGAGTGCCGGTGTCTTCTATGGCAGCCGGGGTACTGAAGTGAAACAAAAAAGAACACGGCGCCAAACTTGCGGTATCAATATATAATGCGCGGAGAAAAAACAATATATGCTCACCTCCAAGGTTGTGAATTACCGGCATGTAATTCGTAGTAGAGAAGCTGCTGCCAATCCCAACGCAAAACTCCCAAGGGGTTGCCAAAATAGTAGAAAATACAGGAAGAAAAAACGGGATGCACAATGTACCAACCCCATCTGTCCATATGAACAAAAACATAAACACCAGTATATCCAATAATATTAGTTCCAACACTGGACCAGTTACCCCTCTCCACATTCCCAAACCTCTCTCCATCCCAATTAACCATTTACATCACCAACAATGCATACATTCTAATGGCACAGACCCTCAAAATTCAATAAATTCATATTTGACGAATATTACATGCACCAATCATTTGGGACCAATACCCCAATACGCTTTTAAATCCGCCAATTTAGAGGCACATTTGAAACTTTTTAATCTTGTTCCAGACACTCCCTTCGAACAGTCATTTGAATCCCCCTTGTTTAATGACTCTATAGAAATTGATATTACATCACCACCTCCATCATCCATGTTGAATTTAACCACACATGACGATCTGGTTCAGGTTATTAGTCCACATGCTGTGTCATTTCTACATAACATCACCACGGATGGCCCTGAGCCCATTTTTGACAACACTCTGGCAACAGTGTCTTTTTTAGGACTTCCACCACAGTTCACCAGACCTCCAATTACCCCGATCTCCCAATCACGAGATATCCTTCTGCCCATTTTAAAAAGTCCAAAATCACAAACAATTACATCCTTCTTCCCAAAAATACAAAAGATCACATCAAAAAGAAAATTGGAGGAAGAGTCAGAGGATGCAGAGGGGGCAGACACAAACCTCCCCCTTCTCCCAAAGAAATACAAGCAGAAACTATAAAGCTTTTTAATCTATCTAAATATATCCTAAATGTTAACGAGACCAGTTTACTCTCCAAGGGTCTCTCTTTTTGTCCCACCACCGCACCGGATGGTTTTGAGGTCTTTATGGACCTGAATAGGTTTATGCGTAGACTCACACTTCTACGTCATTTCGCATTATCTCCAGTAATGACATCACCAGAGTCCACACAAAATTTGACCTCATCCACTCACATTCCCAAATCTGTTAGTGTGGATGTCCACCCTAGATCTTCATTCTATCCCCTCCACCATCGTGGACCGGCACTAGAAACGTTTTACAATTTGGTCAGTAATGACTTCAAGACAATAGAGCAACCGATTTACTCCACAGACAACCTCACTAAGTTTGAACGCATTGCACTAAAAAGTTTACAAAAAAATCACCAAATAGTGATACGATCTGCCGACAAGGGTGGCGGGATTATAATACAGGATCGTGATGACTATACCAATGAGGCCTACAGACTACTGTCCGATACAAACTTTTACGAGAAACTGCAGCACAACCCAATACCAACATTTCTACTTGAATATAAATCACTCATTGAAACGGCCTATACCGATCAGACTATAAATAAAAAAGAGAAAACATTTTTAACCGTTCCTTTTCCCACCATTCCATTTCTTTATCATTTACCAAAGATTCACAAATCCCTAGAAAATCCCCCTGGCAGACCCATTATCTCAGGGATAGGGTCCTTAACCAGCAACCTATCACATTTTATAGATATTCACCTCCAATCACATGTGGTTAAACTACCGTCTTACCTTAAAGATTCTACCCATCTAATCAGAGAACTCTATAAACTGCAAACCGCCCACGATTTTACGGATCTATGGTTTTTTACTGCAGATGTGACATCACTTTACACAAATATCCCACATGATCTCGGCATGCAAGCGTCTTTAACTTATTTAACCTCTAACCCCCTTTTCCCGAATAATCAGATCAATTTTTTAATGGACTGTATTGATTTTATACTTAAACACAATGTATTTACTTTTGAGGGCAAATTTTACAGACAAGTAAAGAGCTGTGCGATGGGGTCAAGATTTGCCCCATCGTACGCTAACCTGTACATGGGGGCCTTTGAAGACCTTTATATATACGGTGACCATAATTTCAAGGATAATATTATTTTCTATAAGCGCTATATAGATGACCCTTTTTTTCATCATTAAAGGCAATTCAACTGTAATTTTAGATTGGGTAAGCCACCTCAATAATAACAATTGTGGTATTACACTTACGCATACTTCGTCTCTTGAACGAATAGATTTTTTAGACTTAACAATTTAAAAAAATGGCCGCCTCTTAAGTACTAAGACACATTTTAAAGGAGTTGATGTTAACAGCTATCTAAATTTTAAAAGTGCACATTACCGTCCATGGCTAAAAAATGTACCGTTTGGCCAATTCAAACGAATAAGAAAAAATTGCACTAGCGACAAAGATTTCTCCGTTGAATGTAATATTTTGAAAAAAAGATTTAAACAAAAAAACTTTCCAACTAGTTTGATCAAGGGAGCAGAGTCTAGAGCAAAAGCGCTAACACAATCTGAATGTATCAACCCCACATCCCGGGCAGTTGTGAAACCAACTGATTTTAATTGTAATTTTATCACTACCTTTAATAAAGGGAGTAAATTAATTAATTCTATACTTCTAAAGCACTGGCACATTCTAAAAAATGACCAATACATGAAAAGTATCCTTCCCATTAGGCCTAGGATCACATATAGAAGGGCAAAAACTTTAAGAAACATGATAGCGCCGAGCAAACTGCATAAAATTACCCAAGACCCTCCAAAAACTTCATTAATCATTAACGGGTCTTATCGTTGTGGCAAATCCAGATGTCTCTGTTGTCTAAATATTTCAAACAAAAAAACGCACTTCACTTCCATAATTACGAATGAAAGTTTCCCGATAAAAAGTTTTCTCAACTGTGGTAGTGACTATGTTATCTACCTGTTACAATGCGCGTGCAATCGACAATATGTGGGTCGTACCACCCAAACCCTCAGATGTAGAGTCAATAAACACAGATTTAATGTTAGGACTGGGTTCGAAAAACATAGCGTGTCCCGCCACTGTACCATTGAACATAAATGCAATTTTGATTCTATCACTGTGACTCCCATTGAAAAAATACCCCTTGATATATCTAATAGATTTATTAGATTAAAACAAAGAGAAAATTTTTGGATATATAAATTGGCGACCTTATTTCCTAATGGCCTTAATGATATTACGGAGTCCGCTTTGGATTAATGTCAAACATTTTTTATGTGTTGTATTCTATGGACAGCCTATTAATTATTAATTCTATTGATTTTTTATTAATTACTAATTTCTTCGATGGTGTATTAATTATTAATTTTATTTTGATATGGTGTTTCTTAAGGTCTATACTAACCTATTTTTAAATTTTCATATATTTCTTCCATTTTTCGCATTGTACTATCCATATTGTTATTTATATATGCACTAATATTTCCAGAGCTATCCGATGTTGAGGTTATACATATTCCTCATATTTCATTATTTTATTAGTTTTATTCCATCATTTCTTACAAATATATACAGCACACACAATTACAAGTATGTCTATTAGCTGTATTTATGATATAATTAGCATATATGCTCCAGCTATTTGCTGGCTCAATTTACCCTTGTGTACAACTTCCCCCCTGCGATCTTTGCGCTTCATCATGCGTTCCAACACATTTCCCCTCTCTTCCGGCATGCATTTGTTTATGGTTGCCATGACAACGCGCCAGTATGCGCGTTATGAATGATCTCGTACAGTTTTTCTGACATTGTAATATCTCACTATCCCCCTGACAACTTCAGACTACTTATCCCTTCCACATACCACAAATAAAACTTCCTTATGTACAACATACTGTTTGCATTGAGTGCAGCATTTCCCTGCTGCTCTGTGACTGTTCGTCTATCTACTGTAACAAATGTGGCCCTTTGTGTCATTTTATGTCATTCATTATCTGCTAGCAACCCATTTGTGACTTTTATTCACCTCATTTTTACTGTTTACTGTTTTTATTTTTTCTGACATTTCTGAACTTTGACCTGCAGGTTTTGGTGGTTTTTGGCCAGGAGGCTGGTCTGAACTGGTCCAATGAACTTACTTTTCACTTGTACTTTTGTGTATATATATGTGTGTTTTTTTACTACTCTCATGATATGCCTGATGAAGATGCCGGTCCGGTATCGAAACGCGTAGCAATTATCGTCATTAAAACCTTTCTTATTAAGCAGCGCCGTGCATCCCGTTTTTTCTTCCTGTTTTTTTCTATGGCAGCCGGGGGGCCTAATAAAGGCCCCCAGGTCTGCCACTATTTACGCCTGCTAGGCCATGCCAGAGGCATGACCTAGCAGATGCCTGTCCGTTTTACACGACAGGCAAGTAATACGCTACAATACAAAAATATTGCAGTGTTTAATAAAAGCTATCAGACGATTGCATAGTAAAGTCCCCTAGTGGGACTAGTAAAAACAAAGTTTAATAAAGTTAAGGAAAAAAAAATAAGTGAAAAAAAAATTAAAAACCCACCTTTTCCCCTTACAAAATGCTTTATTATTAAAAAAAACAAAAAAAGTTACACATATTTGGTATAGCCGCGTCCGTAACGACCCGAACTATAAAGTTATTACATTATTTAACCCGCACGGTGAACGCCGTAAAAAATAAAATAAAATAACAATGCAAAAATTGCTGTTTTCTGTGACTACTGCCTTAAAAAAACTTTGATAAAAAGTGAACAAAAAGTCGCATCTACTCCAAAATGGTACCGATAGAAACTGCAATTTGCCCCGCAAAACAAAAGCCCTCATACAACTGCATGGGCGGAAAAATAAAAAAGTTATGGCTCTTGTAATATAGAGACACAAAAACAAATAATTTTGAAAAAAAAGTGTTTTCACTGTGTAAAAGTAATAAAACATACAAAATCTATATAAATTTGGTATTGGTGCAATCGTAACAACCCGCTGAATAAATTTATTGTGTTATTTATACCACTCTGTAAACAGCGTAAATTAAGGATGCAAAAAAGTGTGGCGAAATTGCTGGTTTTTTTTCTATTTCCCCCAAAAAAAAGAAAAATATGAACCCCAAAATGGTGCTATTAAAAATACAACTTGTCCCACAAAAAAACAAGACCTTATACAGCTATGCAGACGCAAAAATTAAAAAGTTCTAACTCTTGGAATGCGAGGATGGAAAAATGTAAAAAATAGCTCGGTCATTAAGGCCTTAAATAGGCTGGTCGCTAAGGGGTTAAAAGTCTTATTTCCAACTAGAATGGATGTGGATATGTATGTCATGGATTACATTTATTTCATATTTTCTCCTTTCTAAACGTGTTAAAACATAGGTTGAATTAATATGACAGATAAGCCAGCTTCAGGTTAAACACTATAAGTTAAAAAAAAAAGTATGAAAAGTTTAGAGTATGTACGCCTGGGCAATCATTCTTGTATTGTTCCATTTGTATTGTTCCAATGCATCTTAAATAAAGAATAAAGCAACTTTGCAAATAGTCATGATTAAAAATATCCTAAAATGTTGTTTCTACAGTTGCTATGCAGACCTATGTGCCTAGGTGTATCCATAGTGACAGACTGCAAACAAACCCTGTGTGTAGTCTGTTTCTGCAGTCATACTCTATTCTTTTTCTTTTCCTATTTCTTGCTAAGATTCATTTGGTTGTTTAGCAATAAGTAGGGGGCAGATGGAAAGGGAGTATAACTGCAGGTTCAGACTACATGGGGTTTGTTTGTAATTTGTAACCATGGAGACACATAGGGCTGCATAGGAGTTGTAAACGTAAAATGGGAGGATATTTTCAGAGTCACTTCATTTAGTAGATTTTTTTAGATGAATTGGAGCAATTAAAAAATGGACATATCCTTCAAAAAGGCTTTCAGGTTTTATGTAAATAAAGAGTAATAACTGTATAGTGAAAAGTAACTTTCTAATATAGATCCTCACCATGCTCACTGAAAATTATATGAAAACTTGCATCTGTCAGTCGGGCATGATATGTGCAGGCTTTCAGAAATTGAGTATGAACTCTGGCGCACATGCCATACACCACATTTATTAACAGTTTAAGACACTTTTTGCGCCTCACTAGACAAGGGGGCATGGTCTGGCAGAAAGATGTGCCACATTGCGACAATATTTTGGCAAAAAAATATAACTAAAGAAAGTCAATGAAGCAATGTCATAAAGCTAGACAAAAGTGTCTAAAGACGCGCCAAATTTATCATACATGAGCCACTGGGATGAATTTGGGGCATCTAATCTAGTTCTAAGCTGTTCTGTTATGTAACTACTTTATATTAATGATATGTGGCTGGTACAATATGATATGAAATTCTGTGTGGTGAGTACAATACAGTGGGCAGTTCCATGTGGCTGATACCATTGGGCTGGCACTTGTCCTATATTACTTTATGGGCACAACAGGGATGGAATTTCGACCAGGTAGTACCACTGTTTAATGTGTTTTGAGATTACAACCAGGTTGTTTTGGAGGTGTCGCCAGGGCAATCATTTGTGATGCAGGGATGAGGTTTACAACCTAAAAATTTGGAGGAGTGGGTGCTGCAATGCTTTTTTGAATGATGCTCCTAATTGGCCAAAAGCTTTGACTACTCATAGGATTCAAATTAGCCATAATATATGTAAAACTGAGTACTAGAACACAAAGGAGCGTCTTTCTTTATTAACCCATTTCCTTGTTTTTTCAAAAGTCTGGAGAGTGTATGTGCAACTGGATTTGTGCTGCTCTATTTTTACTTTTAGTAGATAACTTCCACGTATTCAAGGGGTGTGAATACATGGTGTGATGCGTTGTCACTGCTGAACCTCACAGGGACCTGCCGCCCTCCTGTATGTATCAAGGTTGCTCTATTTTTCCTGCCATCCCACCACTTCCGTAGTGCCCCTTTCACCCACATGACCATGGATGCGTCGAATCGCCAGGCTCTTTTCCCAGTGACGCGATGACACATGCAGGAAGAGGGGGAAACTCCCTGTGACTTGTAGATGTGATGATGCGTCACAGCTTTCTGAAAACCCACTAAACTTCTGGGATCACTTGACCGTTCCTCTATACCAGTGATCAGGGGATCTTTGGTAATAGGAAATATTTAGTAAGTGCTTTATTTTTATATTATAAGAGAAATGTGTTGTTGTTTTTTGTGCACTCGGGAAAACCCCTTTAATTCCTCCTAGTAGCACTTGTCATCATCTCAAAATTATGGATAGTTAGCTTGCATTTACACTGGGCAAAACTATGTTGACGCCTAACCATCACACCTATAGGACTTTCATGGACATCCCACTCCAATACCATGGCTGGTAATGTGGAGTTGGGCCTCTTGAACAGCCTCCACTCTCTTGGCAAGGCTTTCCACAAGATTTTGGAGTGTGTCTGTAAGAATTTGTGCTGATTTAGCCTAAAGAGCATTTGTGAGTTGGCCACTGGTGTTGGACGTGAAGGCCTTGGCTCACAATCGGTGCTCCAATTCATCCCAAGGGTGTTCGATGGGATTGAAGTCAGGGCTCTGTGCAGACCACTTGAGTTCCTCCACACGAAACCTGTCAAACTATTTCTTTATGGATCTTGCTTTGTACAAAGGGCCGATTCTAGCGTTTCTGCTTCTGAGGAGAAAATTGAAATGGCGCCGCCAGATTTTGATTGACATTCCCCTGGCTGTTCTACATGACTACCAGCCTCCTCAAAATATTGCTGATGTGCCGTTTCCTTGTACTCCCCTGGCATGCGCGGTGCAGCGATGAAGCCAGGCAGAGTACACCTAGCTGCAAGGTGACTGCCCAAGTAGTACAAGGCTAAGGCGCATCCGAGAAAGTTGTATCAGCCAGGGGGATGTCAATCAAACAAGGAAAGGTGGGTTTGGAGGCAGGACTATGCGACTCTTCAGGATCGCGGCACCGCTCCATGGCCCTTTAATGAGTAATTAGCATATAGTGTGTGCCATTTTGAAAGTTAGATTTTGCTGGATCTGAAAAAAAACATACATTTGGAAATATTGTCAGGTCATGTATTACCGCATGGTGGCAGTTCAAGGGGTTAAAACTACCAGACAGGTAGTATACAAATATACAATGAATTGAAAACAATTCCATCTGCCCTGCAATTTTGTTATTATAAATATATCCTATATAATTAAAGCATCAGAACCAAGCCCATACGTATATACAACACCAGAACCAAGCTCATACATATATACAGTACCAAAATCAGGCTCATACATATATACAGTACCAGAACAAAGCTCAGTACATATATACGGCACCAGAACAAAGCTCAGTACATATATACAACACCAGAACAAAGCTCAGTACATATATACAACACCAGAACAAATACAGCTCAATTTAGTGCAACCCCTGACGTATAGGTTTGTACGCCGTAAAACTACAGCTCCCAGAATGGCCCGAACAATGGTAAGGATATGCTGGTAGAGGCTGTTTCACACAAAAAATCATATCATAATCAAACCACCCATCATGTTGCTGCAGATTATACAGTGACTACATTACTGATTAGAGGCAGAATAAACATTTACATTAAGTGACTCACCGGTGACGTCTCAGATTCTAGTTCTTTTTCTCTTTTCTTCTCCATCCGGTCCAGACCTTTATGATGACTT
Source organism: Rhinoderma darwinii (assembly GCF_050947455.1). NCBI lineage: Eukaryota > Metazoa > Chordata > Amphibia > Anura > Rhinodermatidae > Rhinoderma > Rhinoderma darwinii. The sequence continues at coordinate 511,949,702 of NC_134687.1, forward strand.
CTCCCGGCCACAACCCAGTTGCAGTTTTCTGCTCAGATGTCTTCAGCTTCTCACTTTTAAAACATTTCTGCACCTATAAACGAAGATAAAAATCTCAACACCCCTAAATATAATAGCGCCATACACTTCACCTATAATTATAATAGCACCATACACTGTGTGCCTGATTATAATAGTACCATACACTCTGTCCCACACACACCGTTCCCCCTGTAGATAGTACCCCCATAGCCCCCTGTAGATATTGACCCCCATAGAGCCTCTGTATGTAGTGACCTACATAGAAGCCCCTGTAGATAGTGCCCCACATAAAGCCCCCTGTAGATAGTGCCCACATATGGACTCCAGAGCTGCAAAACAATAGTGCAAACCACTGAGCCACCGTGCTGCCCTACATATAGTTCCCTCTATAAATAGTGCTCCACATATAGCCCACCCCTGTAGATAGTGCCACATATATAGCTCTCCTTGTATATAGTGTCCAACATATAGCCCACCCTTGTAGACCGTGCCCTACATATAGTCCCCCTGTAGATAGTGCCCCACAGGTAACCCACCCCTGTATATAGTGTCCCACATATAACCCACCCCTGTAGATAGTGCCCTACATATAGCCCCCTTGTAGATAGTGCTCCACATCCCCACATATAGATCCCCCCCCCATAGAAAGAGCCCCCCCTGTAGATAATGCCACTCACAGTTTTATTAGAAAAAAAAAAAACTTTACATACTCACATGATCCTGTTCCAGCGCCGTCCGGTGGCAATGCAGGTCTGCTGAGGCTGAACGACGCAAGCGGCGCGCTGACGTCATCGCGCCGCTAGCGTAGTTGAAAGGCGCTGATTGGCAGGCAAGTCATCTTGCCCTGCCAATCAGCATCATTTAGCCATTTAGCGCTAAAGCATGTATTTGTATCTGCGTGTTATAGACGCAGGTACAGTTAGTGCAAGAGGGGGTGGTGACGGCTAGATTCAGAAGCTCATCTCGCCTCATTGGCGGTGCTTCCCTGTTTGTACACTGGGGCACAGTCATGCTGTAATAGGAAAAGGCCTTCCCCAAACTGATGCCCCAAAGATGGAATCGTTCAATTATCTGAAATATCTTTGTATGCTGTAGCATTAACATTACCTTTACTAGAAATAAGGGGCCTAGCCCACCCGATAGACAGCCCCAAACCCTTATCTCTCCTCCACCAAATTTTACAATAGGCACTATTGCGTTCTGGTAGATAGAGCTCTCTTGGCATCCACCAAACACTGATTCATCCATCAAACTGCCAGATAGTGAAAGATCCTGCATTACTCCAGAGAACACAATTCCCCATCTCTAGAATCCAGTGGTGGCATGTTTTACAACACTCCAGGCAATGCTTGGTATTGTGCATGGTAATCTAAACCCATTTCATGAAGCTCATAACACACAGATCTTGTGCTGATGTAATTTCCAAAGGCAGTTAGAACTCTGTAGTGAGTGATAGGTGTTTGTTTTTTGTTTGTTTTTTTAAATAACATTTGATTGAGGTTTTACAGAGAGGCAATATTGGATTTACAATATGCGTAAGAGCGTGTGTACAAAGCGTTATCTCTATAATAGACAAATCAAATCATACAAACAGAAAATGCAGGAAGTATGAACATCATGGTGTATGTTCTCATCACAGGCACCAAACGTCAAGGGGGAAAGGGTGATAGGTGGTTTTTATACTCCAAAATGCTTCATCAGTTGGTAGCCTCGCTCTGTGAGTATAAGTGGGCTACCGCTTCATGGCTAAGCTGTTGTTACTCCTAGGCACTTCCTCTTCACAATAAGAACATTTATATCAGATCAGAAATGTTACAAACTGACTTGGGGCAAAGGTGGCTTTTATGACGGTGACACTTTTAAAGTCCCTGAGCTCTTCAGCGTGACCCATACAACTACCAATGTAATAAGGCCCCTGCTTGCAATTTTTATAGGTGAAACACCTGAACTCAATAATTAGGAGGATCGTCCACATACTTTTGGCCATATAGAACATATTGGAGTTTTGGGAACCATTTTGAGTCCGTACACTAATTCCTAAGTAGATAACTTATTATAGATTTCATTTATAATTTATTTGCAAATGTTTAGTGATTAACAATCTTTACCAAATGAGCCCACATCAGGTTTAAGACCGCCATGTTAAGTAAAACATTCAATTCGCAGAGGTATCCACTACGGACCAGTTTAGCTGTTGCAGGAAAAAGCAAACTATTCACTAAAGCATGCTAAAGCACTGCCTTACATGACAATTGCACAAAGTAAAAATAAAATAGTCTCTTTAGGAAAGAAAATGAGGGTGCAAGACAATAATTACAGTTACTTGCAAACGATCAGACCTTGCGAGTAGATCTGACCATGCAATTCTCATCAATGTCAAAGTAACCACCAGACCGCTGACAGGTCTCACTAGCCCTGAGAATCCATTTAAAATCATTTCTACTAGGTGCACGTTCTATTGGCGATTCTGGAAATATCATTTATTATTACGTTTAAACCTTTATGTAATTTGCACTTACCACCATAATAAAACCTTCTATGGATCTGTAAAATAAACATTATTAGCAGAGATGATTTAATTAAAACAGGGTAAAAATAGCGGCCGCATTCTTCTAAACACATCCATGATGCAAACAAGACAACTTAATTATTTGTTTCTCTAAGGGAAGGAGCTAAACCAGGGAATTAATTTGGTTTAGTATGTGAAACAATTCGTTTGCTCGGCCTTACTCTGAGAATTAAAGACGTTTTCTCATACACAATAAACATGTAAATCAGTCCAGGAGAGTGAAGATGATGTCGCCTAAGTCTTTTATACGAATAAATAAAGGGTAGGATAAAAAAGAGCTTGTTGAAGCCAAAGGGGCATTAAAAGATGTTTAAATGACGTCACCGGTAACACTCACATTGCACGACGGTGAGGCCTGAAAGGGGCTGGGGCCCACACATCAGGGGATTAGTCAAACGCTGAGCTTTAAACATCACAGACTTTTATGTATCTTCTATACAAAATGCATTACGTAATTCTAACTCAATCAATATTTTCAGGGATACTCCTATACTTCAAAAATACTTGAAGCATTAGGTATCAGAGAATAACAGTAGTTCTATGTTTCCATTCCTATAACATTCTGCTAATAAAAAATAATAATAAAAACAAAACAACAAAAACTCATTACATAGGACTGCTCACAGGAGTCAATAGCTAAAGGTGCAAGTAAAGTTCCTAGAAAATAATAGAAATGACAGATTTCACATGCGTTTCTTTCTATTTTGTTGTTTTTTTAATTGACAAAACAAAAAGAAATGTAATTAAACTCCACCCCAGACTATGCTGCAATTTTATATAACTACAGCACTAATCTATGCACTATGCGTATGGAAATCCATAAAATCCCATTCACTAACATTTCACATCTGCCACCTGCAAGAAAATACGGCAACAGCAAAGCCACAATGCAAATGTCCTGTTAGACACTGATCTAAAACACCTTTAATTCTATATAAGCCATCTCTTAGCTAAGAATATTATGGCATAATGTTTTAACCCTTTATATGCAATAGGTATTTCTTGCCCTAAAGCCTAATTTCAGTGACAAAACAACATGTGATGTCCTCCTGTCTGCATCGGTCAATAAAATTACAACCCATCCTGTCTTCTTGAGTCCAGTCCACAAATCATTGTAGTGGTCACAGGCAATAGCCAACCTGGGACAGCTCCACCCTTGAAGGCAGAAGAATTTATGGAAGATGACTCCCAGTCCTGGGCTGTTGGGAGGAAATTTGCCTGAACTGGAATGCAAATGGATAGAAATAAAAATATTCATTAAATATGGAAAGACAGATACCACACTCCATGTACAACTCCAGATACTCATTGGTACAGTGAAACCTTTCTATCATTTCAAACTATTCTAACATTTCTGCTGCCACAGAAGAAGCAAGCAACTTGTGACAAGGCAGATCAATCAACAGGGAGGACCACACATTGGGTGGCTTAGTGTTAGTGAATGGGCCACAATGGGAAGCAATGATCTCCCTACAGAGACTGCCAAGTGTGCGGCATTGTGCTGGTAGGGCCTACAGCTGGCCATGCACCTTAGACATTTTCTGGCGGATCCTGTTGATTTTGACGGCATCTGCTGGCAAGCTAATGTGCTTGGGAATAGCCACATTGTCAATGGATTAGACACGTTACACTTATAAGGGAGTTGTGGAACATTGCTCTCCACTGAATGATCGTTCACCCAACAGCATCTTCTGTGTTTCAAAAGCATAAATTATAATTTTAATTAAATTTAGTGAACAGAATTTTGCTAAATATCTGTTTAATTCTTAATTTTGTTTTCACCATACCGAAGAATGGATTCCAAATGTGTCCTTTAAAGCTGGCCATACACATAAGATAGCTGTTGGCTTGGCTAGAAAACATCCATGCACGGCTTGACTGGGCATCCATGTTTATTTCAATACGTAGAAGGAGTCAAGCTGATGCCAGACACTTCTTATCTCCCAGCAAAATATAAAGAATTGAATATATTAAAACCCAAGAGGCACGATCCTCGTATCTGACAACATCTGCTGTCAGGAAACAGTCAGGACGCCCCCATACAAATTAAATTGCTGGAAGGTCCCACCAAATTTGGAAGAATCCACCAAAATGTGTATAGGCAGCATTACCCTGCCTTATTGATTCTCCTTTTTTATATGGTCACCAAATAGTATCAAAACAGTACTATGGACAGATAACAATTGTAACCACTGAGGCCCTTTTTACAATATTTTTGGGAGACCTGTTCTCCCATACATCTTTTTAGATCAAAAGGTGGATTGGGAGGGGGCGTGGTTTGGCTGCTGAGAGAGATGTCCGTTTGATCTGTGAGCTCCGGCACTATTACAGCGACTAACACAGCACGGCTCTTCAGAACCGGTTATTTTGCCTGGTGAGACTACATAAAAGCCTGTGGATGATGACCAGGGGTAAGAGAAGTTTGAAACAACAGGGCAAACTGGAGTTTTACTTCGACAAAGAACGGGAGGAAGATGGCGGTGGGCCCGAAATGGCCTCGCGCTCACAGGTCTTCCCCACAGAGTCCTGCACAGCTCCGTCCTCACCTGGATCAAGTTCCTCATCGAGGGATCCGGTGTCCTCTGACAAAATGGGATATACCAGGCGAGGAAAAGTGACAGGATCCAGATATAGTCCTCTGATGGAGGATATCGCGACGAGCTTAGGCGCTGAGTTGGTCACGCGACAGGCGCCATCTTCCCCATCCACGAGTCCGGTTAAGCAAAAATCGCGTCTGCAGAGTCCCACCCCGCTGAGCGCGGAGCTAAGTGAGACGTTAACACCGGGGATATCTAAGGCTTTTCTGGACATACCTACTACTGACTTACCTGCATCGGGCACTTTATTGAAGGAGATGCTACAGGCCTTCAGCCTATCTATGCATAGAGAGATTGCTTCTCTCCTTGTTCCGATTAACTCCTCGGTGCAAACACTGGGTAACAGAATACAACACGTGGAACTAAAAATGGGAGACTTTGCGGACTCACATAACCAACTGGTGGACTCTCATGAAGATATTAAGACGGAGTTAGATAGTTTGCGGGCCAAAGTCACGGACTTGGAGGACCGGTCCAGAAGAAACAATGTCAAATTTCGAGGAATCTCGGAGGATATACACCCGAAAGACCTTCCAAGACATATTCAAGGTCTCATCAAGGCAGTATTGCCGTCAAGTTCTGACACAGATATCATCATTGATCGAGCACACCGTTTACCTCGTCCGAAGCACCTCGCGGACACTATACCAAGGGATGTCCTTGCTCGCATCCACTACTACCATATTAAAGAAGCACTGCTGTTTTCAGCAAGGAAACAAGGCGACTTACCGGTGCCATACCATCGTGTTCAACTCTATGCTGATCTTTCTCAAACCACACTTCGTCTACGGAAACAACTGGCACCAATTACTGCTGCACTTCGGGATAACCAAATTGCATATAGATGGGGCTTTCCGGTGAAGCTACTAATACGGCGGAACGACTCACTACATGTCATCCTTTCCCTGGAGGAAGGGAAGAAGCTTTTGCATATGTGGAAAATTCCGCTCCCTGCCCTCGTGGATCGCCCATCTCTTCCTGATAGGGTCGACAAAGAGTGGCGGATGGTGTCCCATGGGAGGAGAAATGACCGCTGAAGAGCTGCTAAACCGAGATGCCGGTGCTGGATGGAGCTCGGCCGTATTTTTGGGTAACAATCCTGAGTAACTGTCCCGGTAACCTGTTTCAGCTTCTAAAGCTGTATATATGTTGTTTTGTTTGCACATAAATTGTATGTTCATTATGCATTTTTGACATGTACATGTGGATGGCTCATCATGGTCAACAGTGAAATGCACAACTATACACATCATAGGTGGACACAAATGGGTCGATATGCATTGTGGAAGGGAATACATCTATATATAGGGGGTTCAGACATATATACAGTTCTGTCATTGGGAGTTACGAATGTTTTCATTATTGCAAATTGGGGTTGGTCAATCCACCGAAGCGCTCTAGTTGATGTACTATGGTTATTAAACTGGTTTCCTTAAATGTGAAGGGCTTGAATAACCCTTCTAAAAGATCAGGTTAAGAATTTGTACTCGGCACACCTTGCTTGTGTTACAAAAATATATACTTTTATTATGGATGCCAGAGGCTGCATGTGCGACGTCGACGTTTCGGTCAGACAGACCTTCGTCGGGCACTGAGCCGTGCTGGGGACTGGATCGGTACAAAATATGATGCGTATATAGCGCTGCTGTGGTCAGTAATCGGCGGCTTACCGCTCTGTGTTGGCGCTATATACGATGTTCAGATGTTCAGATGTATCAGATGATATATGGCGGATACAGCATGATTCAGAAAAGGATTATACGCACTTCTCCCAAATACACAAAACGTATTCCCGCATTGACCTTTTCGCAATTTCTAGATATTTAGTGCAGAGAGTTCATAAGACAAACTTTGACGTGATCAAATGGTCGGATCATGCACCGATCAGCTTGGAGTTGGAGGAGTCCTACCCTCATACATCTGATTTCCTATGGAGAAACAGCACCTTTCTGATGTCTCACCCCACATATAGGGAGGAACTTCAGAAGAGTTTAGATGAATATTTCCTCTTAAATATTGACTCGGTGCAGGACTCCTTCATTTTGTGGAACGCACATAAGGCTTTCATAAGGGGGATGTTCATTAAATGGGGACACAGGGCAAAAAAGGAAAGAGAAAGCAAATTAGACGGTATACTGACTCAGATCAGAGAATTAGAACGCCTGAATAAATCCTGTCCGTCCGAGATACAGGGGGACAAGTTGAGGGTCCTTAGGATTCAACTTAAAGATTGCATGTTGCATACGTATGAAAATAACCTTAAAAAAGTTAAAGCACAATATTATTCGCAAGACAATAAGGCAAGTAAATTACTAGCGCAAAGACTGAAGAAACGAGCGTTGAAAATCAAAATACCCTTCCTTGTTAACCCCTCCACCTCTCAAAAAACATATGCCCCCAGGGACATAGCCAACAAGTTTATGGAATACTATCGATCCCTATATAACCTTCACAGTGTGGATTCTTCACTGTCGGAGTCCCAGCAAATTACTACAGACTTTTTAGACTCTGTTAATCTTCCCAAGCTTAAAATGGAACAGTTGACGGGATTGAATCTTCGCTTAACAAAACAAGAAGTCTCTGAAGTGATTCGTTCTCTTCCAGCAAATAAAGCCCCTTGCCCAGATGGTTTATCGGGGGTTTATTACAAGACCTTTGAGGAGACCGTACTTCCACACTTGTTTGAAGTCTTACAACACGCCATTAAAATGGGCTCCTTCCCTAAAGAAATGTTAAACGCGGTAATAGTGACTCTTCCGAAAGCGGGCAAGACTCCTGATGTCCCCCAGAACTTTAGACCAATTTCCCTGTTAAACTCGGATTTAAAAATCTTTGCCAAATTTTTAGCAAATCGTTTAGCCCCGAATATTCCCTTGTTAATACATCAGGATCAAGTGGGTTTCGTCCGGGGTAGACAAGCATCGGATAATACCAGGAGGGTTCTGAATATTGTGGACAGGTTGGAGACACGAGAGACGCCCGCGGTTTTAGTTACTCTAGACACTGAGAAGGCGTTTGATCGCGTGAACTGGGCATTTGTTTTTGCAGTTTTGGGCAAAATGGGGTTTGAAGGGCCTATTTTAGAGGCTATAAGAGCTTTATACACTGTCCCATCGGCAAGGGTATTTGTGAACGGCACTCTTTCAGATGATTTTCTAATAACAAATGGGACTAGGCAGGGGTGCCCATTATCTCCATTGATATTTCTTCTCTTAATAGAGCCCTTAGCTCAGGCAATTAGACAACACTCAGGGATAACGGGGGTCCGGATTGGGGATCGTGTACATAGCATCTCCTTATATGTAGATGATATTATTCTGACCCTAGAGAATCCAGAGGCGTCATTGGCGACCGCTCTGACCCTCATTGAGAAATTTGGACTTGTGTCCGATTATAAACTTAATGTGGGAAAATCTCAGGCACTGCCGTTGAACTGTGCACACACCAACCTTGTGTCAATGCAAACTCGCTATCTAGGGATTCAGATTACCAACAAGATTTCGTATCTATATCAATCTAACTATCTCCCGATCCTGGAAGTAACAGCGCGAGACATGCATAGGCTAGCCTCATATGAGGTGTCTTGGGTGGGTAGAATAGCAGCATATAAGATGCTGATTCTTCCTAAACTGATGTATTTATTCAGGACGCTTCCGTTGAAATTACCCCAATCCTTTTTCCAAAAAACCCATAAATTGTTAAACTCTTTCGTGTGGCGGAAGGGGAAACCACGCATAGCGGCCCAAGTTCTACAACAGGGCAAGAAATTTGGTGGACTAAGTTTACCTAATGTCTACCATTACTTTTTGGCCACTCAAATGGCTCAATTGAGGCATTGGTGGGAGGGGGATGTCTATCGCCATTGGATACATACAGTGAAGGAAATAAGTATTTGATCCCTTGCTGATTTTGTAAGTTTGCTCACTGTCAAAGTCATGAACAGACTAGAATTTTTAGGCTAGGTTAATTTTACCAGTGAGAGATAGATTATATTTAAAAAAAAACAGAAAATCACATAGTCAAAATTATATATATTTATTTGCATTGTGCACAGAGAAATAAGTATTTGATCCCTTTGGCAAACAAGACTTAATACTTTGTGGCAAAACCCTTGTTGGCAAGCACAGCAGTCAGACTTTTTTTGTAGTTGATGATGAGGTTTGCACACATGTTAGATGGAATTTTGGCCCACTCCTCTTTGCAGATTATCTGTAAATCATTAAGATTTTGAGACTGTCGCTTGGCAACTCGGATCTTCAGCTCCCTCCATAAGTTTTCGATGGGATTAAGGTCTGGAGACTGGCTAGGCCACTCCATGACCTTAATGTGCTTCTTTTTGAGCCACTCCTTTGTTGCCTTGGCTGTATGTTTCGGGTCATTGTCATGCTGGAAGACCCAGCCAAGAGCCATTTTTAATGTCCTGTTGGAGAGAAGGAGGTTGTCACTCAGGATTTGACGATACATGGCTCCATCCATTCTCCCATTGATGCGGTGAAGTAGTCCTGTGCCCTTAGCAGAGAAACACCCCCAAAAGATAATGTTTCCACCTCCATGCTTGACAGTGGGGACGGTGTTCTTTGGGTCATAGGCAGCATTTCTCTTCCTCCAAACACGGCGAGTTGAGTTAATGCCAAAGAGCTCAATTTTAGTCTCATCTGACCACAGCACCTTCTCCCAATCACTCTCAGAATCATCCAGATGTTCATTTGCAAACTTCAGACGGGCCTGTACATGTGCCTTCTTGAGCAGGGAGACCTTGCGGGCACTGCAGGATTTTAATCCATTATGGCGTAATGTGTTACCAATGGTTTTCTTGGTGACTGTGGTCCCAGCTGCCTTGAGATCATTAACAAGTTCCCCCCGTGTAGTTTTCGGCTGAGCTCTCACCTTCCTCAGGATCGAGGATACCCCAGTAGGTGAGATTTTGCATGGAGCCCCAGATCGATGTCGATTGACAGTCATTTTGTATGTCTTCCATTTTCTTACTATTGCACCAACAGTTGTCTCCTTCTCACCCAGCGTCTTACTTATGGTTTTGTAGCCCATTCCAGCCTTGTGCAGGTCTATGATCTTGTCCCTGACATCCTTAGAAAGCTCTTTGGTCTTGCCCATGTTGTATAGGTTAGAGTCAGACTGATTAATTGAGTCTGTGGACAGGAGTCTTTTATACAGGTGACCATTTAAGACCGCTGTCTTTAATGCAGGCACCAAGTTGATTTGGAGCGTGTAACTGGTCTGGAGGAGGCTGAACTCTTAATGGTTGGTAGGGGATCAAATACTTATTTCTCTGTGCACAATGCAAATAAATATATATAATTTTGATAATGTGATTTTCTGTTTTTTTTTAAATATAATCTATCTCTCACTGGTAAAATTAACCTAGCCTAAAAATTCTAGACTGTTCATGACTTTGACAGTGGGCAAACGTACAAAATCAGCAAAGGATCAAATACTTATTTCCTTCACTGTATAGAGGCAGCTTTGACACCCTCACGGAACCTGAGGGCACTCCTACTTACTAGTTTGAACTCGAGACATACCGCCACCCACTTACCATACTTTCTGTCCACCTCAATCTTTCACTGGTTACAGTTTCACTCCATTTGTACCCACTCGGATACTTCGTTGATTACCTGTGCCCCGGTGGAAACGTTGGAGCTCCTTCTCCCTAACTTGGACCTCCAGACTTGGAGAATAAAAGGTCTGACAGAAGTGCAACAGTTAATGGAGGGAACACAGTTACTGCCATTTTCCTCGCTGCATGAAAACTTTCATATAGACAATAGAGAATTTTATAAATATCTCAAAATAAGACATCTATTGAGAACAGATTGCCCTTTTGAAGTAACGGCAAACACTGATGTTCTAAAATTATGGTCCAATCCTGATGGGAAATTTGGGGGGCTCCGACCCTTGTATGATCTACTGGGTCAAAAGTCTACATTTATTAAATCTGTTCCGTTTCTGGCCTGGGAGAGGGAGCTCAAACTAGAATTTACTACAGTAGGGTGGAAAAAAGCTATTACGTTTGTCTCGCAGAATTTTAAATGTACACTCCATTATGAGGCAGCAATGAAGACCATTTTACATTGGTACTATACGCCGGATAAACTTTATCGGATATTCCCTGGTACATCTCATGTATGTTGGAGGGGATGTGGAAATAGGGGTACACTTTTTCATATACTATGGGAGTGCCCAATGCTAGTAGAAGTATGGAAATCTTCATTTGAGTTGATATCTCATATCATGGGATCAAAAGTTCATATGTCCCCTTCGCTAGCATTACTATTCTGGAACGTGGACCTTATACCCACGAGACACAGAGTGGTGGTAGCACATATTCTTCTGGCAACTAAGCTGGCCATCACTAGACACTGGAAGAGCACAGAACTTCCTCTCCCTCAAGAAATTATTACTCAGGTCAACAGTACGTGCTCACATGAGAAAATGCTAGCTTATAAGGATCATACTTACGCGAAATATGAGAGAGTATGGGGCTCTTGGGTGAGCAGTGCTTATAATTGCATCCATTGATTCTAGTCTACATTACACGTGTAGAGATACAGAAGTGAAAAAGAGGTAGACTAACGTACCAGTTGAGCATTAGAATCACTTAATTGTCATGTCAAATCATATTTATTGCACTAAAAAGAATAGATATGTGCCATGTTAATATATGTTTATGTCTTATTTTATGTTAATTCCATGTTTTATATGTTGATCTGAGCTGACAGAAGAGTGACTCATGCATACTACGAATTATCAATGTCGTTTCTGTCTATAAATTTAACTGTTGGAATACAAATCTCAATAAAAATTTATTGATTTAAAAAAAGGTGGATTGGATTATAGCACAAAGGATATACTATACTTTACTATACTATACTATACTCTGAATCAGAGCATAAAAAAAATGGCAGTCAACTGATAGCAGCAGATCACGTGGCTAGTAAAGGGTGCCTGGTAAGGGTGGGGAAAGGGGAGGACACCTATTAGCATATTACTGTGTAAGAAAATAAATTTTCCAGCTCAACTAATATAATGTGAATATGTGTTACAAAATATCTATTGTCTCTAAACCTGCACCACCTTTATACCTACAACCACACATGCAACCATCTTCTTTTTTTTTTTTTGTAAGATGAACAAAACGTTTTGATAAACTGAGCATATGTTTATAATAAAAACATAAAAACATTTAAAACCAAAAATTTGGGAAATTCCCAGAAACCCTTTCTGCTTTATAAGTCCCTCTCTATTTGGTGAAGGTCTTATACAGTATATATAAGAAAATAATTTGCTTTATAATACGGTCTTGTCCTTCTGCCAGTTCTACCCTTTATCTTGTTGACATGCATTAAACTTTCCACCAAAACAACTTTGTGTTTCTACCTTCCATGATATATTAGTCAGACTCCTGAACCTGATGAGTTTTAAATTGTGTTTTATTCGAGCTGCTCCTTTATTCATTATGTCTCACCTTGACAGGATAATTATAATCATCCCCCAATAACAAACACAATTCTGTACTAACGTATCTATGTACTTTATGACTTGCAGCCCACAGATCAATGCTGTTCTGACCGTGGCACAATCATCTGGCAGAATATTAATAAAAATGTTCTCTCGTGTCCTTATCCATTTATGCGTAATATAAGAACCTTCTGAGTACTTATTGTTTTTGGAACATCAATACATTACAAGATAGGGTACATCCACACAGAGTAGATTTGTTGCAGAAATTTCTATGACTGAAAATCAGTTCCATACATCTGAATGAAATTATTTCGCCATCAAGAACATGGATTTCTGCAGGACCCATTGAGATGAATGGAACAAGCTCAGGAATGTATTAAACAAATCTGCCATGTGTGAATATACCCTTATTATGACTATTATTATATTTCTTCCTTTAGAAAAGGTTACATATTTAGGTCTTGTTCACATGTTGCGGATTCTGTCAGGATCTAAGCATGGACTCAATGCTGACAGAATCTGCTAGCTTCTGCTGGTAATGAATATGTATTTTATAACCCATTCACATGCTTTGTAAAAAAAATTATGCAGATTAATGAAAATGCCACGAAACAAAATCTTCAGCATGTTCATTATTGGTGCAGATTCCGTGCTGAAAATACGGTAATCACATATTAGCTCCATTGAAATACATTTCGCCGGAAAACTCTATATTTCAGTTATGGATTTCTGCCAGGGGTTATCTTTGAAATTCACAATAAACTTGCTTAGGGCATACACAGTTTTAACCCCTAGGTGCACCACGACGCAACTGTACGTCCTGGTGGCCAGTGTCTTAGCGCACGAGGACGTACAGTTACTGTGCGGTTCCCGGTGCACACTGTCCCCGACAGCTGACACTTCACTGTTGCCAATCAGCGGCTCATTTCCGCTGATTTCGGCAAGTAACCCCTTAAATGCGTCGATCGATTGCAATCACTGCATTTTAGGGGTTTCCAGCACATCGGCAGACCTAACAATGAAATTGCGACGTTTGCCAATGGCTAGCATGGCGAAACAATGGCCTCCGTGTCTGCCATGTACGGAAGCCTATCAGGATCAGCCTCCTGATAGGCTTTCTGTCAGAGTGACAGGAAGTCACTGTGGCGTTCCCGATGCACACTGTCGGCGACATTGTCAGTGACAGTCTGCATCGGGAACCGGGAGGTCAGCTGTCCACGACAGCTGATGTTCCACTGTTGCCGATCAGCGGCTCATCGCCGCTGATTTCGGCATTTAACCCCTTAAATGCAGTGCTCGATTGCGATCGCCACATTTAGGGATTTTGTAGCACATCAGCAGCCCCCATGAAATTGTGGGGGTTGCTGATGCTTGTGATGGCATCTGGAGGTCAGACAACAGCCTCCGGGCCTGCCATGTATGCGTTTACACAGACTTCCAGGTCACCAGAGATCACTGTTATGGGTAAGATTATTTGAATTACTAATGATAGAAAAACTTCTGTTGTAGAAACTACTCTTTGGACATTCATGTCCCTAACTATAATAGTCTACACATAGATAACTAATGTCACTTATAATAATTTAGTGCCCTTCTCAGATGCCCTAAACATAGGGATTATAATACCATATATACCTGGTTAACCTGGTCTCTCTGTGGTTATACTATATAGAGTCTCTCCGCCCAAGTACCTTTTTAACATGTTTGTTCTTATATGTATTTAATAAAATTTGTGACACATTTTGATATATATTTGGCTCTATACTCTGTTTTCTTGTGTGTATAAATAAGTATTTTATTATAGGAAAAGAATGAAAGTGTTAAAAAACAGTACACATATTTGGTATCACCGCGTTCGTAATGACCCAAACTATAAAATTGTATTGTTATTTTTCCCGCAAGGTGAACCCCGAAAAAAAATAAAACAAAAAACTGCCAGAATCACTATTTTTTGGTCACTACTCCTCCCAAAATATTGAATAAAAAGTGATCAAAATGTTGCATGTACCCGAAAATAGTACCATTAAAAACTACAACCCGTCCCGCAAAAAACAAGCCCTTACACAGCTTTTTTGACTAAAAAATAAAAAAGTTATGGCTCTCAGAATGTCGTGACACAAAAAATTAATTATTTTATAAACAAGTGATTTTATTGTGCAAACGACACAAAACATAAAAAAACTATATTCCTATGGTATCGCTGTAATCGTACCAACCCGCAGAATAATGTAAAACTGTAATTTATAGCGCATAATAAACGAAGTAAGAAATAAAGAATTTAAAACGCCAAAATCACTGTTTTTTGGTCACCAAAGCCCTAAATAAAATGTAATAAAAAATTATCAACAAGTTGTATGTACCAAAGAAGGTACCAATAAAAACTACAGCTTGTGCCGCCAAAATTAAGCCCTCACACCACTCAATCGACCAAAAAATATAAAAGTTATGGCTCTCAGAATGTGGTGATACAAAAATTTATAGAAAACAAAAATGTAAAAGTTTTTTTTTGTAAAAGTAGTAAAATATAAAAGAAACTACATTTGGTATCACTGTAATTGTATTGACCCGAAGAATAAAGGTAAGTTGTTGTTTTTACCGCATGGTAAAAGCGGTAATAACTAAACCCAAAAAACAATGGAGGAATCTCAGTTTTTTCCTCTTTCACCCCGCAAAGAATTATATTTTTGATTTCCCAGTACATTATATGGTACTTTAAATGGTGTCAATAGAAACTACAACTCTTCCCACAAAAAATAAGCCCTCACACCGCTCTATTGATGGAAAAAAAAAGTTATGGCGGTTGGAAGGCAGGGAGTGAAAAACTAAAATAGAAAAGAAAAAAAGAACAGTCCTGCATAGGTAAATTAATTTCTAATAAAAAAACAATTATTACCACATGTGGGGTATTGTCATACTCGGGAACTTTTTCTCCTCTATCCCTTGTGAAAATGAAAAAAATTCAACATTTAAGTGGACAAAAATGTTGATATTCATTTTCACTGCCTAATTCCGCTAAATTCTGCAAAAAAAACTGTGGAATCAAAATGCTCACTATACTCCTAGAAAAATTCCTTGAGGGTGTAGTTTCCCAAATGGGGTTACTTTTGGGGTGTTTCCACTGTTTTGGTCCCTCCAGCGCGTTGCAAATGCGACATGGCACTGAAAACCAATCCAGCAAAATCTGCGCTCCAAAATACAAATGGTGCTCCTTCCGTTCTGAGCCCTGCTGTGGGTCCAAACAGCAGTTTATTACCACATATAGGGTATTGTCGTAATCAGGAGTATTGGCTTTACAAATGTTGGGGTGCATTCTCTTCTTTATTCCTTGTAAATATTACACATTTCTATGTTTTTTCAGAAAAAAAGTAGATTTTCATTTTCACAGACTAAGGCCCCATGCACACGACCGTAAAAACTCCCGTAATTACGAGCCGTAATTACGGCCCGTAATTACGGGCCCATAGACTTCTATTGGACATGGGTACCTCCCCGTATGCTTACGGGAAGGTGCCCGTGCCGTTGAAAAAGATAGAACATGTCCTATTTTAGGCCGTAATTACAGCACGGGCAGCCCATAGAAGTCTATGGGGCTCCCGTAATTACGGGTGACTACGTGTGTGCACCCGTAATTACGGGAGCGTTGCTAGGCGATGTCAGTAAATAGTCACTGTTCAGGGTGCTGAAAGAGTTAAACGATCGGCAACAACTGTTTCAGCACCCTGGATAGTGGCTACCGATCACAATATAGATAAAGCAGTAAAAAAAAAAAAGACGTTCATACTTACCCAGAACTCCCTGCTTCTTCCTCCAGTCTGGCCTCCTGGGATGACGTTACAGCCCATGTGACCGCTGCAGCCAATCACATGGACTGCCGCGTCATCCAGGGAGGTCGGACTGGATGTCAAGAGAGGGACGCGTCACCAAGACAACGGCCGGGTAAGTATGAATTTCTTTTACTTTTATTACGGAAAGGGCTGTCCCTTCTCTCTATCCTGCACTGATAGAGAGAAGGACTGCCGATTAGTGTAGTGCAATTTTGCAGCCAAAAACGTGCCCGTAAATACGGGTGGAATACGGGTGACACCGGACCCGTATTTACGGGCACGGGTCCGTGAATACTGGTGCAATACGGGTCGAATACGTGTGACCAAGGACCCGTATTTACGCCAGTATTTACGGGTGGACAAAAATACGGTCATGTGCATGGGGCATAACTCCAATAAATATAGCAAAATACCTGTTGGGTCAAAATGCTAACTAAAACTCTAGATGAATTCCTTGAGGGGTGTAGATTCCAAAATGGGGTCACTTTTGGGGAGTTTCCACTGTTTTGGCACCACAAGACCTCTTCAAACCTGACATGGTGCCTAAGATATAATCTAAAAAAAGCAGACCCCGAAATCCTGTAGGTGCTCCTTTGCTTCGGAGGCCGGTGCTTCAGTCCATTACCGCACTAGGGCCACATGTGGGATATTTCTAAAAACTGCAGAATCTGGGCAATAAATATTGATTGTGTTTCTCTGGTAAAACCTTCTGTGTTACAGGAAAAAAAAATAAAAAATCTAAATTTCCCCTCTACGTTGCTTTATTTCCTGTGAAACGCCTGAAGGGTAGGTTAAGAAATTTTCTGAATGCTGTTTTGAATACTTTGAGGGGTGCAGTTTTTAAAATGGGGTTATTTATTGGGGGATTCCAATATATAAGGCCCTCATAATCACTTCAGTACTAAACTGTTACCTGTGAAAAATTGCTGCTAAAGTTCTAAGGACCCATGCACACGACCGTAAAAAACCTCCGCTTTTGCGGATCGTAATTGCGGTCCGCAAAAATGGACCCATTCACTTCCATTGAATGCGGACAACTTTCCGTATCGCTACGGATGAGTGTCCGTTCCGCAGAACTGTGCCAGGAATTATAGAGCATGTCCGTTCTTGGTCCACAATTGAAGTGTATGGGGGAAGCCAACATTGCGGATGGCTACGGAGGTGCGTCTGCAAATACGGATAGCCATGCGCAAATACAGAATTGCTGCTAAGCGACACAAAGGGGATTTCCCATCAACCAGACCTCTTTATTTTGCGTATCCGTATATACGGATGTAATACGGATGCACTACGGACACCATTCAGCAGAAATGGGTACGTTGCTGATGATTTGCTGATGAGTATAAAGCAATACGGAACCGTATTTGCGGTCAGTATTTGCGGATACGGTCATGTGCATGAGGCCTAAGCCTTGTAACGTCCTAGAAAAATAAAAGGACGTTCAAAAAACGATGCAAACATAAAGTAGACATATGGGAAATGTTAACTAGTGACTATTTTGTGTGGTATTACTATCTGTTTTACAAGCACTCCATTTACATTTAGAAAAATGCAGATTTTTGCAAATATTCTCTAAATTTTGTTGTTTTTCACTAATAAATATTGAATTTATCGACCACATTTTTCAACTAACATAAAGTACAATATGTCACGAGAAAACAATCTCAGAATCGCTTGGATATGTAAACACATTCCCTAGTTATTACCACATAAATTGCCACATGTCAGATTTGAAAAAATTGGCTGTGCCACAAGGCAAAAACAGGCTGTGTCCTAAAGGGATTAAACATTTTTGTCTAATTTTGTAATGTGTATAGTAATGGGTTAATTTTCTTAGGAGTGGTTTATTTCCCCATGAAGGAGGCTTCTACATTTATTGAAAAATGCTGTACTATAAAAATTTACTGTAAATGTTCATTTTGGTAGATATCCTTACTTGCGGTGGGATCTGTCAAGGGATCTGTCAACCGATGAGAGTCTATGTTCACTCACACAAGACAAATTTGTTGTAGAAATTTCTGCGACTGAAAATGCATTCCATTTATTTGAATGGAGTTGTTTTTGCAGCATGTGAATGGATTTTTACAGACCTTATTCAGATTAATGGAACAGTCCCAGACATTTCTGCCCAAATCTACCACATGTGAATATTCTTGGCCCCATCTTGCATCATTAATTCCTATTGTTTTCCCCAGGTTGAGAAGGAAATCAACCTTGCCGTTTTCACATACATTTAAACATTTGGCAGAATGGAAGATGCATAATAATTTTTGTACTCTTCCTCTGTCGACAGTAGTCGACTATGCTATTCATTCCATCAAAACGACGGAACCCTTGCACAACTGAGACAAAGGGAAACCACTTGCACCGGATCCGTCACCATTGAAGTGATGCAAATGGAAACCTATGGATTCCGTTTGTTTCAGTCAGGGCGCCATTCTGATGGAAAGATCAAAACGACGGAACCCTTGCACAACTGAGACAAACGGAAACCACTTGCACTGGATCCGTCACCATTGAAGTGATGCAAATTGAAACCTATGGATTCCGTTTGTTTCAGTCAGATTCCGTTTGTTTCAGTCAGGGCGCCATTCTGATGGAAAGATCAAAACGACGGAACCCTTGCACAACTGAGACAAACGGAAACCACTTGCACCGGATCCGTCACCATTGAAGTGATGCAAATGGAAACCTATGGATTCCGTTTGTTTCAGTCAGGGCGCCATTCTGATGGAAAGATCAGAACGTGAACCTCACGCAGATGTGAACGAAGCCTTATTGGTACAGATTAATACAATGTGTGACTATGGTTAGGCCCTCTACGACCACATTAATGTAAATGATTGACCTTTGGCTTCTTTTCCTGTTGTCAGCATGTACATTAATCATATTGAATATAAAAGCATTGGCTAATAGATAAGGTCATGACATGGCCTTTGAGAAGTGATAGGGAGCCTTCACACATGGTTGTATTTATGGTCAATACTGCCCTAGGAACTGTGTGTGTGTGTGTGTGTGTGTGTGTGTGTGTGTGTGTGTGTGTGTGTGTGTGTGTGTGTGTGTGTGTGTGTGTGTGTGTATGAAATATTAATAGACCCCAACTTTCACTAGTGTTATGGGAAAATTGTGTTTAATAAGGAGATAAATATTAAAGAGAACCTTTCACCTGCCCATACATGCACAGCTGAGTGCAGCATGTAATGGGGAGGGCTGCACAAACCCTGGGGCACTTCAAATTTTTTCCCTACCCTCCTCCGTTATTTAGATATCGGTGCCGTTATATTTGGCACCCGATATTTAAATGACCCCCTGAACTGTCAATGGGGTGTGTATTGGCATGGGGGCATGTTACTATGGCTGTGACACTGTCCAATCAGCTATGGACAGTGCCACAGCAAGAGCTGGAGAGAGGAGAGCGTGTGAGATAACACAGTCTTGTCCTTGTCTGCTGAGAGCTGGAGAGTGAGTGAGAGCGTGCGCACGCACACACTCTCCTCTCTCCAGCTCCTTTGCCAATACACAAACCATTGACAGTTCAGGGGGTCATTTAAATATTTGGCGCCACATATAACGGTACCCATGTCTAAATAAGGGATGAGTGTAGGGAAAAAATGTAAAGTGCCCCAGGGTTTGTGCAGCCCTCCCCATTACATGCTGCACTCAGCTGCACGTGTATGGGCAGGTGAAAGTTTCTCTTTAAAAGAAAAAATAATGAAACATTCAGTTTTGTGTTGCCATTCTCTGCCCTGCACTATGCTGCCCTGGGCACATTACTACTTTGCTATATGAAATATGTCATCCAGCCATACTTTTACATTAAACATAACACATTGAGGTTTCCCCGCACTCAGGACCGACCTTTATGAGCCAGTGTAGACAGCCACTAACCAGAAGCAGCTGTCACTCGAGAGGATTCAAGCTGTCCATGCATTATATGGACGGTCATTCATCTAAGTGAGCGCCATGTAATACTATGTTTATCCAGTGCAAAATCTGTAACAGGGCCCTCCACCCACAAGGTATCATTTATAATACCGGTGTCTTCTAGGTTCGAGAGGGGACTTTGGGCCTCTTCAGACTGCAGGGCCTGAGTGCAACTGCTACTTCTGAAGCCCTATACCTACTCCCCTGACGAGCACAATGTATAGCCAGAACAACCTGAATGAAGAGGAAGGTCGCCTTGGCTGCATTACAGAATTGTATAGAATAGCCATGTAGCCAGAACCCGGGGTAAATTCTTCCCTAAAGCAAAATTAATTGGTGACCTAAATTTTGTTTCCATTCCCAGATTTCCCTGTATATAAAATCTTTTAAAATGAATCCGCTATTTTATAGTTTGTAATGAAGCCAAAATGGCCAACTTCTACAACCTTATTTTACCTTGTTATATAAATTTTTGTAATGTTTATCAATAATTTATATCTATGTATGCAGTTGCTGTTTAAGAATCTGCCAGTCTAGATTTGGTGCCAACTCTGCAGAACTGTGTGCATGTCTCTGACTTGTACAACTTTTCTCCACTGCCTTTCACTATCAGACACACCAACAGATTATGCTAACAAATGGACCAGTTAATCTGCTCCTATAAACAAACAAATTCCAGAAAGCAGCAAATATTATCATCCTATTTTTATTCATTTTCTATTTAAATAATAAATCATGTTTATACCATCTGGGGGGATGTAACACATACATGAATTATTATCATTGTATTAGTTCAGCTTGAACGCTACCTAAATAAACGGTGTGGCATATTGTTTCAGATTTTCATTCATCATCACAAACTATAAGACAAGGAACATATAAGACGAGTAAGTAAAAGCTTCTCCTTATGTAAGCAGATATCATTAGTATACCATCCAGACATGACTCACCATAGACAGGACTCAAGGCTGTCTATAGAATGACACCTGGAGAGTAACTGTACCTGAGCTTCAAACATACGTCTTCTACCAGCTATGTGCGAAACCACAAGTAAGACTTTATCTCCTCCCTCCTTTGTTTTAATAACTAAATATTAACTTGGAAGTGTGAAAAGTGCTTAAAAGTACTTTCTATTATAGGTTAAGATTTCATCCCTTAAAGAGGCTCTGTCACCAGATTTTGCAACCCCTATCTCGTATTGCAGCAGATCGGCGCTGCAATGTAGATTACAGTAACGTTTTTTTTTGTCAAAAACGAGCATTTTTGGCCAAGTTATGACCATTTTTATATTTATGCAAATGAGCCTTTATTAAGTACAACTGGGCGTGTTTAAAGTTAAGTCCAAGTGGGCGTGTATTGTGTGTATACATCTGGGCGTTTTTACTTGTTTTACTAGCTGGGCGTTGTGAATAGAAGTGTATGATGCTGACGAATCAGCATCATCCACTTCTCTTCGTTAACACCCAGCTTCTGGCAGTGCAGACACACAGCGTGTTCTCGAGAGATCACGCTGTGACGTCACTTCCTGCCCCAGGTCCTGCATCGTGTCGGACGAGCGAGGACACATCGGCACCAGGCGACAGAGGCTACAGTTGATTCTGCAGCAGCATCGGCGTTTGCAGGTAAGTCGATGTAGCCTCTGTCGCCTGGTGCCGATGTGTACTCGCTCATCCGACACGATGCAGGACCTGGGGCAGGAAGTGACGTCACAGCGTGATCTCTCGAGAACACGCTGTGTGTCTGCACTGCCAGAAGCTGGGTGTTAACGAAGAGAAGTGGATGATGCTGATTCGTCAGCATCATACACTTCTATTCACAACGCCCAGCTAGTAAAACAAGTAAAAACGCCCAGATGTATACACACAATACACGCCCAGTTGGACTTAACTTTAAACATGCCCAGTTGTACTTAATAAAGGCTCATTTGCATAAATATAAAAATGGTCATAACTTGGCCAAAAATGCTCGTTTTTGAAAAAAAACAAAAACGTTACTGTAATCTACATTGCAGCGCCGATCTGCTGCAATACGAGATAGGGGTTTGAAAATCTGGTGACAGAGCCTCTTTAATGGCTCCATTCAGTACATTTTCATTTTTGCAAGTAATTCAAGATGCATTGACATTATAAGGGACATTTACTAGGCAAAAAGCACAGAATTACTAATTTCTAGTGTGAATTTGTCCATATGTCCTCTGTGAGCATGCCCAACTCCGTGGCTTGTTTTGAAATTATACGGTATGTACAACTAACTTTAAGATTGTGATATGAAATATGTAAGCAGCTAGAATATAATACTGTAGGACTCGTGTATCAATTGTCAAATAATGGAATAAATACATCGCAAAATTTGGTAAATTCATATTTTACTCCTATTGTTACTGGGAAAAAGCAACAGCTCTTAAAGATTTTAAAAGGGAGTGTTGTTAAAGACTATGGAGGCCCATAGATCTGCACAGGAGCTGCATATACAAAAAGTAGTAAAGTATTTTAATCAAGATTAATGGCAAAGCTGCTTCATGTTTTTTTTTTATTCTAGACACATTGAAGCAATTAATAAAATGGTTACAAAGTCCATATATTGACATATTTATCCCCTCTACCCACTAGTTACTTTCCTATAAAACATTTATGTCAGGCTAGATCCATTGTAAAGACTTTCCTCCAGTACAAGTTGCAGCAAATTTATGAAGTGCCCTACAGCGTTTTTTGGAGCCACCGGTATTAAAAAAAAAAAAATTCAAACACATGTACTTTTTCAAGGCATCATTTGGGGGAACTATATGATAGTATTTAATTTATATCAATTTTATAATATGGGGGAATGCAGAAAAAAATGCAATTCCACCATTGTTTTTTTAGTTTCTTTAGACAGCATTTACTGTTAGGCTAGATTCACATGAACGTGACAGATTTACGCGCATAGAAAACCTGCGTGAATCTGTCCGTGTGTGATGCGTTATTGCATCAGTGTGCTTTGCGAGTGGCATGTGTTTTTCACGCACTCGCTAAGCACTTCTTTTTTTTTTACAATAGAATTGATGCGCAAATCACACACAGCACATGGATGTGCATTCATGTAATGGTTTTTACGCACTCATTGACTTCAATGGGCGCGTAGGTGCATGAAAACGGACCAATATAGGACATGCAGTGAGTATGAAAAACAACAAAAAAAAATATTTATATGTTTTTTATTTTTACTTGTTAGGGAAACACTAGAGGATATGCCTGATATCATTGATTGCGGTGCAGAAAGGGTTTAACGACCGGAAGTCTAACATTCCGATCACTGCTGTTAGTGCTGGAGAGTGGTTGTCAATAACAGGTGTCCTCCAGCTGGTGATGGCACCGGCAAAGTTTCTGATCATCGCGTAAATGTAGGTGTGGTTGAGGGAAGAGGACCCCTTCCACGATGTACATGTCAATGCTGAAAAGGGGTTAATATATAAACCTAAATGTTTCCAAATTCTACTTGCCCTGAATGTTGTAAACTGAACGTAAAAAACTTTCACCTAAAAAGTTCTGATTATATAAGTCTGCAAGTGGATATACCATGCAAGGCAGAATGCATAGATCCTATAGGTATGTACAAAGGGCCTTTAAAGGGAACCTGTCACCAGCATTTCACCTATTGAACTTTACTTATCCCTCACTGGCCGCTGCTATAAAAAGTTAATTACCGCTATCCCCTCTCCTAAACTCCTCCTCCGACTGTAAATAACGGTCTGCAAACATTTTGCATCTTTTATCGTAATAATCCGGTGTCCCTTTGTGCGCACACACCAGAAGAGGACATCAATGCACAAGCGCAGGATTTAGTGTGCTGGGGGAAGGCGAGGAGCGACAGTAAGGAGGCCGGGTTAACTCGTAAAGACTTGAGGAATGAAGACATGACTCTTTTCAAACGAAGATTTTACTCTTTTCTGCTCATTAGCATACGGTGTGGGAACACTAAAAAACTGAATACTAAAGCTACAGAGCCGACTAAGAAGACAATTATAGGTTATATAGAAAGGATTTTTCACCCACTACCACCAGGTAGTGCTGGTTTAATAAGTGAAACGGTGGTGACAGGTTCCCTTTAAGTACTCTGTATGTTACAGTATGGTGTCTACATTGCATTGCTTTTAGGGGAGAATACCTGCTTAATATAAGATGCATTAAAGCATGTCACCTTTTTTTTCCTCATGGCTGCCGTATGAACTCTGAGGTCTCTAAATATAATCAGAGACACAAGTAGGTACAGTATTGGACCATACCATGCTATGGGAGCCCTACAACATGAAACTATAATGCGGCCATATGCACAGACTCCTAGAGAATACTTTAATCGGGCTGCCATGTTATATTTGGTCATTTTACAGATTCCCTAATACCACTGAACTATTGAAAGTCCATGTCTATTCCATACTTCATAAGAACCCTGATCCCTAAGCTTTTGTATTTGTTGCCAATGGCATTTCTCTTGTAGGGGACAAACAATACGTTTGTATTGAATGTAGCCATTGAATGATATCTAAAGATGACATACCATAGTGGTTAGTGAACTCTATGTAATGAGAATATGACCATGTCAAGGTATATCCTAAACCCAAAAATAAGTGGTTTCAGTGTAGCTGATGAGTATAATAAATAAACAAAACGTCATATCAGTGTCACATCAGAATTCTGTTTTTCTGTTCCATCATCTGTCAGGCACTCTTGCAGGTACTTCACAGGACTAAGTCAGGGGTGGTGCTGTCAGGTAAGCTGCTATAAGAGGTGCTGAGGTAGCAGATTCACTTGGGCTCTGGTCCCTGAGGGGTCAAAAGGTCCCTCTACCACATAAGAAAACACCAGTATTATAAATGGCAAATGATAGGTGGGGAGTAGAGATAACCAAATTTACCAAAATTAGTTTCAGGTCCAATTTGGTTGAATCAGTTATTCTATTCTCTGCAAATCGGAAGTATCCCGAATGTCCTGAAAACTCGTGTCTGACACTCTGATGTCTTCAACGACTTTATCCAACCTCTTTCAAGCTCTTAACGCCAATCCAGCATTTGTAATGTAAAAGTGACAGCAACATACAGTATATGTGTAGAGACAGGGATAATTGCAGTGCATTTTGGGAAAACTGCCTGCAAGGCATTATAGGGACGCCTGCCCGAGCTCATGTGATAATTTTTCTAATCTGTAAAATGTTGGAAGATGCTCGCCGGTGGCAGTCATTTTGGCGTGATATGTACATTGCAAATCCCAAAAGTTTGGGGAAATTTGGAACCAATTCAATTTGTGCAGAATCAATTTAACCATCTCTAGTAGGGAGCCCTGTTACAGATTTTGCACTGTTGGCCACGGAGCTTCAAGTTACACATCAGGGTGCCTTGCAGAGAAAATTAGCCGCTGTGCTTTACCTAGAGCTATGGCCCCAGCTTTCTATGGATCAGTGGGGGTCCCAGGAGTTTGTTTTCAGTTTAGGCAATCCTCTGTGAGCTAAATACATGTGTAGTAGCACAAATCTCTCTCCTGCTGCAAAGATAATTTGCTATAATGTATCAGTGTAGATAAAATGCAGTGCAAGTTGTTTAGCTCACAAAGCATTGCCTAAACTCAATACAATAGTAACAGGCTCTCAGCTATGAGAATTCTTATATTTTATGAATTTACAGCTTTAAGATAGAAACAATAATGTTCCCATTCACTCACAGCAAACAAAGATCTTGAAATGGTGAGGAATGAAGCACAAAGCATATTAGGAAATTTCAGAACCTTTTTTAAAAAAAAAATATTAATGGGGTTTTCCTCATAAAGAATATTTATCACGTATCCACAGGATAGGTGAAAAATCTCTGATCGCTGAGGTCCAACCATTGAGACCCCCAGCGATCACTAGAACGTGCGTCCCCGAATCCCCTATGTGAATAGAGCAGTAGTGCACATCCATGACCACCACTTCATTCGATGTCTGAGAGACTGACAAAGATAGCCGAGTACAATACAGGAATCTAAAGATCATACGGTAACAGGGGATGAAGAGAATATAAAACAAACCGCAACCAGTCTCCTCTGTCCACAGACATCCATGGACATTCCCCCTGGAGACCAGACAACAACATTGTCTATTTCCATTCCTTGAAGCAGCCCAGAATGAAGAAACGAGGTAGATTTGGAATACAATGTACATCAATAACTTTTTCTGACTGTTAAAACATGTGGAACAGATTTACATAAGCAGGAATACGGCAATCCGTCATTTGTACACGAAAAGAGTTCTCAGATGTGTATATTAAAGTGAAGACCTGCATGCCCCAAGGCTGACGGAAAAAAAAAGAAATATTTCAACTGACATACAAGACACAGGTTTAACACAATGCCCCTTTGTCACCTTATTTAGTGATGATGAAAGAACAATGTGCTCTTTGATATCAGAATTGGTCATAAAACAATATACAATCCTATTGAAGAGAACTTTTATTTATTTTTCTATATACTGAATCTAATGTGGAATATTATTCAGATACAAGGATCATACATCAATATGTAGAGATTTTAGTACATTTGTGTGTCTGTAAATACCACCCAGTAACAAAATTCCCAACCTCATCCGACAGATTAAAGCAAAATGAAGGCAGTGGTGTCTAAATACCAGCAATTCTGTGCCTGCTGACAGAATGAGTTACATGGAAATACCTACAGTAGATATATGGTAATTCCCCTTTAAATCAATAACAACAATGTAACTTGTAGACTATTTGCTTATCTAAATATACTTCCCATTAGTTGATAAAGAGAGTATTATGAACTAAGCACTCACACATACATATTGTAAAGGAAACATAAACCTTAGATCTGTCATCAGAAGATAACTATGAGCAGACAAACAATGGGAATAAACTGCATTGAATGCTCCTGAGATTGCAGTTCTCCTGACCCTGCACTATGCTGTGTTTTCTCTCTATGTCTGCAGGGAATATGGATAATCTGATTGTAAGTCTCTTTATAACTCATTACATTATGATAAGGGGTGGAGGAAACCTGAAACTCAACCCCCCCCCCCCCCTGATGGAAATCAGAAACAGTAGCAGATAGTTATCAGATCATGTCATGCAAGAAAAATAAAACAATAAAATAATCAATCACTCACTAAGATTTAATCAGCCACAGCCAAAGAGAAAGGAATTTTAGGCTTTTCACTTTAGCATTGGGATTTGCATCTTCCCCTGTGCATGTTTATTGCAGTACTACCTCTGTACAGTAGGGTTTTTACAAATGAGGCTTGATCATCCAGTACACACAGTCAGCCCCAATAGACAGTTGTATGCCAATGGGAGAAGAGCTGCTTTCATACAGCTGGTCTTGTCTGGCACCTGCTGCTGGCTGCACAGGGCTCTGTGCAATGAGCCATAAGCAGAAAAAGCCTGAGCAGATATGTTGTGTTCAGCTAGTCTGGCGACACCTTCAGGTCAACAGTGGAATCTACAACTACGCATACAGACAGTACTGTGTGTACAGTACGTGCAAGCAAAATACATTCTGTATAATATCATCCTGTTTGCATGGTCTGCATTAAAATGTTGCTTTGTAAATATTTGTCACCATTAGTCTGGAAAAAAATGAGAACTCAATCAGCAAATGGAAACAAATCTCATTGCACTGCATGTGTTTAGAGCAGATAAGGGATAATGGAAAATATTTCCCTTACAGCCAGTAAATGCACTTTTCAAATATAACAAATATCCTATTACTCACTGCACTTTCCTTTTAATATAAGAACGGGCTTATCATGGCAAAATGGATAATAGGCACAATATTACTCAGTCATATCATCCATTTTATTCCAGGAATCAGGTTGCAGAAATAAATGTAACATCTTGCTGAATATATTCATTTAATGCAACATTTGGAAGAAAAATCCGAATATTTAATGTGATCTCAGAAAGGACCCACTGTTCTAGAGAATTACTGTATTATATTGTATTATTTATTAAATGTATGGAAATGTTTCCCTATTTATACTGTGTTTGCAATGTTTTTTTATTGTTATTCTGTTTGTCACTTTTAAACACATGGATGTAGGAGGTGTTCAGAGATCCAGTCCAGGTTTTGCCTGCTGCACTAGATGCCAGTGCCAGTAGCAGAGGGGTTAGGAGACATCAGTAAGGAGTAGGCTGGGCTTATGAGCAGAGAGGCTGAGCTCAACTCTTCTCCAAATCCAGTTCAATGAGCAGCAGAAGCAGCAGCAGTAGTCAGTGTGTGGAGAGCTGTGTGTTCCTGCTGGGGATCAGGAGAGATCACAGGAGTTTGGGTGAACACTGTACCCCACTCATCACAGCCCTGATATGACTTGTTCTCCTGCATGCCATTGAAGAAGACCTTACAGTGGAGTCATTGTGGAATTTGGATTGTACTAGAGGGAATAGCAGTTTCTGCATAAAGAAGAAAGTGCAGCATTTGCAGTAACATTGTATCGCATGAGTAGTAATGACTAAGGATTGCACAGGAGAACCCAGTGGATTGGAGAGATCCCTCTCAGTGGATTACTAATGGGACTCTACATGAGCTAGCCCTGATTCTGCACTGCTTCTGCATGTTCCCAAGGTAAGGTCTTCTGCTATTTCTCTATGACTGTTGTGTGTCTATTGCATGTAGCCCGGTGTGTTTCTAGGAATGAATGAAGATAGTGGTCATGCCCATGATTTCACTTGTATTAAGAGGGTACAGACCACAGGGGGTCACAGGCATCTCTCTCTCGATCTCCCCCTCGTTGGCAGAAGCCTTGGCTGCTCAGATACAAAGGCAGGGATGGTCTGTCGAGATCTTCTTCCTCTTCCATTGTGAGTGAATGGCTTGGAACCAAGCGTGGAAATGCGAGTGTTAAAGAAACTTGTGAGTGGCCCAGGGGTAGCTAATTGCTGCTGAACGGCTGATTGTGCCCCCTGTCTGAGGGTAAGGGGGTGGTGGGCTCTCTACAGCAGCGCAGACCCCTCCAGCACTAATAGGCTTAACAGAAATGAAGGGGTCGTAATGGGGTCGGCTGTAAGCCGCGCATCACACCAGGGCTCATTTCCTCCCCCATCCCGGTCTCGGCCACTATGGATGGCATTGCTTTTAACCTTAAATTCCCCAATTATACATATGCCAGGCTTTCTCCTAACCCTGTTTGTTGTGAAGTTGATGGGAGAAGGGAATGGGAAGCTGAATGAGTGTTTTGCCGTGGCACACCCACCTATGCATCTGTTTGATTTGAGTGCATTTCATATTATGATGCATAGCAATTAAAGGGCAACTCTGTGCCAAGCAGAGATAATTCTAAACATTATATCATATAATGCATATTGTGTACATTTAGTTACTGTACTAAAATTAGGTCACCTAGCAAGTTCCTGTAGTGTACTTAGTTGAAGTGCAGAGAAATGATGATATGGTCTAAGGGATGGAATCTGATCAGGCAATAGCATGTTCTCCCCATGTTCTTGAGGTTTTCTGCCGGTGCTCAGGTTTCTTCCCACACTCCAAAAACGTGTTTCTGTTAATTATCTCCCTATGAAATTGGCCTCTAAAATGTGTGCAAGTGCTTAAGATATGGAATTTAGATTGAGAGTGATGTGAGTGTGTTCCCTGTACAGCGCTATGGAATATGTTGGTGCTATATGAATACCAAGTAATAAGTTAATAAACCACACTTATTCCAGCCAGAGTAGCTGCACTCAGACTGGGCTGTCAAATGCATCCAGCGCCCGGATGCTTGCTGTTCAAGTACATGGTAGCTGATGCTCTGCTTTCCCATGTGTATGAGGGGCAGTCAGCTGAGGGTAATGCTCTCTAAGTGCTCTGGCTGTGAATTTGAAGGAGAGATAGTGGGAGCTCTGGGAACCTGGCTGCAAATACCCCCCATGTGTTGTTTTTCCCTGCTGCCTTCTGGAGCCTGGTTCTGCCTGGTATATTTGGGGAAATGGAGCAGAAAGTCAGGGAGCTGGTGGGCTGCATCGCTCCCATTGGGGCCCTAAAGCAAAAATGAGATCATTACTATAAAATGCTTGGGATGGCTTTGGGAAAAGAATGGGTGGCTCTATGTCATAAATTGCTGCAAGCATTCACATAGAGTCTAATACCTTGGTGCTAAGCACCGACTGTCCATGCCAATCCAGTAAGCCTTATGTGCAGAATTCTGTAGTATGTCCTTCTAATAATGGTGTATTTTCAATGTAACCCAGGAAAGCTAATAAACAATAGTACAGTTGAGTAGGGAAATGGTGACTATCCAAATATTGACGCTAGACAGTGCAGAATAAATGACTTTGCTCTAGTGCCTTCAGAGGAATAGGGACATTTAAGTTTTATTGATTGTAGTAACATGGATTTTTCTTTTAGTCTTTTGGTAAAGTAGAAAACACACGTGGTGCCTGGAAGATACAACAAAGGTTAATTGTGCAAAACCTCTGTCTGCAGTACCTTGTAATCTGGACACCCAGCGGTTTCACTTCTCATAGAAAGTCAATTGTGCCCACAGCAGTGAATCTCTTAATGGCAATACAATATAAAAGTGCTTATTTCCCTTAAGTGTGCTTCTGTTTTTAACCGCTCTGTCAGGAGTCATTTCTTTATTGCTATGGGAAGGTTTGATTTGTCTTCCCCATTTCCCAACTATCAAGCATGTAAAATAGAGAAGGCTCTGTTTAAATCTCATCTGGATCAATTCTTTGAATTGAATACCCATGTGGCCATTTCAGTTTGTTTTTTTATTTTATTTTATTGAGCGTAGATTGAAAGCACATTTAACTGTGTTTGTATAAGGAAAAGCCCAGATACCAATGATAAACTATTATTAGCATGTACAGTGCAGGAAGAAAGTGTTTACTGTATGTTTATTATAGGGCAGTCAACTAAAATAGGAAGGGCATAATACTATAACCGTCTGGTTACCCCTTGCTGGTTGCCCTGTTCTGGCTTCTATTCTGTCCCAGTTTAAGTGCTATAAAAGTGAATTATTAACTTTAACCAGACAGAACTGTGTCTCCAGACTTCAGAGGTAGATGCCATTGATCAACATTTATCTGGAAGTTGTGGTCTTGTCCAGGTTCCAAGAAGTTTTATTTTTAATGTGAAGTGTAGATAATGTTTATATTCTGTAGATGGAAAGACAGCCCTTGTTGTTGTGTAAATATTGGTCTGTTGTATTTTATCTTTTTTATATATTGTGTATTTTTTTTTTTATTGCTACATTGTTTATCATTACTTCAATGAAAGCCTTTGACCCTTATCTTTTTTAACTGGTGTTAACACAATCCGACTCCAGCATTGATTAACCTAGTTTTATTATAACCTAACACCTGGAGTCACCAAAGTATAGACCTTATAGATGTAAGAAAAACAACTTTGACGACCTCATAGTTCACTAGTTTGTTTTGTAACGTCATCACATTTAATATTGCCTGTCCCCCAATCAGAACATTCAGTTTTTTCATTGCTAAATTCTAGTGAATAGTTAAATTATGTTGATGATCTGCTAGAAAAATGTATCATTGAATAGATGATCAGACATGAGTATTCGCACACGCTTCATTAGGAAGACTTAATACAAAGGAATAAACCTTCCTACGCAAGGTTTAAGCATTGCACCCCCAAGTTGTGACCACAGTCTGTCTTCTGCGCTTCAGTCCACTAAGGTTGCTTTAGTTTTGATGGGTTGAGTGATAAGCTTAATGAAGCTCTTTAAATGGATGTGAGAGAGATGAAATGTATATCTGTGTAAATATATTGTTTTATGACACATGGATTTGTAATACATTGCTACTTAAAGATAAAAGCAGACTGTGGCTCTTTCCTGAGCTAGTAATTGATGTGTGGGAGATTTGTCTGCTAAATGCATCTAGTGGATGGGGGTCTTTTAGGGTTAGTAGATGCCTTTATTGCTAAAACAGCCAGTGTGGATATCCTGTGGTAAATCCAATGATCCCAATGTATAAATGACAGCAGATTTGTTTGTTTGGCTGTTTTAAATTACAAAAGGAACTTCAATTTCAATGTTGGCTTCTCAGAATGACATTTAAATGGGGGCAGTGCAGACAGATATGGTGACTGCAGCCCTGTTTCCCTACTCTTTGTTTATATGTCACTCATCATTATATCAAAGAAATAATTAATTTATTTTGTAATAACACTTTACTGGAAAGAGGCCATGTTGGAAGCGGATGAGAACATACAACACCCAACCTGCTTTTATTGTCTCTGGTCTTAAGACACAGCGTAGGATGGTAGCCTCTATAATTTTATATAATTTCACTTTTAATGACCGATAATGGATAATACGGCAGTATTTTTTAAACAGCAGCAATGTGTTTAGATGATTTGACTTGTGTTTCAGCATTGTTCACTGGCTAACCAAGCATAAAGAATGAAATGTAGGCTTTATTCAATGAGTTGTCTATGGCTCCCCTGGTGGAGACAAAGTGATTTGCAGCGATGGGTTACTCTTCACTCCTGTTCATCAAGCTATTTCTCAACACTATTCCTTTTGTGCAAAGTTTTTACACCTTTCATTAAACAATGGTCTTAATGGTTGACAAGTGGTTACATTATTTAAATCTTAAATGTGAATCCCTTACCCTGTCTAGTTAATGAAAGAATGAGTAGTTTGATATGGTCTTCATCATTGATGGAGTCCAGAGCATGGTTTGCTGTGTTGCTTATGCTCTAATGCTTTTGGCAGCTAAATTGGTAAACCTGGTGGTCTTCGTTCTGTAGAGGAACACTTATGTGAATAACTCCCACCACATGTTTTCTTTGTAAGCTGCAAATGTATGAAAAAGTAAATAAATAGTCATACCTTGTTGATTTTCTGATATATTATTGGGCATGTCATTATAACCAACTACCCTGTAATCCAACTCCTCTCATATATCACATCTTTTGGATTGACTGCTGCAGAAAGGAACCAGATTAAACCACTTTAATGAAACCTCTGGAGAATTCAGTGTTTGCAGACATGTCTGGCTGTGACCTATAGAATACATATCTTTCTTATAATATAATTTATAATGTAATTATTAATATTTTGGTCTTGGACAGTTACTAGAAAATCTAATATCTTTTATAAGAACGAATGTTTTTGTAAACATATGGATCTGGATGAGTGAAGCAGTCATCCTATTATCTGAATACATTCTATAAATTCTCTCTCATACCTCAGTGATGGTTCCTGTCGATTGATAAACTGCATTCAGATGAATATAGTTTTAGCTTTCTGTGTTGCTGCCATAAAAGGGATGTAATAGAAAATGTTAGAGATATTTTGGTGGGCAGTAGACTGGCTTTGCTAATACAGATATCATTTTAAACCATGACTTTATCCAGGATAAAAAAAACATAAGGTATTTCTTGACCCCTTTTTCTCGTTGATGGCTTATATGAATGTAGAGACTATTTATAGGGAGCAAGTCTTTCATTCTAGACAGGGTCATATAGATGAATTAAGTTCCTTTTAAGATGGTCATATACAAAAATCATGAGTGGATTATTTTGGTAAATATATAAGAAGCCAAGAAGTATGAGACCAGGATGATGATCTTGGCTCAACTCATCCATACGTGGCTGGAAGATTAGTTTATACATTGCTGCTGTGGCTATTAGGCGGTTTCCAATTGTAGAG
This sequence comes from Rhinoderma darwinii, assembly GCF_050947455.1. Classification (NCBI taxonomy): domain Eukaryota; kingdom Metazoa; phylum Chordata; class Amphibia; order Anura; family Rhinodermatidae; genus Rhinoderma; species Rhinoderma darwinii. The sequence goes on from NC_134687.1 coordinate 511,983,748, forward strand.
GATTATATTTGGCTAATTGATTTTTTTCTTATGCTATATACCCTTATTCTATGAAGCCCATATACCAACATACAATTGTGTTATTACAAGTTTATATTCAGGGTTTATAAATATTTTTGTGTTGGACCAGTGCTGGCCAGTAGAGGCAGTATGCAATTACTGTGCTGCTTTGATGGGTTATAAAATGTTTATATTAAACATCATGTATAAATACATATCAAATATTACACATCTTTCATTAAACATGGCTAGCTATGTGCAGTAAGCAGCATCAAATTAAGCTTTAATCAATCTAGAGCAATAGACAGTAAGATCAACTATCATTTTCTTCAAGTCATTGTAAATGTCAAATTGCTCTAACCAGATACAGTTTTAATCTTTCTCAAATTTACATTTTATTATATACTCTAAAATGTGTTCCAGCAGATTTGCATTAATGTATAAAAAGCTTCAGCCTTCATTAATTTTTAAATAAGACTTAAAAGACCCTCTAGCGCAGAAGCCCTGGCATGGGGCACTGCATGCCTCATCTGGTAATACAGCAGCCCTTGGATTGAGTGGCATTAGTGAGATCATTGGGCAGCAGGAGAACTTCATTCATAATAACTCCTGCCTTGTCAAAAGGGTTTGTTGACTTTGTGGTTCTTGCTCTTCTACAGTAAACGTGCACATTATGTTGTGTAATTCAGATATATGGATTGATGAAATCCATATTCAGTGTTGGTGTTCCTGATCTTAGCTGACATAGCTTTACATGCTTTGCTCTTTAGTTAATTCCTTTAGCATCTTCAAATGATGGCCCAGCGAGCCATCTAGACCGTATGCTTGATCTTCATCTATTAATCATGAAAACGGCTTTCTTATGCGGTTGCCATAGTGCCTCAGATAGTGTTGGGGTGCCTTGGGGAAGGCTCTCTGTATAACAGGACTTGCAAGCCTTGCAGTTATTTTGGCAGTAGCAGAGCTTGAAAAGAACAGAGAGCAATATCCAACATTATTCAGTATTGGATTAAGAGGCAACTCCTAGAAGTGTCTCTGTGGACCTTGTTATGTGAACATCCAGCTGATATGTATTTTTCTGGGATAATTTTTTTTCTTTGTTCTTGCAAAATAAAACCCAGTTCAGAGAGTAGAGGTGACTTTAATCTATCAGCAAGAACAGGGCATGCGTTTTATCACTCCCAGTGATAAAAGTCCAGGCTAATGACAGAATTTAGGCCCCGCGAGGAAATTGAACCAATTTTGTTGGATAAACTAATCTCAGTCCAAGCTCTGACGTGAACTCTGTAATTTATCTCCTCTGTGTTTACTTGTAGAGTCCAAAAATGAGTCTTGTGACTTTATTTTTATTTGCTCCCTTCCGTAGACCGGCAAATGGCAGATGAAAACAAGATAAAAATAGTTAATTTAACCTGTGACTGATATTAACCATTATTTCATGTGATTGACTCTCATACAAGCTAGTTATTCTAGTTATTATCTTAAGCCAAGGCCTTAACTAGTGTGACACATATCGTATTATTCTCTGACAAATTATTTGCCTTTGATTTTTTTTTTTCTAGATGGTAGTGAAGTATTTGGGTTACATGTCTTTCCTGTATTTTGGTCCTTACCTTGTGTGTAGAGATATATATATATATTAATGAATTCGACCCCTGCTGCGTGCAGCTTGCCATCTGCTCCCATTTTCAGAGACCTTTACTTAAATGGCTAGTGTCAGTCACTCCAGGTGTAATCAGTATGGATCCCATTGTTTTTTTTTTTCTTTAGGATGTTCCTTTAAGCAACTGGCCTTATCGGTCAGAAGGATGAAATTACATATGGCGAGAAGCTTAATGCTCATTCATTCATTTAATATCTGCTCACACAGTCTCCATTACTGAAGAGAATGGGTTAAGTACCATTATAGAAGTATAAAATATAGGCTGTATTCCTGCCCCTGTTGTAGAAAACATCATCTCTTGTACCATACCCATAATTATATAACCATTGAATATTTAACATTTTATTTTTTTTAGTACATTTTGGAGTTATTTTTGTATTTTTTTTTTTTGTTTGTCTTCAGCCCAATAAACATATGTGACTGGAAACATGTATCTCCTATTTCAAGTGTTATTACATGAAACACTTTGTATGCTGCAACATGTCCAGTGTTGAATAGATCTTTATTGGTCCTCAGTGAAAGGCTTGTTGAGACTAATGGAAGTCCCAGGCCAAGTGTTGGATCGCTCAAGTTCATGGTTGTCACAGTGGTGTAAATACCAAGAATCTGATCTTTGAAAGAAGGGGTCAGCTCCTGTCAGCTATGTCTTCAAGCAGTTTTAAAACGTATACTATAATTGAAGGCAAACCAACAATGTCAGGCTTGGAAAAGATTCGAATGTTCTTCAATAAAATCAAGTTTAGAATATATGCCGTTTTTATGAGCTCCTGAATCAACAGGAATCAACCAATGCCAGATTATTAGATGGACATTTTATAAGTACATATTTTTTTTTTATTTTTTTTAAGGTCTTGTTCACACTGAGTTTTTTGCAGGCGGCAACATCTTCCTCAAAATTCCTTCAGGAATTTTAAGTCAAATTTTGACCTGATGGCAGAACATTTGCCACATTTTTCGTCCGTGGCCATTAAGCGCCCCGGGCAAAAACCCCCGTCGAAAAGCGCATTAACATTGATGTTAATGGGAGGTCAGACACGGAAATGCCTAAAGAAAGGGCATGTCGTTTTTTCCTGCAAGCGTTTTTTTACCACTCGCAGGAAGAAAACTCCTCTGCCTCCCATTGAAATCAATGGGAGGCGTTTTTTGGCGCTGTTTCCAATGCGGTTTCCGCATCAAAGATAGCTCCAAAATACTCTGTGTACTAACCCTTAGGGTAGAGATCTTCTAGAAAAAGGTTCCTCCAGAGGCATAACTCAAAGCTCTGGGGCCCCAATGCAAAACCTGTAACAAAGCCCCTCATACCATGTGTGATTTATAATATTAGTGTCAGCTTATGTGGTAGAGGGGCCATTGGGCCTCCTCATTCTCCATTCAACTTTGATTTGTAAATCGCCTATTTATTAGCTTACCGATGGAAACTCGCATTATGGCAAAAATAAACAAATTCTTACGGATATCATAACTTTGCTTTTAAATCAGAGAAGTCTTCGAATTGGCTTAAATGTTCCATTTCCTACTTCTCCACTTGGGAGATTCCAGATGATCAAATATCAGTCAGAATTGTCAGATTAAAGGGAATTTTCTGTATGTTTAAACTGTCTATGCCCATCGGGTTTTGTTTAGTTCTCGATTAAAGTGTTCAGGGGTATTTCTTACCAGTTAATTAAGCAAAATGGTGACTGGAGTGATAGGTTGAGGTGACTTGTTATGGAGTATACTGTTCTAAGAACAAAACCGGAAACCTTATCCATACAGCATGCTGAATTACTTATGTTGTATTTTTCACCTAAGCGATCATTTACAAATAGTTCAAAGCTTATTTTTACCTTCTAGATTTATTTTTTTCAATACAGTATACTTTACTTTTAGAGTGGCATTCAGAAAACAACATGGCCTTTTAGTTGAAAAGGTGGCTTTTAATTGCCATCTTTCACTTGCAAAATCATATGCTTTTTGTTTGTTGGGTTTGAATGTTTTTACAGCACTCACCAGTAATATTGAATTAGCAGTGTGAACTCTATAGGCAGAACACAAGTGATTGACTGTGAAATGACATATTCTTCCTCAAGTAACAGCACGCATAGGAGAAACTTGTTATTTTATGGCATTGTGGTTTAGTATTAAAGGACAGGCCAAATATGGAAATTCTTGGAAGTACACAGCTTATAAAATGTGCTAATGAAAGATTCTCAAATATGTATGTAAATGTTTCCGGAGCTCCTCAGAACTGGAGATATGTCAAAGCAGTGATCATCGGAGAAGGGATTTTTTTTTTCTGACTTCACTAATCCCATTGAAGACCACTACACGTCACGGCTGACTGAAATAGTTGCTTACATGGAATAGTAGATCTATTAATATTGAAAAGATTATTATTATATTTTTTGTATTTTCATATGTAACACTTTTCGAACCCTTAGCATTGACAAAAAAAAGGCTGCACTTAGAAATTTAAGGGGGTTATATAAGATTAGAAGAAAATGGGTCTGCTTATTCTCACAAAGCAGTTCTACTCTTGTTCGTGCACTATGTCTTCTATTGTAACTCAACCTCCATTCATTTGGACAAGCCTATGGACTAGAGTGGGACTGTTCCGCCAAAAAAATTATAATAATCAAACCCTTCAACTAAAAATAGGACAAAAAGCAGAATTGGCCAACTGTAATATGCACTTCTGGTGGAGGTAGTGCAAACTGGGCCAATAGCCCATATGATGTCTGCAGGACACACCACATACACAGATGTTTTACGCATAATTTTACACGGGCAGATTTTCACCCAGTAACCAGCACCGATCAACGATAATAGCATGTGGATCGCCGATCGTATGCTCCATTTAAATAGAGCAATGATCGGGATGTATAGAGACGAATGATCGTCAGTACGATCGTTCGTTCCCATACGTTTTCCATCTTGTTGGCAGCACATCACCTGTTTACATGGGGAGATGTGCTGCTAAATGACCAATTTGGCTGCATAAAAGAACCGATCAGCTGACAAACTAGCGTTCGTTCACTTGTTGGATGATCGCTTCCCTGTATACACAGGGCAATTATCGGGAACGAGCGCTCGTTTTCCTGATCATTGGCCCATGTTAAAGGGCCTTTAGATTGCTTTGACAAGGTAAACTATATGGAAGGATGACTGACACACTAGAGTATTCTCTATTGGAAGCAAATTAGATTTTATTGGACAATCCTATTATTCCCATTCATTTCTTTGGTGACACTAAAGTGGTTTTGGGATAAAAGACTTTTATGACATGTTGGTTAGATAAGTCAAAGCAGTTGAAGGCTTCCATAAATCCCACTTATTTCAGTAGAGCGTGAACCCTCATATAAGGCTATTTTTTCCATTGATTAATAGTGAACAGAACTCAATCATTCTCTAGATCAGTGGGGTTTTCCGCTTCTAAATCCCCATAGATCTGACTTGTATGACATGGTTTTTGACATGTCATAACATATTATTATCTGAAAACACATTTAGGTCCAACTAGTCGTTACAGGTTCTTATTGATTATTTACGTTTCTTCTTATCGTAATCTTGAATATTGTAATTTGTATGTATCCAGAATATTAGTTTGTAGAACACTAAGATTTGTTTTACATTTGTATTGTATATTACGTTAGTTATTTTTCCCTTGCTTTTAATCCATATAATATAATGTTGTCGCAATGCAAGTATTATTTGTAACACTGAACAATGTAAATTCATATTTGCTTTTAAATCCTCCTATACATATAATGCTCCCCCTTCTAACACTGAAAATCTAGAGGCTTCAAAGGAAAGTGCAATATTTTAAAGGCAATAAAAAAGGATAATGTAGCTTTTATTGTGACTTGCTATGCTAGAATCCCAGACGCCAAAATTCTTTGGGGAGTAGTCTAACGCTTTTAAGCACCACAGTAGTGTTTGATCTCGCCGTCTGACTTTACCATAGCCTACAATTAGCACCCAAACCTCAGCTACTATGAAAGGAAAACACATGCTGACATATGCTGCTCACTGTGCAATGTACGAATGAACTAACCCTGGTAAATGGATCTGTCTTGGTCATATTACAAAAATAGCAAAGCTTACCAAACCATGGTCTTGGCAGCACAGAATCATATGAGACCCTTTTTCCCTCCAGTATCCCCATTAACAGCTATACCTAGAGAGAGGTTGATTGTACATCTGTGGTTGAGTAAAGTTCAGTGCAGCCCTTTCTTTTTCAGCATTTACCTGTTGGGTGGTCTTAGTATCATAATGTTTCCAAAAAGCAGGGTTGTATGGCAAATCCCCATAATTATTAGTTTGTAAGTGAATCCTAGCAAAATTGGAAATATCTGTCAATAGCAACCTAATGTGTATTGGGCACCTCACACCTCCATAGGTAATCGAAGAATGATGTAGACATTTACCCCCTTTCCTATATGATATACTAGCATAAGATGTATCCTACTATGACCCAATCATTTATTTTGGCATCATTACTGAAAATAACCCAAATTCACAAGTCCCGACGCATCTACATTTTATTTTAATTTGGTAATATGTAGTTATTAGAATGTCTCCAAATAACATCAGCATAGGATACTACTAAACCTAGCAATTACTGAAGGAGGTAATAGCTACCCAATTTATTTGGCAACCATTACTGTTTTTACTTTTAATTCAACCATACACTAAAGGTTATTTAGTTTAAAAAAAAATCAATGTAATCGATACTGTCAATTATCCACTATCTCCCTTACGTAGACAAGCCAATGGAGCAATTGATTGGTATAGGACATATCTTTGCCTTTTATCTGGTAAATAGTCCAAATATGTCTAGTTTTATGCGTAGCTTGTTTACTGTAATCCAATATTTTTTACTTCGTTCCTTTGGAACAAAACTGTTATTAATAATTGCTAATCTCCTTTATTCAGCACGGTAATTATGCATGTGGCTTTCCTTTCTGGAATAATGTGGTAGCATCTTCTTCTTTTTCAACCTCGCACAGACAGAATATGTTTTCCAGAGAAAGAAATACATTTTCAAATCTGCTGACAATGGTTATTACAGTGCAGAAAGCTCACTGAACCTTAAGACAATAGAGCTGTGATGATCGGGTTGTTGCAGAGCAGGTCTAACAAAGAACTCCCTTGTTTTAAGGGAGTTGGAGTATGAAATTGTTGGCGCTCTGTCTTAGCCACATCATATCTTGTGAGCAACACCTTACTCTGCATACTGTGTGCTCCTGGCATGACATTTGCAAGTAAGAATTCAACGTTCATCTTCACAGATGCCTTTTTGAACAAGAAAAAGCACATATCATGTGCTAGCATCTGAATTTAATTCCAATGTGTGAACAACACGTTGTAAAGCTTACAAATGTTGTAGAATCCAACCACAAACTTGTGAATCATCTGTACTGTCTAATTAGATGATATTGTCTTCGAAGCACAGCGACAGATGATTTTAATCAGTTCTCTTATAGCACTATATTTCCTTGAGGTTTTAAGTGTTCAGAATAAGGAGATATTCGCTATACATTGCAGAGTATGTTGGGAGCATAGCTTTATAGTCTATATTTTCAGAACTGAACAACCGTTCATAAGCGGTCTATACATACCATGAGCTTAATGGGTGTTTTTCACCCATAATTTAATTTTACTATATAAAAGCATATAGTGATATATATTCTATATTTCTAATCTGTTTTTATATTCTAATTGTAGATGTCTTCTATTTTCTGTACATTATTATGGGGGTGGCCATCTTGCTTTAGCAGTTGCTCTGCTCTGTTAACAGCATTCTGTGATATTACAAAAGCCACATGGATCATAGGAGACAAGTCTGCAGATGACCCACTGATTTCTATGGGAGAGTTTCCTAGGCATACTCTGTAAGGCTTCGTTCACATCTGCGCTGGAGGCTCCGTTAGGGGCCTCCGTCACAGATCCCAGGGATTACTTGAGACACAAGGGCAGCATGCTATTGTGTCCACTAAAATCACAGACACCATGACGGGAAGCCGACGGAACCCATTGAAGTCTATGGGTTCCGCAGGCCGCCGGCGTTGTCCGTTGTGCAACAGAACCATTGCTTCCGTCATTCCCTTGTTCTGCTCCCTGGATGGAGCAGAACAGAATGTCACAACGCAGGGGTGACCTTAGCCTAACCTGAGCAGAGGTCATTGTGCAGGAAGGGATAGAAGGGGAGCTGTGTCCAAAACCTAAAGTCAATAGTGGATCCTGTGTTATCTATATATTGGTATTACCTTTCATTGTAATCTTGCCTGTGATGATAATGAAATGACTGCTGAGAAGTGATCTCTACAGAACAGGAAGTGTCAGTCTATTGTGAGGCTCAGAGGCCACAGAGAAAACTGCAAGATTTTAGGATAATTTTTTAATTTAGATATTGACTGGAAAAATTAAAGAAAAGCATCACCAAAAATTGTAAAAAAAAATGTTTGTAACATTCAAATATTATTTTACTAACGAATAGGTAAACCACAATGTCCGTGCAAAAATCTGAGGTCTCTAACTTTAACCTCCAGTCAAAATCCACAAAGTAATGATGCACGGCAAACGCCAGTACTTTAATGCTTAACTTATTTATATATAAGTACAAGTATTAAGATACATATGCAATAATACTAATATCTATTAGCACAAGTCACTTATTAGGTCCATAGACGCATTCATGGTATTATACCAGTTGTCCATATAGTGGTTTATCAATAGTCCATATTGCGCTCAACACAAATCTGCATGTAGACGTCTAGTTAGATGGAAAGTGCATCAGCTCACTTGTGTGACGTTTTGGCGGGGACTCCCATTTTTATTTTTATTTTTTTTTCTACTGTATGGTGCTTTATGTTCTTTATTTTTTTTCTGTTGGATTCATATGGAATCTGACAGGAAAATAAAAACCTGTATGAAATCGAAAGTATACGAAAGCACAATATAGCCCCAAAGACTTCTATAGGTGCCACAATTCAGCTCCACACAACTTGGAGGTTGTATACTGCTGCAATACTCCCATATACATGAGACACTATAGGCTTGTATAAGGCCCCATTTTACACCAGCCAATTTTGACCGTTGCAACGAGCGCTGATCAACAAGACAGCTCGTTGATCGGCGCTCATTTGCTCCTGTCACAAGGAGATAGTATGGGGATGAGCGGTCGTTACTCCAATCACTGGTCCCCATACATTATTTTAATTTACACAGGGAGATGTGCTGCTGACAACGATAATATTTAACTTTTATTTACTTTTTTAAAACTATATGATCAGCAGGTTAATGAGCGTTTGTTCGTTCATCTGCTGATCGCTGCCCTGTTTACACAGGGCAATTATTGGCAATGAGCGTTCTATGAACGATCGTTTGCCCGATAATTGCCCATTGCAAAACCTCCTTTAACTTGGCAATATCTTTGCATTTAACATTAAGGCCTCATGCACACGACCGTAGCCATGTGCACGGCAGTGATTTTCGGGTTGGCCGGCTGCGGACTGTCAGCCGCGAGCTGCCAGCAAATTGCGGGACATGTAGATGGCCGCGGCCGTTATTTTCAATGAGCCTGGACCGCAGAAGACGGCCGTAATATGACAGGTCCGTTCTTTCTACGGTCGTGTGCATGGCCACATAGAAATGAATGGGTATGCAATTCTCTCGTGGATTTTCGGAGGAACTGTGGCCGCAAAAGCACGTTCGTGTACATGGGGCCTAAGACCTTGAGCTAAAATCTCAGGGACCTTCACTAAATGGATTGTTGTGTTTGTCTAAATAGGCATGTCCATAAAATACTGGATATGAAGTACTGCATACATATACTATCTTTTACACTCCGAGCCTTGCTTTCATAGTAGTTGTATGGAGAGTGGTCCTCCAGATAGTCACTTAGGGACTGAATATTAAATGAGAGCATCGGGAGGACTCTAGTGCTAAGGTAAATTAGTCTAACTTACTGAAACCAGAGAACCATCTGAGGCGCAGATGGTTAGAATTTGTAAATTCTCAAATGAACATATATCCTATATTATCAGCTGGTATTTATAATGAAAACTTTGTAAATCCTCTCTGGGAGCAGCAGCAAGTCTGAGTTATGATTGCTGGAGATTTTAGCAACTTCTCAAACTTGTGCTCATTGACCCTGCAAGAGGAGTTATTTCTGGTCAGTGGACATGTTCTCATGTAACAAATTCTCGACTATAACCATTATTTTACCTTTGATGACAATTACCAAGCGTGTGATTACTAAATTGTGAAGGCGATAGTAATGGAATAAGGACGTTGCCTGTAGAGCAACATATACAAGGTAAATATTTGTGCTCATCAAGGTTTTTCTGTAGCTAATAGCCATACATAACATGTAAGCAGATACATTCAGATTCCCACAGCTATTTCTTATTGTGCACTATGAAGCTATTGACACTGAATGAATTCTAGTCGATGAGGGTCTTTCATGGACGATGTGTTGACCTAGTAATATAGTTAATTTTAAATGTATTAATGCCAGCCTTGGGTGCTTTTGTCTGAACCAGACTCAAGAATTGGCAAATGAATGATGCCTGTCTTCATTTCTGCAGCAGATGGAGAAGGGATATTGTTCAGTAAGCTCATTGATGACCTTTTTGTCTTATGTTTCAATATATATCCCTGTAAAGGCTTAATGTCTTCCTTGATCGTAGAGGTTTGAAACATATGATAAGATAAATGCTAATGATGGTAAAGACAAAGCCTGGTTGTTAGTGACATCCTTGCTAGCTTTAATAGCATTAAACTGGTTGTATGAGTTTAGAAAAAAGGAAGGTTTTTTTTCCAAAACAGCGCCACTGATGTTCATTGGCTGCTTCTGGTATTGCAGTTCAGCCCCTTGTTCTTGAATGGGGCTTAGCTGCAGTATAAGACATAGCCCAGTGGTGGCGTTTATGGGAATAAGAGCATTTCCTTTTTTCTAATCTCATACAACCCTTTTAAATTAAACAAAGATCTCTTTAGGAATTTTATATTTGCTATTAGAAATACCAAGTCATGAACAAGCCTGGTGCAAAGTTCACACAGATGACAACGTATATCTCTTGATATTCCAAAGCAGTAATCAATGTCTTATTTAGTCCACGATTTGTACCCTTTAGGTCTAGTTTTGCCTAAAGCAACTATCTTTTCTGCCTGCCCTGCAAGCAAACCCAGATTGTGTCATTAAAATATTCCTTAAATACCGCTAAGGAGCACCAAGTAGCTACCCTTTGACAAAATTGATGTCCTGTTTCTTATGTCGTGCACGTGCCTTCACTGCTTTCGCTGATACATGTTCTTTTAGTCAGCAATGTAGCTTTTTTAGACTTAGATTAATTTAGAGTGCTTAGGCACGCACATTAATTGTCAGCAGAGCTGTATTTGTTTTTTGTACCAGAATGCATTTGGATCATAGTTCTTAACTCCTTTCATGGCATGCTGCTTTTGTACATAAGAACAATGAGCTGTATTTATATTTTAATCTTTATAGTATATATTTTGTTGAAAAACAGTTTGTATTTGATTGTTTCCCAACAATAAATGCAGTGAATGGAACCCAATTTAGAATCTTGATGTCAACATAGACAAAATGAAAATACTCATAGAATGCAGGGGCAGACTGACCCACTAGGCTACTAGGGGATCCCCTGGTGGGCCCCGGCTCTGACACCGCAATGGGCCCCAATGATCCAACAGAAGACCACCTCCTTTAGAGATATCTTTGGAGCCAATCACTTGCCACAAGGGACTATTTCTTATGAAATGCTTCAGTAATAATCTATTAGACCTTATTAATTATATGTCCTGTGTGTACAATTGTAGAACCAAAGATTACAACGCAATTTAAATTGGAAGTGCACATGTCCTGTATAGGTGGAGGGAGGTCCTCAGGATCATATTCTCTGGTGGGCCCAAAGAACCCCAGTCTAAAACTGATAGTATGTGCTTTATGTTGTATGTATCATTATTAAGTATATACTAAAATCAGATCTACTAAGATTTCTTCATATAAATCTTCTTTATGATAATGACAACTAAGACCAAAATCAACCCTTATTTGGTGTTTTCGCTCAACTTACACAGTTGCATACGTCTTCTATTGACTGTCCACGCTGTATGTGTAGATTTTGCTATTCAATACATTTGCTGCTGCAAGATCCTGATGTACTGTATATTGACCAATCATATGCCAAAAGTATACCCGTTTGACATACATTTGGCTATTCAAGTCTCTGGGCACGTTGGAATATATATGTATTTTCATAATGTCCCTCTTCTTCTTTTAATTATTTATTTAATATATATATATATTAATTTATGTAAAAATCTAGCCATGCCTTCCACAAAGTTGTCTACAGTTAATTCGGAAAGCCTTCAGACCTTCTCACTTTTTTCACATTTTGTTATGTTGAGGCCCTGTGCTAAAATAAAAAATAAATCAAGTTTTTCCCCATCATTCTGCACTCAGTACCCCATAATGACAAAGTGAAAAAATAATTTTCAAAATGTTTACAGATTTATTAAAAATGAAAAAAATTGAATTTTACATGGACATAAGTATTCAGAGCCTTTGCTATGACACATGAAATTGAGCTCTGGGGGCCTCACATGTCTCTAGATAATCTTTGAAATGTTTCTGCACCTTGATTGGGGTCCACCTGTGGTAAATTCATTTGATTGGACGTGATTTGGAAAGACACACCCCTGTCTATATAAGGTGTCACAGCTGGCAATGCATATCAGAGCAAAAACCAAGCCATGAGGAGGAAAGAACTGCCTGTAGAACTCAGAGACCGGATTGGGTGGATACACAGATCTGCAGAAGGTTACAAAAAAAAAATTATGATGCACTGAAAGCCCCCAAGAGCACAGTGGCCTCCATAATTCTTAAATGGAAGAAGTTTGGAACAACCAGGACTCTTCCTAGAGTTTGCCACCCCACCAGAGTAAGTAATCAGAGGAGAAGAGCCCTGGTAAGAGAGGTAACCAAGAACCCAATGGTCAATCTGGCTCAGCTTCAAAGATCCTGTGTGCAGATGGGAGAAACTTCCAGGAGGTCAACCGTCACTGCAGCACTCCACCAATCTGAGCTTTAAGGGGGAGCGGCCAGAAATAAGCCTTTCCTCAGTGAAAGACACATGAAAGCCCGTCTGGAGTTGCAAAAAAGCATCTAAATGACTTTGACTGTGAGAAGCAAGATTCTGTGGTCTGATGAAACCAAGATTGAACTTTTTGGCCTCAATTCTAAGTGCTCATCACCTGCCCAATACCTAACCTACAGTGAAGCATGGTGGTGGCAGCATAATGCTGTGGGGAAGTTTTTCAGCGGCTGGTACAGGGAAACTGGTCAGGGTAGAGGGAAAGTTGAATGAAGCAAAGTACAGAGATATTCTTAATGAAAACCTGGTGTGGAGTGCTCTGGACCTCAGACTGGGCCGTATTCCAACAATACAACGACCCTAAGCACACAGCCAAGACAACACAGGAATGGCTTAGGGACAACTCTGTGAATGTCCTCGAGTGGCCGAGCCAGAGCCCTGACTTGAAGCCAATCGAACATCTCTGGAGAGACCTGAAAATGGCTGTCCACCACAGTCCCCATCCAACCTGACAGAGCTTGAGAGTATCTGCAGAGAAGAATAGCAAATCCAGGTGTGCAAACCTTGTGGCATTATACCCACGAAAACTGGAGGCTGTTATCACTGCCAAAGGTGCTTTAACTAAGTACTGAGTAAAGGCTCTCAATATTTATGTCCATGCAATATTTTAGTTTTTCCTTTTCAATAAATTAGAAAAGATTACTAACATTCTGTTTTCACTTTGTCATTATGGGGTATTGAGTGTAGAATGATGGGGAAACATTTTATTTTTATTTTTTTTAGCACAAGGACTGATCGGAAGAAAATGTAAAGGGTCTGAAGTCTTTCCGAATGCACTGTATATTTTGACTACAGTTTTTCAAAACGTTTTTTATTTCAAACTTTACTATGCATTACTTAACTGGTTCCCGACCACTGGCTGTGTTTTTACGGCCAGCGGTCAGGGTCCTTAAAACCCGAGCCATAGACTTTTTACGGCTCGGGTTTTAACTTTCTGCCCGCGCGATCGGGCAGCTGAATGTCGGGTCTCCGGCTGTCAGTGACTGCCGGGGACCCTGAGGAGAGGATAGAAGCAGCTTTAACTGCTTCTGTCTTCTCCGATGTGTTTTTACACAGCGTTCAATGAACGCTGTGTATAGGAATAGAGACAGCAGCAGCGGCGCTGTCTCTATTCCTCCCGGTGATCATGTGACAGGTCACATGATCGCCGGGTGCCGTTAGTGACAGACTGCTGCTGGGTCTTACTAGACCCAGCACAGCCCTATTAGTGACAATCGTCACTATGAGAGGGCTGATTTCCCCTGTAACTGGGGCTGCTGTGCAGCTCCAGTTACAGTGGAAAAACATGGTGTAAAAGAAAGAAAAAAAATATATAAAGTTCCCCAAAGGTCTTTTTTGACCTTTGGGGGACAGACCATAGTAATAAAAAAATAATAAAGTAAAGTGCAAAAAAAATGAAATAATAAATACACATAAAATACCCACCCCCAAAAAAAAACGTTCCCCCCCCCGCCAATCATTGTTGTAACGCTAGCGCTGACCCAATTACCCTAATATAGACATGTAATATATTAAAATTTACGGTAGACAATGACGATCACAAATAAATGGTCTATTTTAGGTTAAAACTATGTTATTACCCAAAAAAAATAGCTGAAACGTAAAAAAGCTTATTTTTTTACTATTATTTTCAAACTTTATGAATAAAAATTCTAAAATAGCAAAAAAGGTGTGTATAAAAACGATAAAAAATGAAACCTGCATTGTCTACGGAAAAAACGTCGCAAAAATCACGTCGTTAGCCCAACAAATAAAAACGTTATAGCCATTTAACGAACACGTGCTAAAAATGGCTAAACAGTGTCTGGTCCTGAAGGCGCAAAATAGCCCGGTCCTGAACTGGTTAATAACCTTTCTTAGCAACATAAAATAAGCCTCAAAAGAGCAGTTCTAGAATTGTCCTCCTTTGATAACTTTATGGAAATGCTGGGATTGCAGCAATAATAATATCTAATCACGTATCTGGCAGCTTTCAGCTCTGGATGCAACATTATGAGCAACCATTTAACTACATATTGTTGTTTTGAATATATAATTATTGCTTACCTGGGTGTTTTGGGTGGCGTGTCAAGATGTATTGTATTAGCACCATGCCTGTTCTCTGATAAATGAAGAGATAATTCACATGTACATATTCTTTCTCATTTAACTGAAAACCATTATCATTGTCTGCAATATACGATTTTCTGTAGTTCATTGTTAAAGCAGATTGTAGAAGATTGTTTTGTTTGGTTGCCTTTTGTGTTCCAGTCGTCTGGATGGGAAAAATAAAGCTTCGAAATGTAATAAGCAATTCCACATGTTTTCTTCTTCTTTTTTTCTTCTTTTTTTTTTTCTTTCTTTAGTTTAGGAACAGAGTTGAAAAACTTAGACCATTTCTTAAGCAGTCGTCTTCTCTTTGAATCTTTTTTTATGCTAAATCCTAATAGAAGAATGATTTTGGAAATCTATGACGGGCTTGAGATGCATAGTTGAGGAATAGCTACCTGTTAGTGGTTTATCTATTTATACATATTTATATCAGATACTGAAATATCTCCAAACTACCTAGGTTGTATTTTTAACATGCACCTTGCTGGGAAGAACACATGGTCCTATATTCCTGTACGGCCTTGTTCACATCTGCATTGGAGGCACCGCTAGGGGCCTCTGTCGCCGATCCGGCCGAGATTACCGGGGACAATAGCCCGGCATGCTGCGCTACTGTCTCTGGTAAAATGAGAGACACCCAGATTAAAGTCAATGGTTTCACAATGATCATTACGTGTATGACAACCTACCTTTATGAAAATTATCGCAAGAGAAAAATGAAGGTATAGCCCAAAGCAGCCAGGCAAATTGAAGCATTGAGTTCTAGCTAGAGTTTTCTCCACCTAAGGCAAGGATTCAGTTTACTATCCTAGCCCTGGAGGAAAACATTCCATGTATGCTCATGTGTGTGAAACCAAACAAATAGCCAGTTACATTATTTTTGTATAAAATAGAAATGAGAAGAAAACAGCCCAAATATTTAAGTCTCAAGCAACAAATTTGTAGACGCGTTGGAGTGAGTTTATTAACATTCCTATATTGGCAAACTGCCGTTAAAAATGTGCACTCTTTTGTGCTATTTTCGCCACTCTCACAGCACTTTTGTAAAAAATTGGGTGGAGCTAAGAAGCGGAGTCTCCTGCAGCCCGACGAATTTACTGTCATTTATGCCAGAAACTGGCATAAACTATAACGCAAAGCTGTAGTAGATTTGACTCCCTGGTACACGTACAGCCAGAACAGTGCCTCGTTTTTAAGAGGGGTGAACCATTTCACAAATTAGACGCATCTTAATCCAGCAATCTGTATATTAAGACTTGCGTATGATACGTCAATCTTAATAAATCTCCCCTATTGTCTACCTCCTGCATGGCAATTGCTGAGCCTTGCCACAAGTTTAATTTCATAAATATTATTTTATATTTATTCATCTATTCATTTTGTCACAAATTGTACTTTTTGTTTAGGGGACCTTTAAAACATTGAGTTCTGTAGGTTACTGAAAAGGGTGTCTGTAATAGGCATCGCCTGTGTGTTCTAAGCTCCGAACATGAGATTTCACAGTTAGTTGGATTTGGTTTATTATTTAAATTAATTGATAGAATCCATTTAACTGGCTTCCTAGTGCAATGTATTTATGCTGATGTGCCCGGCAGGCTTCTATTAATGCATAAGCATATTGCCAAGTTGAGGGAAAATGCGTGTTCACCCAGGCACAAGTTACATATTTTAAGATATTGTGTTTAATTAAAGTCTCTGATTTCAATGTGAAGTAGAAATTGAAATGAATTGAAATTCATACTTGTCAGGCAGTTGTCATTCAATGTGAAATAATGGCTGTTATGCTGGCTGAGGAGTGTCATGCTATAGTACTTTAGCATTTGAGGACGTCGAAAGGGCATAGTTAAAATATTCAATGTCAGGGCATTGTATTTTAAAAGAAAAAGTTAATGGTTGTCCTGCATGTGCGGAGAGGCTCGTGGTATTTGCAGAATGGAGTGTATGGATTTGCATCTCAGCTTAACACCAGTGAAACTATATACTCTTTTCAAACAGCCCATAAGAACTGTCTAAGCCTTTGAATAGTACTCAATTGTCTAACTGAAACATTAGTCAAAGAACATGCCTTGGCTTGCAGTATTGTATAGACTGATTACTTATTTGGATAATATCCTAATATTTCATTTCATAGATGTAACTATAGGTAGCATTGAGGTTTAGAGCTTGTACCATATGCATGTATATATTTTTATAAATTTGCCATAAATACATCTGCATACCATTTATACGCTTATATGTAACTGATATTTTAAAATGTATTTTGGAACAAGTTTCAATTATTTATATTAATAATGCTCTATTTCATGAAAATCTAGAATATGTTTCATGTGTTCATCATGCTTTTCTTTCCAGAGTAGGTAATAGATATTGATTTGTTAAGTCAAAGCATGTGAATTACTATTTTAATAAAGAATCAAGCTAAAAAATGTGATTTGTCTCGTTCTTTTGATTCATCTCAAGAACAAAATGCAGTATGGTTTTTCCCCAAAAAATCAAAAAATAATAATTATCCATGGCAACACATTCTTAATTAATACCTAAGATTGCGAGGCCCTGAACACATGGCAGACAACCTTTTTCTAGGAAAGAGCCGTTTCTAATTAATCATCCGTTTTTGTTTTTATCTTGGACTTCTTTTTAATGAAAAGTGTAAATCCCCGAATTATTACAGATTACGATTGTTGAGCCAGATTTTCTTAACGTTCAAGAATGTGGAACAAGTCCAAACTTATGGATGCATTCATGTACGGTTTGAGAATTTCCCTGTTTATATCTGGTTTCATGGTTTAATATGCGTATGTGGTGATTTCGGATCCAAATGAGTAACTTGATGTAATATTGAAGATCTCTAGCACTGAAGTATATTGCAATGTACAGTGGGGGAGGATGAGAATAGGCACAACTTATTTCACTGACTTTTGGCTGACAGTTTTTTCAGTATTATGTCGTCGTTCCGATATAAACTGTCTAAGCTGAATGGAGACCAAAGCCAAATGCTGTTTTTAATATCCAAAATGGAGAAATTCTTACACACAAGTATAAGAGCCAAGCTGAAAACAAGTTAGATCAGTTTTACGTATGAAAAAGTAAAATCATACCATACACATCTATAAACTTGCGTATCAGTATAGTGTGTATTTAAAGATTTGTGACCTGATAACTAAAATAAATAGATTGCATTACATTTTGTGTACAGAGGTATAGCCTGTGTTATAGTCCACAACAGCATTCACAATTCTGCTGGTTGCATTTGAAAACAGTCGACAATTTTGGCAACATTAACAACTTAGAGCCCTTTTACACCCTTTACACGGGCCAATTATCGGGCAAACAAGCGCTCACAGAACAATCGTTCCCGACCATTGTCCTGTGTAAACAGGGCAATGATCAGCCGATAAATGAGCAAACCCCCATTCATCTGCTGATCATATTGTTTTAAATGCCGAAAATATTATCATTGTTGGCTGCACATCTCCCTATGTAAACAGGGAGACATTCTGCCGACATGATAGAAATGTATGAGGACGAGCGATCGTAGTAACGAGTGCTAGTCCCCATATATAGCTACCTGTGAAAGGAGCAAACGAGCACCGGTCTACGAGCTGTCTCGTGGATCGGCGCTCGTTTAAACGGCCCACGTCGGGCTGTGTAAGACCACCCTTAGCTGAGTTCCTATGGTGCAGTGGGACGGTTGGCTTTCCAATATTCGATGCCATTTACATTGCCTTCTCTAATGACTACACTTTCCAAAATGCAAATCACAAGTAAGCGCTGGGCAAACAAGGAATGCTGGGAGATTTAAACTCTGCAGCCTGTAGAATTATCAGTGCACCACTGGACTATAATACAGACTGTAGCTCATGATGTAAAACAGAACCAATGTAAATTATTTGCAAAGTTCTCACTTTTTATATAGATTAATTCTTAAAGTATATGTTCCCCTTGGAACGCCATTATACATAAAGTAGATTTCCCATGCAGCATTGCTTTTAGGGGTGAATAGCTCTGTACATACCCCACCCGAGGGAGCCTGTATGGCTTTGTGCTTAGGAGCGGTATAGCCTCAGGTCAATGGGTCTGCCCGGCATTAGCCCTTATAATGACAGGGTGATACTTTATAATTCATCAATTTAATTTCATTTACACTTGTTCCTTTGAAAAGAAGAAAATCCAGGATTGCCAAGCAGCATCAGAGAATAGGCTGAATATGGTTAGCACTTTCAATACATGAGATTTCCCCAAATTGTTTAAAAAATTGTTTATTTTCTGTTGTCAGTAAGCACAGCGTTATTCACAATGATTGTAGTCAAAACCTAAAAAGAACATTAATACAGGCAAGAACACATTTTTGATCTTTGAATATATTTATTAAATCTTGAGTTAGTGTTTGTTTATGACCCATGTCTGAATTGGCTTATTCATGGTGCAGTGCTCCTTGGAACGTGATAGCATTCAGAATGTAAGAGCTTCGATTGTTTCCCTTCTACTACGACTTGCATGGAAAACAGTCCTGATTAAAAGAACTGGGACAAGTTGAATTGGTGATGCTCGGTGCTATTGAATCCATTGTTTCCCCGTTTCAATTGAGAACCCATATCTCATTTATAGCACAATATCTGGTAGAATTGTTTACTTCAATAAGACAACACGCTTTCTTGTTTCTCTATTCTTGTCTTTTATCACTGCAGTTGCATGTACAATCATAACTCTCATCTCAGATATTCTGCTCTTTCATGAAATGGGACACAGAATTA
Source organism: Rhinoderma darwinii (assembly GCF_050947455.1). Classification (NCBI taxonomy): domain Eukaryota; kingdom Metazoa; phylum Chordata; class Amphibia; order Anura; family Rhinodermatidae; genus Rhinoderma; species Rhinoderma darwinii. Next base: position 512,003,415 of record NC_134687.1, read on the forward strand.
TGTATGACTGCCATACTAATGAGCCAAGCAGACAAAGCTCGCAATGTCTCCAATATCTTGTCCTCTGACTACACTTTGCTAATGGGTTGGGAGCTTTTGGGATTTGAAGCAAATGAGATATTTCTGTTTCTTTGACCCAACTGTGAAAGATTTAAGAGATTATTGCCTGTCTGGTTTATTATTGATTCTGATAAATAGTATAACAATAGAAGATTATATGGTCACGTTTATAAATTATCTCTACATTTTAAACTAGAACTATGAAACTTCCTGTAAGTCACAGACGCAATACCAGTTAAACAAGAATAAAAAAAAATCTTATTAAGGGGACTTGTTTGTTTAAGAGAGGATGTGTGTATTCATGAGGTAATCTCTTTCTCTGTGTACAAAGCAAAAAAAAAAAAATCCATTCATATCCTGTTGAAGTTTGTTCTGTTGAGGTTTATATCACACGCTGAAAGTAGTGCTTTATTTAAACCTCTATAGGATGTCAAATCCTGAAGGCTTGTCTGCAAAAAACCCAGGATTCAGGTTGGCAGTGCCTTTCGAAAATTTGCTGCTATCTCCTTAATAAAGAAAACAATAAAAATAAAAAAAATAAAGCCCCCTCAAAAAAATATAAAAAAAGGTTATATATATATATATATATATATATATATATGTATATATATATATATATATATATATATATGTAGGTATGTGTGTCCTATAAATGTTTTGGGCCACTGAAATATCACATTGGTATCTAAAGGCCCATTTATACGGCCCAATAATCGGCCAAAGTGTTTTTCTGAACACTTATTTTCACATTTTGGACTGTGTGAACAGGACGGCAATCAGCTGACAAACAAGAAAACGCTTCTTCGCCGACTGATTTATTCTTTTATGCTGCCCTTGTTAACAAGTGCCGATTAACTTTGTTATATCATCGATCAGCGCTTGTTATGGGAAGAAATCTGTAAAATCAACCTAACTGGCTACTTAAGTGAACAATTCTTCTCTGGTTATTGGTAAAAGGGGCGATCAACCCTACTGGATATGGGACCTCATTTTTGGTACAGTGTTCCTTGTAGTGAGGAAGGTTCATTGGTACCGTTGTAATTTATACCTGAGAAATATTGTAAGTTCTTGTGAGCAGGGACCCCTGCTTTCTAATTGTGCAATTGTTTCGATTATTTCTTAGTCAGTTTACTTGTTAACCCCTTAATGACCAGGCCATTTTGCGCGTTAATGACTAAGGATTTTTTTTTGTTTTTTCACGGTCACATTCCAAGAGTCGTAACTTTTTTTTTATTCCGTTGACATAGCCGTATAAGAGCTTGTTTTTTGCGGGACGAGTTGTATTTTTCAATTGCATCATTTTTGGGTGCATATTATATATTGATTAACTTTTATTAACTTTATTTTAGGAAAGAATTGAAAATTGACGGCAATTCCAGCATGGTTTTTCACATTACAAATTTGCGCCGTTCACTAATAACATGTTACCTTTATTCGATGTGTCGGCACGATTATGGGGATACCAAATATGTAGAGGTTTTATGTTTTCCTAAGTTTACAGAACAAAAACCCTTTAAAAAAAAAATTACTTGTTTTTGCATCGCCGCATTTCAAGAGCCGTAACTTTTTTTTTCTCCGTCGATGTAGCCATAGGTTGGCTTGTTTTTTGAGGGAAAAGGTGCCGTTTTTATTGGTAGAATTTTGGGGTACATGGGACTTATTGATTCGTTTTTAATTTCTTTTTTATGGTGAGAATGCAAGAAAAAAGTTTTTTGCCATTGTTTTTTGCGTTTGTTTTGGGCGCCGTTCACCCGGCGGTTTAATATGTTAACTTTATTGTTTGAGTCGTTACGATTGCGGTGATACCATATATGTGTGTGTATGTATGTATGTATGTGTATATATATATATATATATATATATACGGCAGGTTTCCGTTTTAATGACGGAATCAGTAGCGCAGTCGACTGCGCTATTGATTCAGTCGGAAAAACGGAAACCTGCCAGAATGGTGATGAACAGAAACCATTAGCAATGTTTCCGTCAAAATTGATATCAAAGGTGACAGAAACGGAAGCTGTGGTTTCACTTTGACTTTCCATTGCGGGGTTCACCCGACGGAAACCTCAGACGGAACCCCGGAACGCCAAGCCAACGCTGATGTTAACAGGCCCGAACACTCGTGCTCCTGCCGCTGATCGCGTGGGTACGCTGGCAGTACCCCCCCGATCAGAGCAACAGATATATACGTCGCTATGCGGGAACTAACACCTGCTGGTGACGGATATATCCGTCGTTAAGGGGTTAAGGTGGGTTCACATGGGCAGATTTATGCCCATAACAAGTTCTGATCTCTGATAATTACTGGTCAATCTGCGCTCCTTTAAAGGTCCTTTACATGGGCCAATGTAAGTTATATGGGGATAAATAATCGTTCATACGATCGTTTGGTCCCCATGCAGTTTACGAAATGTCTGCAGCACATCCCCTGTTTACACTTTAAATAATAGAACATTTAAAGACATGGAGACTGAAGTGTTTACAATTCATGTAGAAATAATTTTTTCTACAAATATTTTTGAATTTGTAGCCATTGTAAACTAGAGCAGATACAGTATAATAAGACATTGTAGTTAATAATTCTCTGTATAACCTTTTACAGAGTCATGTAAACATTGCTGACATTGAGAAATAAATATGTGATCAACCTGCATTACTAAATCAGTTCCTTGAAAGCAAGCGACTCTGTGCAGTTTGACAGCTAACCTTTTACAATGATATCAGACTTTTAGTTTGTGCAAATTTAAACAATATTTCAACTCTGGCTCGGAAAACGACAAACGTTTCAAATGCTCAAGAACAATGATGCCGAATGTGAACAGGTCTGATACAACTGCCTGCCTTACTGTGGCATAGGAATATTGTAAAATTATTATGAGTATCCTTCTTAAAGCAGCATTGTATTTCCCCATAATCTTCCTATTTGTTTGCTTCAGTATGCCGGAGAAAATTAGGATAAATCTGTATTAATTTTCCCTCACATCTAAAAAAATACCTTTTTATCAAAATATGGATCTCATATAACAAGTCGATATTCGACCCCTGTAATTATATTTGTGTGTGTAAACTATATACCCTCAACCACCCCGGAAAGAGTAGCATGATATTGTTCATGTATACCATATTACATTGAAGACAGAATAAAAGTATGCAATATAAACTAATAGCAAATAAAACCTATCCGGGTATAATGTTCTCTTATGCCTCTTGTTGCCTGTTTCCATTGACTTGACATTGCTTAATACTTGGATCTTCCGGAACTTTAGAAGGTTAAAAAACATTCAGTATAGCAAAAAAAAAGTTGTCATATCTGCCTGGAATTGAAAGAATTGTGAAATCATTATAAAGAGTTTAGCATCTGATGATCATCATGCATATACTACTCGTGACTACTCTTCACCATCTCTGTAATCCGCACAATTTGTTATGTATTTTCGCTTAGTATAGTATCCACTGTCTTTTTTTCTTTTTTTCTTTTGTGTGTGTGTGTGTGTTAGCATTACTCATAGTGGAGTCTATTGCACACAATCTGTTGGAAAAGATAAAAACCCATCAAAATATGCCTAACAATTACCTATGCTACATCACGGGTGCAAAACATTTTATTGGGTGCAACTCAAAAAATGGTGGGTCTCGCCACAAAATGGCTGGTTTAATGTAAAACATTGACTTGAAAATTTATAAGTAAATGTTATTTTAGGTCACTTCTGTAGGCACAAAACAATTGAGTCTGCTTTATTGGAATGAGTGCCCAGTTAAAATGACAATATAATAGCAGAACTGTCTATGATACATTAAGCATAATATCATGTTAATGACATTCCAAAAGCAATTGGAAAACAGATCTCTTTGTAGAAGTAATTGAGCCATTTGGACATTTGTCTGATAAAAGGACTGTTGGTATTTCTCTCTGCACTTCATTCTGCATTTTCTTACTGGCTAATAGATTGTTGACTTTGTTGGCATTCGAATGCTCACCACTACTACACAAATGTTGCAGTTCTGTATGACAATGTAATCTACGTGGCATTGATGTCTGCCGTACCTGACGTTTGAGGTACAGTAATAAGTGGTATGACTGGTGCCATATCCTATCTGGGCAAACAAAAACTGACTGGTGTGCTGAATAACTGTATCAAACAAGGAAATCCTATCACCGCAAACACAATCGCAGACTGTTTTCTGTTTGTTCTACCGACTACAACATCAAATACATTTACTTTGAAACTTTAAAGTTCAAATGCTAAGAACTGTAGCTTTATGTGTTAAGGTTATTAGAGGTGGCAGAGATATGGGTGACCGTAGAGTTGCCATTGTATAAATCATCGCTGGCAGGTTCAAGGTGAGAAGTGGCAGGTTGGTAGCTGAGTGCAACTTATTACTTGCCGCATCTGATCTAGGAAAATAACTATTTTTTTTTTTAACAAGATAGTAAATTATTGTGTTTGAAAACTTTAGGTCAAAAAGATCTCACTAACATGAATTTCACACTATGACCTAAATGTGTTTATACTGTACGGTGACTGGATGGATTGAAATGCAGTACAATTAATGTGAAGATTCTTATTTGAAAATATTATTTTCATTCAGCTGGAAAGTAAAAGATGCCAAAGATCTGGAGATAATCTTGTCCGTACAGTACATGTATGGTACATACATGGCACCAATAGAACCCATTTATACGAAGGGAAATCTAGGCGGTATACTGAAAAATTGAGTTTTCAACTAGATCCATGTCTTTGAGTCGTGTCGGATCCAGTTGAAAGCGTTGCTCGCTAAGCCGTGGCAGATTATATATATATATATATATATATATATATATATATATATACAGTGAAGGAAATAAGTATTTGATCCTTTGCTGATTTTATAAGTTTGCCCACTGTCAAAGACATGAACAGTCTAGAATTTTTAGGCTAGGTTAATTTTACCAGTGAGAGATAGATTATATTTAAAAAAAAAACAGAAAATCACATAGTCAAAATTATATATATTTATTTGCATTGTGCACAGAGAAATAAGTATTTGATCCCTTTGGCAAACAAGACTTAATACTTGGTGGCAAAACCCTTGTTGGCAAGCACAGCAGTCAGACTTTTTTTGTAGTTGATGATGAGGTTTGCACACATGTTAGATGGAATTTTGGCCCACTCCTCTTTGCAGATCATCTGTAAATCATTAAAGAGGCTCTGTCACCAGATTTTGCAACCCCTATCTGCTATTGCAGCAGATCGGCGCTGCAATGTAGATTACAGTAACGTTTTTATTTTTAAAAAACGAGCATTTTTGGCCAAGTTATGACCATTTTTGTAGTTATGCAAATGAGGCTTGCAAAAGTCCAAGTGGGTGTGTTTAAAAGTAAAAGTCCAACTGGGCGTGTATTATGTGCGTACATCGGGGCGTTTTTAATACTTTTACTAGCTGGGCGTTCTGATGAGAAGTATCATCCACTTCTCTTCAGAACGCCCAGCTTCTGGCAGTGCAGACACAGCCGTGTTCTCGAGAGATCACGCCACTCACAGGTCCTGCATCGTGTCGGACGAGCGAGGACACATCGGCACCAGAGGCTACAGTTGATTCTGCAGCAGCATCAGCGTTTGCAGGTAAGTAGCTACATCGACTTACCTGCAAACGCCGATGCTGCTGCAGAATCAACTGAAGCCTCTGGTGCCGATGTGTCCGACACGATGCAGGACCTGTGAGTGACGTCACAGATCTGCACTGCCAGAAGCTGGGCGTTCTGAAGAGAAGTGGATGATACTTCTCATCAGAACGCCCAGCTAGTAAAAGTATTAAAAACGCCCCGATGTACGCACATAATACACGCCCACTTGGACTTTTACTTTTAAACACACCCACTTGGACTTTTGCAAGCCTCATTTGCATAACTACAAAAATGGTCATAACTTGGCCAAAAATGCTCGTTTTTTAAAAATAAAAACGTCACTGTAATCTACATTGCAGCGCCTATCTGCTGCAATAGCAGATAGGGGTTGCAAAATCTGGTGACAGAGCCTCTTTAAAGCAATTTGATTGGCTATGATGAATTTTCTCCCACTTCCCCATATTAACATGGGCCATCCTATTATATGCACATATTATATTTATTATATTAATGTGTGTTTGTGGGGTGAATATCACCCGCTAAACCTTGTCGTCTTATCTCACGTGTATGGCTTTAATTTTAATCTCTCCGTCCTGCTTCCAGTCTTTTTAACACATGTGGTCACTTACAGTAAACCTCAACCTTCTAAGATCCCTGAGAACATATTTGTACCAGCATCCCATCTTAATCCTCCAGACACGCCGCCTGACCTGACTACTCCGTGTATCGTCATAGCCTAGATAGTATATAGTATCTTTAGTTACCATATAAAATACATGCAGCGTTTTCCAATAAATTCCCAGACAATAACAAGACGTCGACAAATCATCGCTGACTGTTCTGTGTTTGTTGTGTGCGGGGAGTGACGCCTGCTAGGCATTGACTTGTTTTAATAATATTATTCTAATTCTTTGGATTCTGCTTTTCAGCTACAACATAAATACAGTCGATTCATCGCTTTACATTTGGGCGCTAGAAAAACCCATCAAGCAGTCACTGCATTCGCCATAACATATTATGATATAGCTATAAAATGCATCTCAGCCATGTTGTTGGAGCAGCATTTATTGACCCCTCCGAGGCCCGTGTCACAGCGGATGGCAATATTCACTTGAAAGCAATTAGCCGTTTATAAATAGCTGAGGATATTCTGCTTTGCACTTAACTCTGTCAGTGCTGAAATGCTTGCTCTAAACATACGGAATACTATTTGAAATAAAAATTAATTTAGAAAAAATATTTGACGGCAAGCATCATAGATTTTATATATTTTTTTTAGAGTTAATGCTAAATATTAATATTATTTTTAGTTCTGCTGCTTCTGCTTTACTTTCAATTCAAACTCCCAATTCCACATACGAGAACACACACTTTATTATTGGCAGCATCACCTACAATCATAATACATGTACACTTTCTATGCAAATTCTAGCCTTTGTATTTACTTGCTCCAGCCCCCTTCCCCCATCCTCAGGGCTCATGCATACTACCACACTATGGGCTTGTCCACACGTAGTGGAATTGCTGCATATTTTCCGTCCAGAATTGCGGGTGGAAAATACACAGCAGAATACAGTAGAAGCAAAGTGGGGGATCTTTAACAAATCTCATCCACGCGCTGCGTAAAATTTCCGACCAGAAATTGGCCTGCGTTGCGTATTTTTCAGGCCGCAGCATGACAATTCCTGCTGCGGAAAGTGGACTGAATTGCTGCGTTTTTCAGAGGAGATGTCACCATCTCCCAACATTGAGAAAAACGCAGCAAAATACGCACCATTTTCTGCAGTTAAAAAGGCAGGAAATTATACGTTTTCTCCGCAGCGGAATGTCTGCTACTTTCAACGAAATTGCTGCAGTAATTTACTGCAGCAATTCCATTGTGTGGACAAGCCCTATGACTCCATACAACCAGCACAGTGCCGTAATCTGTCACCTATCAATATCTATGTACTTCAATATGCCTTCAATATAATTATTTTTTCCCTGGCAGATTCCGTAAGAATGCCATGTTCAAACCGATGCCTTATTACAAATAAAAATTATGTTTATGTTTAAATGCACCGTACTGATGCACCATATAGTGACCCATGAAGTGTGCATGAGACATAAGTTCTTAAAGGGTATGTTTTTGTTAATGCTATTAGACAAAAGTAATGTTGTTTCTGGGGGGAAAAAGGGCAGGTGTTTGTTTTTTTTTAAAATAATTTCATCAGTGTGTTAGCCCTTATTCACACGACAGGGTTTCTCGGCCGGGTGACGGCCGTTCATAAAACGGCCGTCACACGTCTGCAGTAGGAACAATAGACCCCTAATAGGGCTATTCACATGACCGATTTTTTGACGGCCCGGGAAACCTGGCCGTCAAAAAATGAGACATGCCCTATTTTCGGCCGTTTACCCGGCCGCCCGGCTCCCATAGAAGTCTATGGGGCCGGGTAATACACGCCCATCACCGGAATGTGTCCCCAGTGACGGCCGTGTCTTCCGTCGCTCGCGCTCTCTCTCCTCCTCACAGTGCAGAGTGCATGTGAGGAGGAGGAGGGTCTTTTTTTGCTCCCTGTAGGAGTCGGAATCCCCAATCCCCAGCCGGGGATTGGGGATACCGCTACAGGAGAAGTGAGTGACTACACTGTCCATATATGGACACAGTGACGTCACTCACTTCTGAAGCGGAATCACCGACCCTGTGGTCGGGGATTCTGCTACAGAAGAAGTGACCAAACTGTGTGGCATTACCTACAGGGGACTTCGTGGCATTACATACAGGGAGCTGGGTGGCATTACCTACAGGGGGCTGGGTGGCATTACCTGCAGGGGCTGGGTAGCATTACATACGGGGGGCTGGGTGGCATTACCTGAAGAGGGCTGGGTGGCATTACCTGAAGAGGGCTGGGTGGCATTACCTGCAGAGGGCTGGTTGGCATTACATACAGGGGGGCTGGGTGGCATTACCTGCCGGGGGCTGGGTGGCATTACCTGCTGAGGGCTGGTGGCATTACATACAGGGGGGCTGGGTGGCATTACCTGCAGGGGGCTGGGTGGCATTACATACAGGGGGCTGGGTGGCATTACATGCAGGGGTCTGGGTGGCATTACATACAGGGGGCTGGGTGGCATTACCTACCAGGGGGGCTGTGGCATTATCTACAGAGGGCTATGCGTGGCAACAAATTTAAATAAAATTCATCTGATTCTAAAACGGACAGGGAAAAAAACGGATGCAAAACGGGTCAAAATCGACCGTTAAAAATGGCAACACGGCCCGGAACGGAATTGGAACAGATGCAAAACGGATGCAAAACAGCCGGGAAAAACGACCCAAAATGGCCCGTTTTTATCGGCCGACACTCGGACCCTGTCGTGTGAATGATGGATCTCATAATCTAAATATAAAACCACTGCACAGGTAAAGGAAGGATAAAGTAACAAAGTAATATGTGAATTGTCTTTTGGGTGGAGATACATTTTAATCCTGAATTTAATCTTTTATGTTGCACCTTATATGCCAAGATCCTATCACTCATTTTGTTTATGAACATGGTCACTGCCTGTGATATATGTTTGCTCATGTGATAGGAACTCTGCTCAAAATAATATCGTATAGCTTCAAGAGTTTTTCGAGATAAACACATTCGCTTAATTTGAATGCCTTTTGGCACTTTTTTGCTGTGATGTATAATTTAAGGAAGTGTTGTATGTTTTATGAGGTGTCAGTCATTAAATATTTGCATTTGTTATTCCAATTAGTATATTTCAGGCAACTAACATCCTTCACATAAGCAGCTATGTTATCTACCATGAAGCTCTGCAATGACTATGAACCAAGCACAAATGTTATTGCCTTGAACAAAAGAACACTAGCTTTGTCACACCATGTTGTTTGAAAATAGCTGGTCAAGCATTCATTTGTTACTTGTATTAGGCATCCGGCATTTTAGCGCTGACTAAGAACATCTTGTTGTTGACAGTATAGGACCCACAGGGAACATGAACCGTGTGAGCTTTTCAGAGAAGTCGAAAACTGGGATTCTGCCAGGTTGCTCCATGGCGTGCTTGACCTTTTCCTAACAAATCTTTGTAATACTGAAAACTTTTTCCATTGTCCGTTCTTACAGAAGTGATGCATGTTGCACAAACTGTGGTACTATATATTTTTAACTATCCCTGTTCTCTATATGATAAAAGTGCAGCATTTATATTTAGTGTAGTTTTACCTTTGGGTCGTCCAATAACAAGCTTGTAGGATGAGTCGACGGTATGTACTTACACCTTGTCCATGGATATAATGAATATAAGTTACCCCTGTAGCCGTCACCTCAAGATCAACAGTCTTAGGCCTTATTCACACGAACGTGTGCATTTTGTGCGCGCAAAAAACGCAGCGTTTTGCGCGCGTTGCAGTTCCGTAATTCATCAGTGAATGGTGCGTGGTTTCGATGTTTAGAAAAATAAATTAAGTGCTTTTATTTTTTTCTTCATTTCTGTTAAGGATCTGCCAGGCACAGCTTCTGTGTCTACGCCCATAGGTAATCAGTCTGCACCTGCTTCTATGTCTGTGAGACTGACTCCATCTTCCACCACTCAGGATGGCAGGCTTAGGAGTGAGAGAGCCTATCACAGCCTGGCCAGACGGAGCTAGCTCCCGCCCTCTGTCTATTTATACCTGCCTTTCCTGTTCCTCCTTGCTTGTGATTCTTCTCGTTTGGTTTCCTGGCCCTGCTGCAGCTTCTTGAACTATTTGACCCTGCTTCATATCGACCCTGGCTTGTTCACTACTCTCCTGCTCTGCGTTTGGTACCTCGTACACTCCTGGTTTTACTCGGCTTGTTCACTACTCTTGTTGCTCACAGTGTTGCCGTGGGCAACTGCCCCTTTTCCCTTGCTTCTGTGTACCCTTGTCTGTTTGTCTGTCGTGCACTTATTGAGCGTAGGGACCATCGCCCAGTTGTACCCGGTTGCCTAGGGCGGGTCGTTGCAAGTAGGCAGGGACTGAGTGGCGGGTAGATTAGGGCTCACTTGTCTGTTTCCTTACCCCCATCATTACATAATCACAAGCCTTTTTCCATACCGCTAAAGCCATAACCTGGTCTAGGGAGTCAGAAGAGGGATAGCTAACTAGCAGGTCTTTCAGGGCGTTCGACAGACCCAACCTAAACTGGCACCTTAAGGCAGGGTCATTCCACCGAGAAGCTACGCACCACTTCCTAAAGTCAGAGCAATACTCCTCAACAGGTCTCTTACCCTGACGTAAGGTCACTCTCGGCAAAGGCAGTCCTGTCAGTCTCGTCATAAATGAGTCCGAGAGCAGAAAAGAAAAGATCAATGGAGGAAAGTTCTTACTGTTAAGGATCTGCCAGGCACAGCTTCTGTGTCTACGCCCATAGGTAATCAGTCTGCACCTGCTTCTATGTCTGTGAGACTGACTCCATCTTCCACCACTCAGGATGGCAGGCTTAGGAGTGGGAGAGCCTATCACAGTTACATAATCACAAGCCCATATACCTAGTCTACCCTGGTCCCTCACACTACTATGGACCCCCTTGAGACCCTGGCTCAGCAAATGCAGGGTCTCTCCCTACAGGTCCAGGCCCTGGCTCAGAGGGTCAACCAGCCTGATGCTACCATGGTAGTGCCCCTCACCTCACCTCTTGAACCCCACCTCAAGTTGCCTGACCGGTTCTCAGGGGACAGGAAGACTTTTCTCTCCTTTCGGGAGAGTTGTAGGCTCTATTTTCGCTTAAAGCCCCACTCCTCAGGTTCTGAGAGCCAGCGGGTGGGTATAATTATGTCCCGGCTCCAGGAAGGGCCCCAAGAATGGGCCTTCTCCTTGGCTCCTGACTCCCCTGAATCTTCCTCCAAACTGTGTAGCTTCTCGGTGGAATGACCCTGCCTTAAGGTGCCAGTTTAGGTTGGGTCTGTCGAACGCCCTGAAAGACCTGCTAGTTAGCTATCCCTCTTCTGACTCCCTAGACCAGGTTATGGCTTTAGCGGTACGACTCTCCCAAAGAACCGGTCAGGCAACTTGTGTAATGATGGGGGTAAGGAAACAGACAAGTGAGCCCTAATCTACCCGCCACTCAGTCCCTGCCTACTTGCAACGACCCGCCCTAGGCGACGGGGTACAACTGGGCGACGGTCCCTACGCTCAATAAGTGCACGACAGACAAACAGACAAGGGTACACAGAAGCAAGGGAAAAGGGGCAGTTGCCCACGGCAACACCGTGAGCAACAAGAGTGGTGAACGAGCCGAGTAAAACCAGGAGTGTACGAGGTACCAAACGCAGAGCAGGAGAGTAGTGAACAAGCCAGGGTCAATATGAAGCAGGGTCAAATAGTTCAAGAAGCTGCAGCAGGGCCAGGAAACCAAACGAGAAGAATCACAAGCAAGGAGGAACAGGAAAGGCAGGTATAAATAGACAGAGGGCGGGAGCTAGCTCCGTCTGGCCAGGCTGTGATAGGCTCTCTCACTCCTAAGCCTGCCATCCTGAGTGGTGGAAGATGGAGTTAGTCTCACAGACATAGAAGCAGGTGCAGACTGATTACCTATGGGCGTAGACACAGAAGCTGTGCCTGGCTGATCCTTAACAATTTCTTTATCTACTGTTGCGCCAATCACGTGTGACACACGGAAGTGCTTCCGTGTGCTGCTCGTGATTTTCACGCACCCATTGACATCAATGGGTGCGTGATGCGCGAAAAACGCCCAAGTATAGGACATGTCGTGAGTTTTACGCAGCAGACACACGCATGAAAATCACGGAATGTCTGAACGGCCCCATTGACTAACAAAGGTCTGTGAGACGGGTGTGATTTTCACGCGCATATCACGGACGTTAAACACGTTCCTGTGAATAAGGCCTTACAGTATAAAACACATATTATATTACAATGTTTGAACACATCTCCTGAAGAACCACTTTAAGGGAAGAGTGGCACGAGTGCGAGTCTCATCTGCTACTGAAGTTTGCTTTTTGAGAAATCCTAATAAGTGACAAGATTAGCAGTGAAAATGACAGTTAAACTGGCTATTAATCAGATGTGTTTGGCATGGTATCAATATGCCAAGCTTGTGTTTCACGAAGCTGGCAAAGTACACTTCTGCCACCCACTGAGAAGTCTTCCATCTGGCGGTGTTCAGAATTTAAGACAAGTAGCGAAACTCCCACCATAATCCTTTATCACAGGAAGGTAGTAACTGTTTTTTTATATTGTATCATGTAAATGATTCAATAGATCATTAGAACAAGTCACTTTCGACTAGGTTCTGGTAATCTGATGTTAGTCTATACGTCCTATGAGCCGGTGTAATACATTGACAATATTTCCTGGTGGGAATTCCCTCTCTTGCTGCTTAATGCACTTCTATAATATATGCCAAATATTTTCAATGCTAATAATTAACTATGGCTATTTAAAGTGCAAGGTAAGGCAAATATATTCTTAAATGAACACTAACTTTCAAACAACATATGCAGATCTTATAGTATACCTGATATAGATCAACTTTTGTAATTTCATTACTGTCAAAATGTAGTTTTATTCAAATTCTGAAGTTACTGACACTAGGTATCTCCTTTCCTGTAATCTGCTGTCCATCTCCTGTTGTCAAGCAAAATCCAGCCCTAGTTACAAAGTGCCCAATTGTGTGTCTTCACTACCTGCCAATACAAGTCTATAGAAAGGGGAGGGGGGAGCAGGAGGTGGGAGCATTGATAGGAAGATACAGACATGATTCCCAAGCAAGTCCATGGAGAGGAGAAGGAGCAGGGTGAAAAAGGCAGACTGACATCCTTCAGATTCTGGTAAAGGGTTCATGTCTCACACCAGTACTGTATTTTCAGCTACACTGCTCATTACTGCTGTATAATCTACTCCATGCTGGTACAGCTTCTATATGTATATATTTGATAGAGATGGGAGAGTAGGGTTCTCCTCTTCTATGTGTGCTGTGTATAGGAGACATGATAGTCATTAGGCTCCACCTACTAGCCCAGAGACCACTGAGAATTAGAGAGAGATCCTGCAGAGGCAAATACTGCTAAATAATGCAGAATATAAATCCTATAAGGACCAGAAAGTGTTATTCCTCATGTACACACATATGACAACTTATTTTGAAAAGTCCCATGAAAAGATACGTACGCTTTAAGCGATTATCAATAAACACAATAAACATGTGGGTGATCTCATTTATAGTTATTTTGGACATGGTACTTTTATTCTAGCTCTATTATAATGGAATGATGCTGCTTGTACAGCTAGATTTGAAGATAATTTTCCTATTTTTTTTATTAAAGTCCTCTTGTTGTCGAGAACAATGTCATTGGACAACGGTCATTTCATTGGAATGAGCTTTTAGCAGTTGATTTAAGGGCTTTTTCCAAAACCGGTTCAACACAACAGCAGGCATATGGATTGCCATTATTAGAAGATCATATATTCATATTGTTGACTAATACGCTGTAAATATAATTATTAAAAGTGTTGGTCTTTATCGCTAAGTCACAAATCCATTGTCAACCCCTCCCCTTCCCCAATCGCTATAATGAAGTGGCAGCTGTGCTAGAAAAGCACCATGGCACTTCATATTCTGTTGTTCTGCTAGGCTTCTTCCAGGTGGTCACATGGTTGGCCATTGATTTTAAATGGGCCAGCCATGTGGTCTCCAAAGGAAACCAGAGAAAAGTCGAATCGAAGGGGCATGACATTTTCCTTGTACAGCCACTTTGTTCTACCAATCATTGGGAGTCACAGAGGCCGAACCCCCTGTCACTTTGTTCTAGTGCTCACAGTGGTCAAAACCCCACCAATTGGACATTGGTGGAATATTCTAGCGTTATGCCACGAATGTCTATGCCGAGACAGCCCCTTTAAGAAAATGTATTTTTTCATCCTTGTTTATATTTTTACAATCCACACATACTCTTGATTGAAGTTCCTATCATGTATCGCATCTTACGTCCTATGGTAGTAAATGATGGTATTTTAAATCTTTCTGCATTGATTTTGTTTTGCTGTGACCTATTTTGCAACTGGTCACCAAGGAATTGGATGCAATTTTTATACTTCTATAAATGAGAACATATTTACGCCTAGACTGTCACACTGGTGGATTGTAACAAAAATCCCTGGTTAATTCTACTCGAAGCCTCAGAGATTGACTCATTACTGTGCTTTCTAACCCTTCATATATAGACTTGTAATAAAAAACCAAAACTCTGCTTTTATCTGAATTTCACTGTATAAACACCTTTCCGCAGAAGTCCACTTATATTTACAGTATGTCTTTGTCCAGATAGGAGATATTGTAACAGCAGCTCCGCTCCCTGCATGGACTTGTCTGTTTGAATGATTCAGGCTTCACTGAGACTAGAGACACCTGCAAAAACAGACGACTGCTGACACAAATGTATCTTTGGTTCTATATATAAATACTATACTCTTCTGTCAAACACACTTGTGTCAGTGAACTGGAGCAGTGATGCCCACATAAAAGCAGACGACCCGCTTAGAAATTCGCCCTATTAAGGCAAGTTGTGCTAATAATAGTGGTACAGGGGTCCTTCTCTCCGGACCCCTGTCTATTATTTAAAACCAAGAGCGCCGAGATGCTGTCAGCTCCGGAGGACCACAGGGCATTCATTATATACAATGGATATATTGCTTTATTTTCTATTGCACCCCTAAAACAAAAAGAGATGATCACATGGACTCACAGCAAAAAAAGACTGCCCATTTTGTCTCCGTGGAACCCATAATCTGAAATGGGGTTTTCCAAAATTGAGCATTTTATAAAGTTTTCCCAGAAGGTTCTCAGCTGTGTAAGTGTCTAATAGTGTGTTTGTCAGGGGTTGTATGTCATTTATATATTTCTAACATAACATGAAATGGTGATAACAAGGAGAGCATCTTCACCGACACACCCACTCCCAAGTGACATTTAAAGTGGGTATTTGCCTTTACTAGGGCAATGTGTGATTAAGTCGTCTGAGAACCGGTGGCGTCGAGCCATACAGCTGATTTTAATGAAGGGAGTTGTACAGCTAAAGCAGTCTATTTAAAGGAACATTGCCAGCTGCGACCTGACTGAACCAATGTAGGTGCAACATGCAATGGGTTCATCAATGTGATTAGCGTCTGTTTATTTTGTTTTGATCTCATGTTACCTACAGAATAATGTTTTCTTCTGATGAAACTTGCTTTAACTATTGATTGTCTAAACCGTTCATGTAAGACTTAGATCAATGTGACACATGGGAAAAACCGTTATGGAAATTGGGGCACAAATCATTGAAAAGGGTAGGACTCCTGCACATCACATGGCTGTAATCAGGATTTGTACTACTTGGGTCCCGAAAAATAACAACCATAACCTGCTATGATTTTACATGGCAATGTTTTAATTTTGCACAAATTAGTGTAAAAATTGTGGCATATATCGGTGCATTGCTTCTACGGGAGAATATGGAGGTACTATATTATCTACAGGTCTGTTATATGGAACGGATTGTGCCATTGTATAGGGTTCGTTCACACAGCATTACTATAAGTTTGATGTCTTGCATCCTGTTTTTTAGTGTTGACGAGTAGGGCATTTAGGAATTCTTGTTCACATATTGAGGGTTTTTTATTTTGTTTTTTTAAAAAATCGCAGCGTACTGTCGGTGTGGCACTTTATCCCCTTATTGACTGACTTTTTAATAGGGAAATATCACAATATAGAAAGCCACGTATAAAAACTGCCTCTACAATTTATTTATTTTTTATGACCTACCATTGAAGTTCCAATAGAAACAGTTCTAGGAACATCTCCCCACAACTGCAGCAAAAAGAAACTATGTGCAAACAACAACACCCCGGTCAACTGAGTGTAAATTCAAAATGCTTTTGTTTTAATACAGTCCTCAAAATTAAATGGTTTATAGAACATTGGGTGAGATTTACTTAAATTGGCATACTTAAACATTTGGAGTAAACAGTATAGGGTGCAATGTATCCTCCAAAATGGAGCATGTCTGTGAGGGAATGGTGTGGAGATTTCTGAATTACGTGAGGTACTTAAATAAGTAAATCTGCTAAATTTTCATTATAGTTAACGTTGCTAAATTGTAATAGATGTCTCTAGCTGTATAACATTTGTCACCTGCATATAGCAGGATGCTATATGGAAAGCGGTGACGGCGCAGGACGACAGGAGCGGTCGTGTCACTGTCTATACTAATTAGCTGAGTGGATATTTGAAACTAACCAGTATAAAGATAGAGGAGAGCCAGCGTTCTATTTCATTAAGCTAATTTCCAGGGCTTTACTTCTAAGGGCTAAGTGTCAATCCAGTTCTCCACATAGTACAGATGACCTTGAATGATGAGCGGTGAATTAAGGGTATACATGTAAAGCAATGTGGGCAGTGTTTATGAAGTACCTGCATTTATCCTAGTCTGATTGTATCTAATAACTGATATTTTTTTTAAATCTCATTTAGCAGTAAAATAATGATCACTTTTCTTGGGCAATTCCGGGGCCATAATATTAACTGATATGTTTTGTTCTATCACTGTGGATCAGAAGATTTTCCTCTAGGTCAAGAAATTATAATATTTATCATTCATTACTAAATACTGAAGAAAGCTGACACTTATAACAAATGTCAATAGGGCATCAGTATTGGTCCTCTCAACACTTATAAGGTCCCATGCACACAAACGTGCTTTTGCGGCTGCAATTCCCCTGAAAATCCACGGGAGAATTGCGGCCCCATTCATTTCTATGGGGCCATGCACACGACCGTAGATTTTACGGTCCGTGCATGGCCTGGGAGCCCGCACCGCAGAAAGAACAGACATGCCTTATTACGTCCGTCTTCTGCGGTCCGGGCTCATGGAAAATAATGGCCGTGGCCATCTGCATGGCCCGCGATTTGCGGGCGGCTCACGGCTGACAATCCGCAGCCAGCCGACCCGAAAATCACGGCCGTTCACATGGCTACAGTCGTGTGCATGAGGCCTTGGGCTTATTGAACCCAGCCTAGGGCCTTGGACTCTTTCAGAGGATCTTATTCTGAGGGCCCATTACAGACGACTCATTACAGATGACTTGTGCATATGATTTTTTTTTTATTTCATCATAAACCTCATAATTCAGGTTATATCTTAACAAATGGGAAACGGGATAAACTCCAGCAGCAACTTGCACACACTACTGACGGCTTCAGAAGAGATTGTCCACTGCTGGACCACATAAGCTTGGGACCACCAAAGACTCTCTGATGGACCATTCCAACCCTGAATACACTACTTGGAAGATACACAGGATAGAAGTAATGTGCTGGGATTATGGGATAATATATACTTTTACTATCAACGCCTGTCAGTGCCCATAAAAACCATGGCACACACCCATCACTGTCCTAAGCCTCCAGGGAATAGTTTAAAAATGATTTAGTATATTAGAAGTTAAAGTAACAAACTTACTCCTGATAGGCCACTGGTATTTTATTTGTTTGTTTTTGTTTTCTTTGTGTTAGCATATTGTTGGTCTTGGATAAGAAATTTTAATACATAATTAGCTTTTTAGTAATTCTATAACTTTATTAATGTAATTCATGAGTTTAATATTTGTTCTGTGGGGTAGCACTAAATACAGGTCATGTGAACATTTTGACGCCTAAGCCACTGTACCGCCCTCAGCAGTGTTTAGCTTTGGGGTCTTGGGAATATCCTGAGTGCTAATGATTTTCCAAATGGAATCTTTATTAACACATTATATATGGGAAAACTTCTTCTTTTTCTTCTAGTTATATTGTTTTACTAAAATAGCAGAGCCATGTCAATAGAAAAACACAGCTGCAATATGCTTGTCCCAAGGACCTGCTCCTTTACCCAATGCATAAACACGATTACTGGTGGCTATTTCTCTGTTTATTCAGTTTTCTGGGAACAAAGAAGAAAAGGTTTCTCTGAACTTGGATATATCCTGTTGAAACCTCAATGTATTTTTTTTTCTTTTCTGAAATGTCGGATATGGTCAGACTAAGTTAGAAGTTAAGAATCTGGTTTTGATCTACCAACTGCTTGTTGCCAATAAGATAAATTATAATTGTAATGATGGGGGTAAGGAAACAGACAAGTGAGCCCTAATCTACCCGCCACTCAGTCCCTGCCTACTTGCAACGACCCGCCCTAGGCGACGGGGTACAACTGGGTGACGGTCCCTACGCTCAATAAGTGCACGACAGACAAACAGACAAGGGTACACAGAAGCAAGGGAAAAGGGGCAGTTGCCCACGGCAACACCGTGAGCAACAAGAGTGGTGAACGAGCCGAGTCAAACCAGGAGTGTACGAGGTACCAAACGCAGAGCAGGAGAGTAGTCAGTAAGCCAGGGTCAATATGAAGCAGGGTTCAATAGTTCAAGAAGCTGCAGCAGGGCCAGGAAACCAAACGAGAAGAATCACAAGCAAGGAGGAACAGGAAAGGCAGGTATAAATAGACAGAGGGCGGGAGCTAGCTCCGTCTGGCCAGGCTGTGATAGCTCTCCCACTCCTAAGCCTGCCATCCTGAGTGGAGGAAGATGGAGTCAGTCTCACAGACATAGAAGCAGGTGCAGACTGATTACCTATGGGCGTAGATACAGAAGCTGTGCCTGGCAGATCTTTAACAATAATATATTGTTGGTAAAGGCACCATAGCGTTTGTTACGGAATATACATTTAGGTATTTTAGTAATTGTTTTAATTTAATGAAAATTAAGTCTGAACACGTAAGTCCCTGAATTGTCCTCATATTAATTTCGGAGTTATCCTGGTCTCATAGACACTAGTGTTCCAAGGGTGACCACTATAGGAAAACATTACAGTGACATTTCATAATAATACAAATCTATATCCAATTCAGGGTTTATGGGAGGCTTGGTGACAACACCTATAAGCACTGAGCCAAATGATAAGAAATACCCCCACACCACTCCTTTTACCTTAGGGACCTGTGCATGTCATAGTATCAAGGACCCCACCACCAACCCTTAGATCCAGAAAGTCTGAGGCATAGAATTGTATGTATAATACATACTGTGAATTATTAGCAAGTCAATACATTTATGAAATTACTATAAAATCGACATGATACAGAAGCTGCTACTTCCTATTAATTGGTGATGACGTTACTTGTTTAATGGGAGCGAGAATAATAGCAGCTACATTTTGAATCGCATGAGCCATACCATTGTACTTATAGACAAAAACTCAAGTTCACGATAAATGCTATGCATTCTCAATCGCAATTAAGTCTCATTTATTTTTAGCCTCTGAATTTCCCCTTAATCATCCACTTTGTTGTCTGTGGATTTGATTGGTATTGGCATGAGTCTGGAACATGAAAGCACTTGTGGAGGATCAGTTTGCATATCCTGGTCTAAGTTGTTACATTGAAGTGTCTAACTTGAAGGGAAATCTGTCCCCATCATGCTTTGGTTAGTGTTTCATTTGTTCACATTACCAGTGACAATGTATTTTATTGCATAAAACATAGAACCATCAATGTTACGTAAAGCTTATTTTCATCTACAATAGAAACGTCACCAGTCAATCACTATTTGAGTTTATATAAAAAATAAAAAAAAGCCTATACAGCAGTTTCCTTGTAATACCTGTGTTTTTTTTTTGGGGTTTTTTTTTTTTCTAATTTTGGAATGTGATAATTGAACTTTAGTTCTAGGAAGCGGTTTCTTATCAGGAATTGTCTTGCCTTGTTTTGTATTCTACTCATTTTATGCTTGTATTTTTACGGAACTTTCTTTTAATTAAAAAAAAAAAAGATTTTAAAGGAAAAGAAATGAGACAACCGGATAATGGCTGCCATTACAGGAACAGTTTTCTCAGACTTTTGAATGGTATATTGCCTAGTTATGCTGTCATACACGTAACTTGAAGTTCCTGGGGCCCAATGTAAAATCACTTCCAACGACCACATTTAAATTACGGGTCTCCTTATTTGGGGCAGAGGGCCTTTTGGGTCCCCATATTTGAACGTGTACGCACTTGACACTTCGACAGTGATATAACACCTTTTACACGGGTCAATGATTGGGCAAATTAGCGATCATATTAATGCTCGTTGCTGGTTAAACAGGGCAACGATCAGCCGATGAACTAGCATATGCTTATTCATCGGCTGATCATATCGTATAGGCAACATAAAATATTATCATTGTCAGCAGCATATCTCTGTGTAAACAGGGAGATGTACTGCCGACATTATGGAAATGCATGGGGACGAGCATACATAGCTCCTTGTGAAAGGAGCAAATGAGCGCAGATCAACACGCAAACATGTGTAATATATATATATATATATATATATATATATATATATATATATATATATATATATATATATAAAATAATAAATGTAATATATGCCTTTGGCTGGAATCTCTCAGGACATTTAGTGTTTAGTGTTTAGCACTTCAACTTTCTTGTCTCTATTGGACATGGTGATGGAGAACGGAGACATTTTTTGCTACTTTGCATGGCATCACTGTGAAAAATGGCCTCCATAATGAATTCACAGATGTTTTCCCCCCAGCAAGAAACACAAACATACAAACTAGAATGTAGTTTATGCCTCATGTAAATCCTCTGGGATATGATTTGAGACATTGTTATAAGCGAGATTTGTTTTTTCATTCTCCTTCCTGATAACAGGTGTGCTATTGTTGGAGCCGGCTGTCAGGAGACTAATAATTAGGTCTAATTAGAATTAACTGGTTTGACTGGATGCATGAAAATGATAATCAAAGCAGTGAAAATGTCTAGGCGGGCACTCCTATATTTATTTACCATGTTTATGCAATAATCACCTTGATTGATAGAAAGTTTTATTAGGACCGTTTTTAGAAACACCTCAGCTAAATGTGAAGTTGCACTCCTTTACTTCATTGCATTATGCCATGTCTTTTGGTACGTTGACAAGTACCACTTTTTTATGGAATGGTTTTCCAATGTGCACAGGATTTTTTACGGTTAGGCTGGGTTCACACGACCTATTTTCAGACGTAATGGAGGCGTTTTACGTTTCGAATTACTGCTGAAAAAACGGCTCCAATACATCGGCAAACATCTGCCCATACTTTCAATGGGTTTGCCGACGACCTGTCATTTTACGCGTCGCTGTCAAAAGAAGACGCGTAAAAATACAGCCTCGTCAAAAGAAGTGCAGGACACTTCTTGGGACGTTTCTGGAGCCGTTTTCTCATAGACTCTAGTGAAAACAGCTCCAAAAACGGCCAAAAAAATGCTGCGAAAACGGCACGAAAAACGCAGCGAAAAACGCGAGTTGCTCAAAAAACTTCTTAAAACCAGGTGCTGTTTTCCCTTGAAAACAGCTCCGTATTTTCAGACGTATTTGGCTCCGTGTGTGAACATACCCTTATGGCTGTTGGTATCTCTATCTAGTTACCCTGATTTACCTTAATTGGAGTAAAGAATTGCAGGAACTTGTATGTACTGGGTACTTGTAGAGGGTAGTTGTCCATATGGGATTCTGCAACTTAAGTAATAATCTTTGAGTCGAGATGAGCAAATGTTCTGGAATTGCAAGTGTCCCGATTGCCCTGAAAACATATTTCTCACTCTCTGATGTCTTCTAGGACTTTATCCAACCCACTAAACCCCAAACCAGCATTAATAATGTCATCCACCTATACCCCACATGATTGGCTGTGCTAAAGGGAGGAATAACCACAGTGCATTTTAAAAGGCTGCCTGCAAGGCATTATGGAGAAGCCCACCCGAGGGCATGTCATCCTTCATCTAATCTTAAAAATGGCGGACGGTGGCCACCATTTTGCTGTCAGTTAGGTGCCGTGAATGACAACTGTTTAGGATTTCGCCAAATCCCAAACTTTTGGGGAATTCAGATTGAATTCAATTAATGTAGAATTGATTCGCTCATCTCTACCTTTTGCATATTTTTTTTGTGCCTTCAGTGTTTCAAGATTAAAGTTAGGCTGGGTTTACACGAGCGTGTGCGTTTTGCGCACGCAAAAACTGTGGCGTTTTGCGTGCGCAAAAGGCACTTAACAGCTCTGTGTGTCATCTGCGTATGATGCGCGGCTGCTTGATTTTCGTGCAGCCGCCATCATTATGACACTCCGTTTGGATGTTTGTAAACAGAAAAGCACGTGGTGCTTTTCTGTTTACATTCAGAGTTTAACAGCTGTTGCGCGAATCACGCGCGTCCCACGAAGTGCTTCCGTGCGGTGCACGTGATTTTCACGCACCCATTGACTTCAATGGGTGCGTGATGCGCGAACAGCGCACAAATATAGGACATGTCGTGAGTTTTTTTCAGCGGACTCAGGCTGAGCAAAATTCACGGACTGTCTGCATGCCCCCATAGACTTATATAGGTCCGTACGACATGCGTTAAAAGCACGCGCGTCGCACGGACGTATATCACGCTCGTGTAAACGAGGCCTTAAGTCCAGTCAACTTACTTGCTCCTGAATGATCTGGCCTCCGTTCCTTCATTCCGGTACCCTGTTTTCCGTTCTCCAAAAAGGCTGCAGCCGTCTTGGACTTTGCTTTGAAGAGCTTCTTTGGTAGTCAGAGACACGCCTCCACTGCCCTCTGTTGGACCAGCAGTGACCACGTCGGTGCTGCGGAAAACAGTGCCGACACAGGGGCCAATGTCATCAGCGTTTGTCCATAAGAAGGCATTGGAAGGGTTTGAGGCGTGTCTGACTTCCAAAAAGGCTTTGCATAGTGAGTTTGAGACTGTGGCAGCCATCTTGAAGAGCAAAAAACGTGATGCCGGAATGCATGAACAGAGTCCAGATTATTCAAGAGCGGGGATTCAGGTGAATTGACTATACATTTCCAATATATAGTCAAATCGGTTTTTTTTGGACTGGAGAGTTGATTTCATTCTGTCCACATGTTTTACAAAATTTTAGGCTAAATGGTCTATGGCCAAATTTCCACTGTGAACTTGGGAATCAAGCCAAATACTGAAATTGTACAGTATCTTTTGGGGTGTATTTTCATTTACCTGTGAAATTCAAACAGTTGTTAAATATTATTATGTCAATAGCAATTAACAGTCGATGTGTGCCATTACATGCCAAGTATTTGATACCAAACAATGAACTGCTTGTGTAATGTGGCAGACATCCATTAGGAGGCCACCCCTTGTTTATGTTAGGGCTCCTGTTATTCTACTAATGCATTGCTATGCTGTGACACGTATGATACAAGTAACTAATCAGAGAAAAATAGACTGATTTCCAATGGTGTTCTGACTTCGCTGACACAGCATGGGCTCCATTAGAAACCATGATGTGTACAGACCTGTAATTAGACATAGGGTTCATACAGTGTAGGAGGCAAGCACACCATTATTAAATAAGTCTATCGAGCATGGCGTTCTGTTTCCTCATTTCATTTGCAATGATGCACTGTTTAAATGTCTACTTGTACAGATAAATTACATATTGCTAGATATTGTAGAGGACCTGTGGAAACCTCACCATGATAATGATGAAGCTCTAAGTACATTTTAGAAAATAAATAAAAGGAAAGATCATAGGAACAATTTAATTATAGTGATAAAGAAAAATTCAGTGCAGATCAAGGGAGAAATGAGATGTTCGTAAAAAATAAGAAAAGTTCAGTAAACAAGTTTGGACAATAGGAGAAGCGAATAATAATAATAATAAAAATAACTTAAGGAAAGACTGCACAGGCACAATGTTACATAAGAGAACTCAAGGTTTGCTTGCTCTATCTTGGTTTCCATTTTCTTAAAGGGAATGTGTCGCTAGAAATTTTTTTTTTTTTTAGTTAAACAGTTAGTGTATACATGATTAGACATTGTTATAATTTTTTTTCATTTTTTCACAAGCTAGGAAATATTATAAATTAGATTCTAATTTATAACATTTCCTTGTGCTGGTCACTAGAGGGAGCAATTCCCAAAATTGCCGCATTGGCATGTGGTAAAGCAACCACATTGCTTTATGCTGCAAATTTGGTGTAAACACACACACGCTCTAGTGAGCTCACAGAATCCCCCCTTCCTTATCCTGGCTAGTGCCAGGAGAAAGGAGGGGATTGAATGTTCAAGCCTCCTACACTGTGTGCCGCCATTTTTTGAGCGAATACACAGTGTAGTAGGCTTACATACAGTGGTAATCACACAGTAAAACACGAACAAACACTGACATAACTTACCTGCTCCTGCCGCCGCCGCTCCCTCCGGTCCGTACGCTCCGTCTGCTCCCTCCGCTCCTAGTGCTTGGTTCAGAACACATGTCCGGAAGCTGCGACCAGAAGTATTCATCTTACTGTCCGGCCGCGGCTTCCGGTCCACAAGAAAATGGCGCCGGATGTCGCTCGGCCGAAAACCTTCCATTTGGACTGTGTGGGATTGCCACACAGACGGCGTACAGCATAGTGAATGGAACGGCTCCCGTTCGCATTCTCTATGGGACTGTAGCTGCCGTATTCCATGTCTGTATGTGCCGTTAATCGACACATACAGAGATGAAAAAAAAAATAGCAGCCCCCATAGAGAAGAAAAAGTTTGAAAAAAAAAAGTAAAACACAAACACAAATAAATATTTTTTTTTTAATAAAACACTAAAAGCAAATTGATCTTAAATTTTTTTTTTTCGCGACACCCGTCCTTTAAGCTGAAGTAGCAACTATACGCTTGAGGACTACTTCATTGACATAAATACAACTTGTTTGTAATGTATGGCTGAAATCTTTTGTGTAATCCAACCTAGGCACCTATTACTTACAGAGACTTACCAATATGTTGGAAGAACTTGATCATCCTTTTACTTTACTGATCATCTGCTGTCGGTACCGTCTATTACATTTTGATGGTGGTACATAGGCATTCCATGACTAGGTATAGGACTCTATTCTTGACAACTTTCAGTGAGTTTTGATTTTGGGTGTATAGGTGCTCTAAACTGGCCATATACATTGAAATGTAACTTGGATGGCATATGGACGTGGATAGTCTGACTTCTATGTATCTCCAACACAACTGTCCATTACAGTTCTTGTTTCTATTCAGTATTTCTTCTCTGAATGTTAATATCAGGGCTTAGGAACACAAGAAATGTTCTTGTGGTGCTGGATCGCCAATAGGAAGCATACCGTAACATAAATTGTATGGACTGTATAAATACTAATTTTAGTTCATAAACTATTGACCGCATTGAGGCACAAGGCACTGTTGTACCCTCTGTCTTAGTCAAGTCATTGTATTATGGTGAATTAATATGCTAAATATAGGTTTCTCTCAAACATCTGCTTCATTTTGCTAAGGTGTATGTCCATATGAATGGTTTTTCCATTCACTTATAAATTCTCCCTTTTTCCTATAGCATTGTCACCTGAAAACAATGTTTTAAGATTTGCCCTGTGGCCCGGTAATTTATATGTATTTTGAAAATGTGCAGCTACCTTAGTTCTACGTTTAGAGAATGATGTTCTTTGTATTTCCTAATAAACAGGCTGTGATATCTTCCGTGAGACCGGTTTTACAGAAGGTTAAGTTACAGCTTAATGCTGAAAAAAATTGTGTATATGTATTTTTCTTTACAAGCTCGATTCTTCAGCTTCTATTACTCGCTCCATTCATGCAGTCTACCTGCATTTGCTGGATTAGGCATAAAGAATCGTTTTTTATGAAAAAAGGATAAGTGATGATTCACGGGAGCTGTTCTGTGGGGTTAGTGCTGTAGAGAGTATCTATGCTAGACGCAAGCTGGATAATTGGTGACAACTGAAGGCTTGCAGGTCCTCTGCAGTAAAGCGCAGCCAGGTAGATTGAAACAATACTTTGTTTTATTGGATCTCAGTGTATTGATATTAGTGTACTCTAGAAGAATTATTACATTCATTACCTACCTCTGGGTAGGTCACACGTCTTCACATGTGGGGGTAATATATATGATAACTTCCTCTTCTACAACAAATGTCCAATGATTTCCATATAATGTGCTTTCAGAAACTAGCTCCGGACAACAGCTTTCTCCATTTAAGTAGCCAGCTCCCAAGCGAAGAATAAAATATGGCCATGGTGTTGGCATTTGGTTAATTGACATTTTTTTTCAGAGTTGTGTTATTTTGTCTTGGCACAAGGATGTTGATATGGATCCCAGAATGAACCTTTTTTTGTTTTTACATGTTACAATTACAGTGAAACAGACACTGGCTTCTCAGCTAGCCGTCCATTGTTGCTATGGAAATAATTCAGTTTGTGGAGGTCGATACCGCTGATTCAATTAATGAGTCATTTTCATAGGAGACTTGCATAATGTCACATAGTAGATACATAGAAATGTGAAAGAAGTGAGATTATGTCCTTTGGTGACAGAACAATGGAGGTAAAGGTGAAGATTAACATAGCCGTCCTGCTTAGCTCCTGTATGTGCTTACAGAATAGAACTTTCCATTTGTGATCCTTGGATATGATTTTATATTAAAATAATCCCAGAATATCACTTGCCCTGCTAAGGCTAATCTTGAACTTTGGAAACTGTTATAGAACTATTTTCAGCATGCCCCATGGATTGGAACTACTGATACAGCATTTTTGTTTTACGGATGATCATGTTTTATTAAACAAATATTGATATTCTTTACACTCCAATTGTATTTACCTTCCCACAATTCTATGCATTTTAACAATTTTCTATCAGGACGAGACCTATAGCACTGTATATCCTTATCTTTCTGCTTAATAAGAATTCCAGAAGTATAGGAAAACTGATGCTTACATTGGGAGCATTGGGTAGAGGGGATATACGTGTGGAAAAATTGGTGACAGTAATGGCAGCTATTTGTGGTTGTCACTCAATATTTTCTACCCATGAAGGTGACCAAAATCAGAAACCGCGGAATGAAATATTCAAGCGGCTGTCCAGTATGAGAAAAAAAGGTGTCTGGACAAAGGCTTTAAGAGGTCTATTCATATATATATTTTTTTAATATAAAAATCTTCTTTTAAACTAAATGTTTGGATATAGGTAAAAGCAAAGTCTGTGTGATATAGTGAATGTGGAAACTTCCCCTTTTTAAAGGTAGATCAAAGCCCTTTATGTACAGAGACACATAAATACGGTCGATCATATGAGTGTAAAGCATTACATGGTATCATTTTCTCGCTCTTTTTTAAGTTAAGAATGTGTTTGTCTGTCATGTCATTGTGCCTAATTCTTTTTAGCAACCTTTATGTAATGTGAATGCGGCAGACAGACTGAAAAGAAAGTCATGCCTATCTGCTGCTAATCCTGCCCTGATATGCCTTTTGCAAGTAGGGCATTCTCCAAAACTGCTTAGATCTTCACTTATGACTGACAGGAGGTCTTTCCTCCGGGTGGGACAGACAAAACCATTGGCAATGTACTATACTGTGGGTGCTGGAAGAAGGCTTAACAACACCTATGTAGGAGCCAGGTAAAATAGGTATAATAAAATAAACTGCACTTATAAATGTAGCGCTGTATCAAGTTTTCTTTCAAGGAATAGAATAATATTTATAATGAGCGTTAGTGCTGAGCCACAAATCATTGCCACATTGAGAATGAGGTATTTGGTTTGTACAGCTGGTTGATTTTACAGTTATCTGTATTTTGGTCTGCACTGGTCTGTGCATATAAATAATCCTCCATTGTGCCTTTTATTATTTCAAGTTTTACAGTGTATGGTCTACATTACAATGTGCTGTTTTTACTTGATAACATGTTAAAGGTGATGAATTTGGCAGTAAGAAACAAGTAGATCGTGATCATCCAGATTATCTAAAAACATTATTTATCAGAGCCAAGAAGAGATTGAGAGGGAACGTGTATCTAAAATGTCAACTTTCTTGTTTTATGTTGTTGCACCATGTACAGGTGGCAAGAGAGGGCTTAAAATAGTCAAACCTATATTGACCGGGGACGTTGCTAGAAAAATGGACAAGGTATCTGAAGGTAGAGGCAAATCCCTATAGCTTTATTCCTTCCCATAACATGATATTATTGTAAAAGGCAGTAATGTAGGTCACTTTCATCTGCTTGGCCCACTTCCCCCAGGCAATGTTTCCAACCCTACGCTGATTAATACTTAGCACATTCATTATGTATGTAGTAATGGGAGAACTGGCAGATCACACACTTATCACCAGTTCTATGGCTGCTCATAGTTAAAGGGGACATTATATTGGAATATGACATTATTAGATAAGGATGTTTTGGATAGTTAAAATGGCCAAGACTCCAGAGATGTCTGTAGAAACTCTGTATTTGAAGGATTAGGGAGTTTAAATAACCGTTTTATAATATAATGCTACATGTCCAGTTGGACCTTTTTAGTGTATGATGCCCTTTTTGGCGGGCTGAATTCTCTCAATGCACTGCAGACACAGGCTGGTGTAAAATACTCCTGCAGATTTAGTGACTACAAATGATCATAGGCAATTTCCAAAAAATAATCTCTAAAGCTGCAGTAAAGCAGATCTGTACTGTCAACATAGTGCATTTTAGTGGTGTACTGCAGATTTGCCTAGACTTGTGTTTTTTTTTTGTTTTTTTTTAAATGGTATGCTATGTATTACAGATTAGAGCTTATTTTTCAGCTCTTGATGATGCATTTCATAGATTTTTGTTCACGCTCATGTTGATTTAATTGAAACATGTTGTTTTAGTTAAACTATTTTTAGACAGCTCTCCAAAACAACAGCATGGTAAAGATAAAGGGTGGATATGTCTTTAATCAAATAATACACATAAACGCAAAAACACACAAATATATACATATATTTATATAACACGCACACACACACACACACACACACACACACACACACACACACACACACACACACACGCAAATGCTCGTTTGTCGACTAATTGCATCTTTTATGCAGGTTAAAGAATGGTCGCTTGCTGGCCCATTTGTCCCACTACATGAAGATCATTGCTTAGATTAAACGGAACAAACGAGCGCTAGATCGCTATTGAGAATTCATACATTGATAAGGTGACCACTTGTAATTGTTACCACCCGGTGTCTTTTTATTTTTGTTATTTTTTAGAGTTATGATGTAAGAAATGACATAAGAATCACATTTGGGTTGTAGTTAACTTGTTTTTAATGTCATGGACTGAGAGAACTTTTGAGAGACTAAAAGTCACTATGATTATCTATATACAGTAAAGCTTCTCCAAAAGAACACTTCCTTTTGAGAAGATCAGATTTTGTTGGGACGGATTTCAAATTCTCTTAAATCCTATATATATATATATATATATATATATATATATATATATATATATACACACTGGGCTTTTTGTTTTGAGAGTACCACCCCTCTAGAAGACCCATTTTTCACAGCATTTTTTGTAGAGTACAGAATTAAATATCTCTAATATATAAGGTATTATGGTTTTGTGGGTAAAGTCTGCCGATTAATGTTTGGGTATTGGCATAGATTATGATGAATTGGAGAATTTAGGCTTGGGAAGCCTACTCAGTACTGTATCACGCATTGAACCGGATCCCTTCCAATTTGGCCAGCAACATGTGTGCCTCCAACATCCGTGCAGCTGTAAGAAATAGAATATGTATTATTGTCAGGTGACACTTTACACCATGTGCGTGTTCAAGGTAAGCTTGGTTCTCTATTACAGGTAGTATCCCTTTATATGCGGTATTGCAATACAGAACAAAAAAGTGTTTTGAAGTATAGAAGAATATCTTCTAAAGCCGTTGTCATGACGTGGTTCCGTTAAAGGTGAGCAGGGTCACACTTAGAAATTCAGTGTTTGTTTGGAACACGTACAAAGGGTTTTGCAACCTTTCACAAGGGTCTATTTTTTTTATTGAGTGTCATCCTTCTTTCGCTGAGTAGGATAAGCAGGTTTTGCTATTTCTGTGCATAAGTTATAATGCCTTGGGATTTTCACCCGACTCTACTTCCCTTTTTTTGAAAAGCATCTCTGAAATAAAACATGAGAAGTGGAGAGGAACAGATGCTTTATCAAAAACTGGAAGCTGCTTTCTCATTTCTATTTCTGCTATATATCAATGCAAATATCACTGAACAGGTGGCTCATGGGATCCCCAGAGACTGTTTACAGTAAAGGTTACAACCAGAATCGATCGCCTTGAGCCGCTTTCAATTTCAGTGTGGGCTGTTTGTCTACGCGGCCCAAAGTGGCAGCATCTCATTAGAGCCGCATTTATTGAAGTTCCCGGTCTCTGTTAAGAAACCAAGTTGCAACTTACTTACAAATATATCACTTCTTATTTTAATTCTATGATTTCTAGCATCAGCAATGCGGCAAGCAAATGACTGTTGGAATCTTGTACTTAGTAAAGATCTATACAGCTTAAAAGTGTATATTGACTAAAAGACTAACAGTCTGACTCTCTTTCTTACTAATATAAGAGAGGACTGCAAAACTAATATAGCTTACAATGCATTTAGATTTTGACCACATTTCACTGAAAATTGGAACTAAACATTTTTAATAGGAAAAATCAATTTGTCTGGAGTATTTCAATCTCCTTGCCTGTTACAGGTCTTGAGTCCTGTTGCTGTGATCTGTGGCAGCTCCTTCATTGCTGTGATGTTGATAGCCGTCAGAATAATGCATGATCTTCACCCTATAGCACAGTGCTATATGTAAAGAAATATATAGATGTATCCATAATGGGAAATCTGCTCAGTTGTGATAATACGGGAAGGGAGTGCTGCAGCAAAACCAAAAGCCTGGGAAAGTTAAGTGATGACACCTATAGGACTAAAAGCCCTAATACACGGGTCAATGATCGGGCAAATAAGCATTCATATGAACGCTCGTTCCCGATAATTGCCCTGTTTAATCAAGACTACAGTCAGCCAACGTACGAGCAAACATTCATACATCGGCTGATCTGCTCTTTTATGCAGAATTAAAAATCATTGTTGTCTGCAGCACATCTTTCCGTCTAAACATGGAGATGTGCTGCCGACACGATGGAAATGCATTGAATTGACCGATCGTAGTAACAAGTGCTCAACCCTATAATTAGCCAATCATTGCTCAGTGTGATGGGAGCGAATGAGCACCGATCAACGAGCGGTATTGTTGATCGGCGCTCGTTTACACGGCCGATGTCGGGCGGTGTAATAGTACGTTTACCTGAGAACAATTTGAAAAACATTGATAAAAATGCACCAGTACAGTAGAAAAATATACCATTGTATAGTTACATTTTTTTAACAGCGACAAATGATTACAAGAGAAGTATATAGCCTTTATGTAAGTCTAAAGTGATACAACGTGTCCTATTATGAAATACAATGGCTGCCAAATGCTTCTTACATGGCTTATCTTAGTTAAAGCAATAGGAGAACAAAAGAACATGGACAAGAAAAATTTCCCCTGTTCAATTAACTTTTGCCCCTGCGAACAGATGCTCAAGTGTGTCTTATGAACTTTCATACATGTGATACTGAGATTACTTAGCAGATCAGTCTTACAAAACAATATATTGTATATTGCGGTGCAGGAGACTTCAAGAATTACTAATGCTCTGTCCACATCTGTGTCGGTAATTTCATTAGAATCCTCTGACACAAACTTAGTAGGCCCCTTTGTGGGGGAACTCACAGCAGCAGTAAAATGGCAGAAAACCGAACTTTTTGCCCCCACTATAGATGTTAGGCCCTGTTTTATGCCCCCATATAGAAGTTAGGCGCCCAGTTTGTACATCCATAAATTTAGTGCCCTCTGTAGATAGTGCCACACAGCCCCCCTCCCTGGTAGAGCCACACAGCCCCCTCCTCCCTGGTAGTGCCACACAGCCTCCCTCCCTGTAGGTAACGCCTGTGGGGTTCACTCTAGGAGAGGAATCCCCAGGCAGAACATTGCCGATGCTCTGGCTAGGGATTCCGCTTCAGGAGAAACCTCTGACGTCACTGTCCGTATATGGTCATATGCCCATAGTCCCGGGCAGAGCACTACTACCACTCTGCCTGGAACTCCTGCTCTGCTCCTAACATCACTGTCCTTATATGGATTGGGATGTCTGGATCGCTAGTAAAGGCTCTGTTAAGGTACTCCAGCTCTGGGTAAGCCCCTGACATCACTGTCCATATACGGCTAGTGATGTCAGGGGCAACCCCAGAGCCAAAGTCCCGGGCAGAGCGCTACTATCACTCTGCCTGGGACACTACTCTGCTCCTGACAACACTGTACATATATGGACAGTGATGTCAGGGGCTTCCCCAGAGACGGCGTCCCGGAGCTAGCGCTCTGCCTGGGACTCCTTCTCTCCTCCTGACATAACTGTCAATGTATGGACAGGGATGCCGTGACGACGGCAGTGACAGCACCCAGCGGCCAATTGGGCCCCCCCAAGCGCAGTGGGCCCCAGCACTTGACCGGGTTCGCCTGGTGCTCACGCCGTCCCTGGATACATACATACGTATTTTACTTTTGGCTGCCAATAATCTTATCTGTGTTGCCAACTTTCAGGGTTGGTACACTTATTAGGTACTAGTAACACGTTGAATGAGAGATACAGCGATAGAGGAAGAAGTAGTAATCTTTATCTTGACTCTTAACACGTTTAATACTCTGGAGAAAAAAAAATTGACTTTTTCAGTGGCTTTTATT
Source organism: Rhinoderma darwinii (assembly GCF_050947455.1). Lineage (NCBI taxonomy): Eukaryota > Metazoa > Chordata > Amphibia > Anura > Rhinodermatidae > Rhinoderma > Rhinoderma darwinii. The sequence continues at coordinate 512,036,747 of NC_134687.1, forward strand.
GTGTGATATCACGCTGAAGCAAGTTATCAGAGGCAAGTTAAGTGTCACGATGCGGGGTGTGGACCCACTGGGCCATACCGCGTAGTGGGATGGTGGCTGGCCAAACAGGTAAAGTACAGAGTCTATAGTTCAGAGAGGATACATGAGGCAATGTAAAGAGTAGCAAGGCAGGCACGGCTGGGACCAGGCGGCAGGTAGACATCAGGCGTGGCAGGGCAGAACAGGCGTGGAATGCAGCACAACACGGCAACAGCTCAGCACGGCACTAGATCAGGATAGCACGGATACAGAATACAGGAACAGGGAACACTAGGAAACTGGAAGACACTAGGGGACCATTAGCAAGACAAATTTTGGGTAACAAACAACGCTCTGGCAAGGAACAAGAGGGCAGAGCCCCTTTTATAGCCCAGAGCATCCTGGTCTAGATTGTAGACTTCCTGCAATTATGCGCGCACTGGTCCTTTAATACCGCGCACGCCCTCCGGAGACCGTCTTGATATCTGGAAGTGAGTGCCATCGCCTCACAGGAGGACGACGCTGCAGGGAACTCGGATGTCCATGGCCACGGCCGTCGAGGGGTAAGTCAGAACGATGGGCCATGGCCATAGACATTACATTAAGCTTTGCTACTTCTGTAGCATTTCAGCTTTAAGATTTGTGTTTGTGGAAATCCTAACCATAAGAACACTATGGTTGTAAGGAGAAGATATCAGAGAAAAGCAGTGCAAGATTAATATATACTAACCACAACATGAGACAATCAAACAAGCAGATGTATGCTGCCTAGGTGTTAGAACGTGAAAGATCTCTGTGTGCGGCTTTCAGCGCGGCTGTCTGTTCCACAATATGTGTGTTCTCAACTTGTTGACAGCATTAACTTGTTGACATACAAGAGGTAGCAGAACCCTCCGGGGAAGGCTATATTGGCTGTTTAGATTAATGCAGCACACAAATAGAGACATTACATTAAACATTTCACTAGCATTGAAAAGGATTCTTGAAAACATACCATTCAGCTGCACATACCTTTCTTGTGTTCCTTTTGTGTTTTTGCCCCCTACCTAAATAAATGATTGAACACTAGGTCATTGGTAAGAGTCCAGTCAAAGAGGTTTGATGAAAATCTACAATTAATTACTTTGGCCTTCTTTGAAGTCCTACGGGCCATGTTTTGTTGAGATTAAAAGATTACCCTTTACTTGGCAAAAGAAGAATTAACTGAAAGGAAAAGAAGCCAAACTTCTGCCAAATATGTTCTTAACTATATATCCAGTGGTTTAAAACTGCAACAAATAACCCCAGTTGTATTGATGTTCAACTATTATAGTTTTGCAGCATATTTACATTATATCAATAGTTGAGTCCCATTGGGGACAGGGACTGAATTTATGTATGACCATCTCTGGTGCTGTGGAATATGTTAGGGCTATAAAAGCAACCAGAAATAAATACATGAGCATGTATATATTATCAAAGAAAGAAATGGTTTCAAATGCTTAGATATAATATGGCAGTGTATGGCCAATGTTAGTGAGAAAGCGGCAAACGGTAGTAAATAGGGATCAGACATAATGATATTTGGGTATCTCATATATTGAACAGTTTTGGTCAGAGCAGCACATTTGGTTTGTGAATCAATGTCAGTTTAGAGATTTATTAATGCTAAGTACATGAAATGTTGAGTGATTCATGACCGACTCGGCAGCAGCCCTATTGTATAACTAAATAATCCCCTGCTTGGAAGCGTCAAACATTTCAGATTAAGACTAAAATAATAATCTCTTAAATTTCCTTCTACTTTTCTGATACAAATAATGACTTTAATGGTTTTATTTTGTATCTCCATTCTTTGGTTTCCCGTCGACATCATCCATATAATAAATCCATTTTGATTGCAAGCTCTTGTTGTATTTACAGGCCCTTTTCATCTTTCTTTATATTCCGAATTTGGATGTCCTTTGACCGGTATATTTTGTGGTGCTTTAATATTAATATGATCATCTGTTTAGTGGTAATCTAAGATAAAGCTATTTCCTGCAGCATTAAATAGTTGAAAGAGAATCTGAAATTAGTTTTTGTATTATCTTTACATAAAGTAAAAATGCATGTATTATTCATTTGCCCTTATTTAATGTAGGTAATTAATTCTGTAAAACTTCAACCAATGTTATTTGGTATGAACATGCAGATATGATATTCAAGTGACCGGTTTTCGAACATATTCAAATATTTTTTTTTTATATTTTGTCTTCTTACAGGGTGAAGTGAAAAGTAAAGTCTGAGCTAAACTACTATGAGGTCAGAAGCTTTGCTGCTATATTTCACAGTACTGCAAGTTGCTGGGGCTGGATTCCCAGAAGATTCTGAGCCAATCAGTATTTCGCATGGCAACTGTGAGTAAAACGTATTTCAATTCTTGAATCTAGACGTTGGGTCTTCTAAGTCTTGTTTATGGATAACATTCCTTTATGGAAATTAGGCAAATTATTTCTCACCTTAGTTCTATGGGCACATTCAGGAGTTTGCTCAAGTTTCAAAGCAAAAAAAAACTACAAATATGTGATGTGAAAAGGATCATACACAAATATTATTATATGGGTCGTCCCTGCACTATAGCTACAGTCACTGCCCTGGGCAGTATGGGTAACTACGCTTAGAATTGTACTTGCTTATTAAGGTCATTTCTGGACTTTGCTCCATTCATGGCAAAGATTCAATTCCCCATCCTAGCTCTGTAACTAAATACCCTGACCAAGGCAGAGTGGCTTGTTTGCACCCCCTGGCACTTAGCACCCAACGCACATGCCTCCCTAGCTAGGCTCCTTTTCTTATACAATATATACATCCCTGTTTGATGATATAAACTTAACTAAGAAGAGAAGTATTTTTAAACAATTGAGAAACCTGGCCTTACCTAAATATTTGAAAACTACATTTTTAATATAAATACTGTTTTATGAACAAGATAATTTATTACAAGTTTTATTTACCAGTATTATCTGCACTCTGGAGAAATATCAGACTTTAACTGTGGTACTTTCATTAGCTACATTATGATCATTTTTTGTCAAATAAGATCAAGTTAGAAAGAGTTTCTTTTTATACACATTCAAGTGGCACTTGAATAAATTGACACTTTTAACTGAACTTGTACTTGGTAGAAAATGTTTTACAAGACTATTTAAACCATTTCTTTATTAAGAGGAAATTTTTAAATAGGTTGATAGCCTATGATTCATAAAATGATGGCTTACTGCTCACATCAAGCATTTACTTTATAAATTATAGCTTACTGTGAAGGGTAGGTTTACCAAGGATGACCCTACGGTAGCATAAGGCCTCATGCTCATGGCCGGATCACAGCTCTGTATAACCTCAGAGTTCTAAGGAGCCATAATATGTCACTCATAGACATCTATAGGACCCTACTCCACCTCTGTAGGAGATTGTATTTCTGTTGTATTCCATATTAATTTTACAAAACGCAAATAGTTGCATCTTCCATTAAATGCCATATTATGAGGGCACCATACACTGGTAGGCAAAGTGCAGGAACTCTGTGGTCCTCCATACAGGGTCCATGCAAATTTCAAGGCAACAATTTCTAATACATTATCTACTGTTGTCTTCTGAATCTCTCATCAAAGTACAGGCATAGTTTTCTGCATCTTGTATTTGACATGTGGAGCATTAAATACAGGCTGTCATAAAACAGTCTGGGTCTGACAACAGACTGACAGGAAAGTTGCATATATATATATATATATATATATATATATATATATATATATATATATATATATATATATATATATATGAATTGATGTTAATACAGTTCCATATATCTTTTTACACATTTCAGTCCAGGGTCTCTAAAGATAAAACTCTCATTTCAAGTGATATGTCATCTGCAGTATATATCTATCTACTAGAGTGAATACTGTTTATCTCTTTTGTTTAAGGTAATTTCTGTTGTAGGCTTGAAAATTTCTTGGAAAAGTATTTGTAGTTGCAGACTCTAGCCAAAGTCTAATGTCTGTGCAGGGGATAAACTCTTGGCGTATCTACGGTTAATCTTCTCAACTAACCTTCTTAAAAGCTGTACGCTCTTAAGAACATGACCAGTCCTATCGTTTTGAGCATGATCTGCCTGCAGAATAGACTTAATGTTACTGAAAAGTGCGCTTCCGACTGACTTAACCTGGATTTGTATGCAAAGGACTTCTCTGCATCATTTAAATCTGTGCAAAAACCAAAGACATCTTACCACATTTACAAAACTCATTCTCATGCAGCTAATAAACTATAATTGGGATATTAAGAAACATAAATTTAATGTAATGTATTAAGATTACTGGGACATCAAAATGATATACTAAATGTTTATTAAATTCTGGAAACAAAATTACAAATGCACAAGCTTTGGCTCCTTTTCCATAACTTATTGAAGTTTTATTATAAGTGTCGGCTTTAGATGACAAATTACAGATTTGTAACTTCTGGTTACAAGAAAAAAAAAAAAAAAGATAGAACCAGATCTGTTAAGAAGTTAAAATGACCTCTACATATTAGGTCCTTCGTTTTTCTTTCTTAGAAATCCTGATTTAAATCAATTGTTTTATTTTTATTTATTTTTTTAACAAAAAACAATAAATCAGATTTAGGATAATATATAATTTCATGATGGTACTTAACAGAGAACGATTTGGCAAGTAGCCCCATGAATTAGATGTTAATTGATGAACTAATTAACTAATTTATGTTGATTATGTCAGATAAGCTACAATAGTCATTTCAATAAAAAAAAAAAGTTGTGGGTTGCTTATTGTAAAGATTGATATAATAAAATTGGTTATTTATTTTATATAATAAAGTGAAATATCAATCAATGTACAAAAAAAAACATACAAAAAGCCTGTCAACAAACCTGACATTCATGGAGCAGTCAAATGATTTGAGTCCTGATATTAGCATACGCTTAATTGTGAAATGTAATGAGGATCTGCCACTTTATTATTGAAGTACGTCTTGTTTTTGATATTGGCCCTAGTCTGATGAAAGCCATCTCTCGACCTAAGCATCTTTATTCAGTGTTCTAAGATGTCCAGTATTTTTCTCTAATACACAGGCAGGCAGAGTCCCGTGTAGACAACTGATGTAAGCTGTCAATCATTTGCATACAGCTTTTGAAAAGGTCTGTCCCGTGACTTGTATCGCTATTGTGAGTAGGAACCAGGTTTATAGGAAACAAGCTTTATTGAGAAATAGTGTTTGGCCCTGGCAACAAATAATCTGCAAAGGGTATTCAACATTGCAGTGTTTTTTTCTTAGAAACCAAAAGTATAAATGAATTATTATACTGGGTCAATGTAATGCACTATTGGCCATTTATTAAAATTACACTAAAAATGAACTTCAACCTAAAAATAAATTAAATAGAAGATTATGACTTTAATTTATAATAAAAAATGTTTCTTAAAATGACCGTTCATATGCAATTTATCAAATTGTTAGTTTTAAGTTTCTAGTCATAAATCTTAAAGAGGCTCTGTCACCAGATTTTGCAACCCCTATCTGCTATTGCAGCAGATAGGCGCTGCAATGTAGATTACAGTAACGTTTTTATTTTTAAAAAACGAGCATTTTTGGCCAAGTTATGACCATTTTTGTAATTATGCAAATGAGGCTTGCAAAAGTCCAAGTGGGTGTGTTTAAAAGTAAAAGTCCAAGTGGGCGTGTATTATGTGCGTACATCGGGGCGTTTTTAATACTTTTACTAGCTGGGCGCTCTGATGAGAAGTAACATCCTCTTCTCTTCAGAACGCCCAGCTTGTGACAGTGCAGATCTGTGACGTCACTCACAGGTCCTGCATCGTGACGGCCACATCGGCACCAGAGGCTACAGCTGATTCTGCAGCAGCATCAGCGTTTGCAGGTAAGTCGATCTTACCTGCAAACGCTGATGCTGCTGCAGAATCAACTGTAGCCTCTGCTGCCGATGTGGCCGTCACGATGCAGGACCTGTGAGTGACGTCACAGATCTGCACTGTCACAAGCTGGGCGTTCTGAAGAGAAGAGGATGTTACTTCTCTTCACAGCGCCCAGCTAGTAAAAGTATTAAAAACGCCCCGATGTACGCACATAATACACGCCCACTTGGACTTGTACTTTTAAACACACCCACTTGGACTTTTGCAAGCCTCATTTGCATAACTACAAAAATGGTCATAACTTGGCCAAAAATGCTCGTTTTTTAAAAATAAAAATGTTACTGTAATCTACATTGCAGCGCCTATCTGCTGCAATAGCAGATAGGGGTTGCAAAATCTGGTGACAGAGCCTCTTTAAATGATTGTTGTGGGTTAAAGGGGTTTTCAAGAAAGCTGATCCATGAAACCTTTAAGCTCCTTAAATTTTTGTCAAATCCAGTGTGAATTACTACTTGAGAGCTGTAACCTTTTGATGTATTGTTGAGTTCAGTTTCTTGAATTTCCAATGTGTCACCTTTCAATTGTTAGCGCTGTAAAGGACATCACGAAAAATGGTTTGTTCTGAATATAGAAGAGCACATTACGTGACCATTATACTCTATCCAAGAACGTCGAAAGACAAATACGTTTCTGCGTCGTCTTTACAAGGCTTTTTTGCTACATGTATTTTTTTTCTTACAGATACAAAACAGTATCCGGTATTTGTGGGGCACAAACCAGGAAGAAACAACACACAAAGGCACAAAATGGACATCCAACAGATCATGATAATGAATCGGACCCTGTACATATCTGCTAGGTTAGTAAGTCTTTTGTTATAAATTTAAAGTATACACCACATTTAATATTTACTAAACCACCCTATGCAAATGAATTGGTACTTGCCTAGTCAATAAACACCAAAGATAGAATACTATTAATATTAAATATCTGGATTAAGTAGCCATTGAGCAAGGTGTATTTAAAGTGTCGAATGTTAATGTTGATACAATGACCATGCTGTGTTGCTGCTAGAGGTTTAATGCGCGAAGGAAAAAAAAATATACAATTTCCTGCTACTTATTTTCATTCACTCGCTAGAGTCGATCCCTAATGACTTGTTATTGCAAAAAAAAGAAAAATGTCATCTGTCCTTTACAGAACGACCATTGTTTGTCTAGCACTGTTCAGGAATGTGTGAATAAGATCCGATAGACCTCATGCAGCCTTTGGTACCTCATTATGCCATTGCAAACATAGAAGACACACAGATCTCTTTTGATTGATTATTGGAGGCTCCTGCCTTTGACACAACATTTTTTTATTTTCTATTACAAGGTGTAAGTGATCGATGTGCGCAGATCATCCCCATAACTGTAGCGTCTATGCTGAAGTATCTAACTCCTTTTAATTACTGTAAGCCTTATACCTTTGACTGGCATGATATTCTTCTCATTATCACAGTGTACGGTTTTATCTCGCTGCTCTTACCACTTCTATTGCAGTATACTGTACCAGTTAAAAGGACCTGGGTAATTATCATAGCAGACAATAGAGACGATAAGATTTAGTCGCCTTGTGTTAGCAGACTGGAATAAATGCGGAGATATGGGTTTGCTCTAATTACCGGCCTTTGAATGTAATTTATAGATGATTATTTACCAGCCAAAATGTTCCTGTCAATCATGCGTTCATTTTATTTATTTATTTTCTGAACAAAATGTACAATCTGCAAACGAGTGAGAGATAAAATAATAATGTAAAAATCCATGTTTGCTTCAAGCTTTCAATTTTGCTTGGAGCATGAAAAAATGTTAATACAATTCAACTCTCAGTCTCTCAAGGTGTCCAGTAATTTAACCTAAGAAGATTTCAATGCGGTTTTCCTCATTAACATATCTATATGATAAAATACTTGCCTCCATATCGCTCCTTCCGGGCCTGTCAAACATAATATTTCTTCTCATTCCTCGAGTTGAGAATTTGTTAAACTTTTATTTGCACGATCTGCATCATATATTGGTGCGGATTTTGCAGTATCTAAATGACCCATGCAGCATAGAGATCTTTCTCAGGTCCAGGACCCAGGAACTAAAAAGTGACCACCACGATTGTCCGCCAAATTGTCAGTCCACTTCCTTCATATAGGAGTCTTAAAAGAGTTGACCTCCTGGCTGGGAACAAAACGTGTAGCAAGGAAATACTTTTTTGGAGGGTTTTTTTTTGGCCATATTTGATCATTAATATTTTTTTAACTTCATGCTTTTTGGGAAATTCTTCTTGGAATTTGAACTTTCATCTTCGCTAATGGTTCCATGTCATTGTAGTCAGCTTCCTGAAAGATATGATGGATGAGCACAGATAATGTATATAAAACAGAAATGGGTATTTCTTTTTAATTACTTGTTATTTTTTTCTAATAATTATGTGAATACCAGAGTGAGCAGTGTATTTATACCATGAATGGGTTAAAAAAGAATTTGCACCAACACTGAACACCCACCTAGCCTGAAGCCCTGAATGGTTTCCCACTGTGCACAGGAGCACATGTCAAAAGATTCACACCCTTCAGGAATACACAGGGTTGTTCATTCAGCAGCTGTTGCAGCACAACTCCTGTAGACAGACATTACATGGGTGGTCATGGGTCACAAACCGGCACAGCACTGCAGAATAGTCTTCCTGAACAAGTCTATGTCATGGTAACAAAATCTGGCAAAGCTGGGCAGAGGTGTGAGAAGGAGAATTTTTGTTTCTGTTTGTGCTAAAGTAGCGGAATTAAAAGCTGGTTTATTACATACAATTTATTGAACTTAGTGTTTGGGCAACACAAAGTCTTTTTGTCTAGAACGGAAAAGACTCTAGTTAGTAAACCAGTTGGATTGCATAAGGAATGGAGGCTTCTCGCTGTGTTAGCAAACAGAGGTGGGAAGTGCAATTATGCTGTTATTAGGTTTCATTGAGACGGGACTGCTTATGTCATGGACTGGACCTAGCAATATGTGAGAGAACAAACCAAGCAGAAAGGTTTTCAGGTCTTCTCAATGCAGCCATATTCATGAGGATTCCTTGGCAAATTTGAGGTATCCAAGTAAATAGACCTATATTGCTGCTTTGTGACTTGTTTCTAATGTGGTTCATTCAAGTACAATGTAAGAACAAAAATGAAAACCGTAAATTAACACTGGAAAGTTTCAGACTAAACAACATGGGGGGGGGGAGGTGCGTTAATGCTCACTTTGTAGCATTTATCGAAAAACGATCAGCCTGATTATTTCTTCTGTTGTGTTGTATTGCAGCATTGCTCTGCAGAAGGACAAAATGGGTACAGCAAATTACGTTGAAAGCTAATGTTATTCTTCTAATGACCCAGACTGCGGTTTAGCCATTAAAGTGAACTGCATGATAAAGTGCAGCGTCCAGCTCCTAGGAAGCAAACAGAAGTTCCTTTCTTTAGCAAATCCAGAACACTCCATATTGCAACATTTGGCAGACAACAGAACCTAATTACAAAAGAATTTAGCCACAAGCGTTAAGTAGTTGTTGGAAATCCTCAACTCATTTCTAGTTATTTTGGCACGTGGTTTAAAATGTAAATGGTTTACTAGCTTTGCTCCCAGATGTTCGCTATTAACCTGTTTAATTTCAATTCTGCAATTTATTCCACAGACTTATGGAAAAAGTCAAAAAGAAAAGGCCATACTCACTTGATACAAGGGCAGGTGATAGAAGGGCATCTGCCCGTGTATCAAGTGAGTATGGCCGTTTCTTTTTGTGCTTTTGTAGTTAATATATGTCCCCTTTTATGTTGTGTTATGGAAAAAGTCACTATAGGAACAAACACAAACTGAGAAGTTTTATGCGGTAGTTACTAGTTCGCCATGGTGAGGCTTTTTATTCTTTTATTGCATCTCCACTGATAAATGAATTGGCTTCCTTACTTTCTATTGCATGCATGTATGAACATGGCCCCCTCTTCTCATTGATCTTGTTGGGGGTCATATCACTGCCTTATTAAATCAACATTATTAAGTAAAAGTTGAAAAAATCTTCATAGTAATTATTTGTTCCAGCTTACATCAAACACTAGATCTGCTAATGACCGTTACAGATACATGAGAGGACAAATGTTTCATCAGACCTAGGGCTAAGTTACTAGACTGCAGGATACATGTGTGAGAATGTTCTAAAATATTTATTACTTATATTCTGTTTTATCCAGAGCCATAAATTGAAAGAAAGTATTTTCAAGTGCTCTATTAAACTGCCCATACTTCATTTACTTCACTCAGGCCTCATGCACACAACCGTAGCCATGTGCACGGCCGTGATTTCCGGGTTTGGCCGGCCACGGAGTGACAGCTGCGAGCCGCCCGCAAATCCCGGGCTTTGCACATGGCCGCGGCCATTATTTTCAATGAGCCCAGACCGCAGAACACGGCCGTAATTAGGCTTGCCCGTTCTTTCTGCGGTCCGGGCTCCGGGGCCATGCACGGACCATGAAAACCACGGTCGTGTGCATGGCCCCATAGGAATGAATGGGGCCGCAATTCTCCTGTGGATTTTCGGGGGAATTGCGGCCGCAAAAGCACGTTCGTGTGCATGGGGCCTCAGCCTTTGGTACACTGGTGTAGTAAGTACAATTGTAGGAATGCTACTCCTTGCCTTAAATCTGATATTGTTCATACTATATATAAAATAAATATATTTATTTTTTTGTTTTTGGCGAATCCATTTCAAATGATATATCCCTAGTAACAGCAGTCTATAGCTTTCGGATGGGTTTTTTGACATTTCCAGGGAATATTCCCTCTTCCATTTTCAGACTACTAACAGAGGGGGTGATTTTATTATTTGCATAAATATCAACACCCATATCTATTGCTATGCCTTAATATATTTTATTTCTATACTAGAGTCTTCTGTAGTGAGACAAGTTTATACTTATTTAGCAAGCATTCTCTCAATGTGTTTTTTTTTATTTTTTACTTTCCTATAAATGTTGAGTTTTTATAATTAGTTGTATTACGTGACTTATGTAAAGGACTGACATTCTCTAGGATAGTTAGCAGAATTTTTTGGTTTCGTCTGGGCCTCCCAATAAACAGGACCCCTCTCTAATTTTTTGCACTGATATAATGTATAAAAATAGTGCTAACCTGAGCTTTCCCTTCTGTAGGGTCCTTCTCATAGTTAAACAGCAAGATAGATGTGTCCAAGTATTGTTAACGTATAGCTAGGGAACATTCTCAAAGTAATGAAGCATCAAAGTGTAATAAAATGAAGAAGGGCTTGATTCACTTAAAATGCTGCATCATGAATCACATCTCTAGTGCTTGGTGCACCAGGGCAATCTATCGTTTGCAAAGGATAGTTGATCATCTTTTTTTTTTCTTTTTTGTTTTTAAGCCATGTTTTTATTCAGATTTCACAACTGTATAACATCAGATTCGGAACAATAATGTTCTGGCGTTTCATATCTTTATAGCATTCTTAGTAATCACTTTTTTGCTTTATTTGCCATCTGTTTTTTTTTTTTTGTCCCAACTCCCCTAAAACACCACAGTGCCTATGTAGATAGTGCTGCAATGTCCCTGTAGATAGTGCCACAGTGCCCACTGTAGATAATGCCCACATAGGGCCAGTGCCCACATAGTACCACCGTGCCAACATAGTGCCACAGTGCCCACTGTAGATAGTGCCACAGTGCCCACATATAAAGTGCCAGTGCCCACATAGTACCACATTGCCCACTATAGATAGTGCCACAGTGCCCACATAGTACCACAGTGCCCACATATAATGACATGGTGCCCATATAGTGCCACAGTGGCCATTGTAGATAGTGCCACAGAGCCCACATAGTGCTACAGTGCTCATGTAGATAGTGCCACAGTGTCCCCTGTAGATAGTGTCACACCCCCATATAGCACCACATCCCCTGTAGATTGCACATCCCCTTGTAGATAACACCCCCCTCCCCTGTAGATAGCGCCACTGTAGCTCACTGTAGGAGCGGAATCCCTCTGGCCGGGGATTCCTCATAAACAAAACGCCTGACGTCTGTCTATATATGGACAGTGACATCACGAGGGCAGAATCCCCTGCCAGAGCGGACCGGGGATTCCGCTCCAGGAGTAACCCCTTGACGTCACTGTCCATATATGGATAGTGACGCCGGGGGCTTCAGAAACGGCATCCCCTGCCAGAGCTGGGTCTGGCCGTCTGGGATTCCGCTCCTACAGGGAGCTACAGTGGCGCTATTTACGGGGATGGGTTGCCATCTTCAGGCAGGGGGAGCTATCTACACGGAGGGGTGCTATCTACAAGACTGAAGTCCCCTGCCAGAGATCTTGAGATGCTCTGGCCGGGGATTCCATAGTTGAAAGCCCGACATCACTGTCCTTATATGACAGTAATGTCAAGGGCTTCCCTGGGCTCAGCACTCAAAGTAGCGCTGTTTGCGGGGAGTTCTCAGCCAGGATCAGTTTTTACCGGCCAAGGATTGTTTCCTAAAAAACGACCGGTAAAAACTGATCCATTGACTTCTATGGGAGCCATCTGACCGTGAAAACAGTCAAAAATAGGACATGTCCTATTTTTTGACTGCCAATATTCATAGGCCGTTTAAAAAACGGCCATGTGAATACACACATAGAACTTCAATGTTCTGAAAATGGCCGTGTGATGCCCACACAGCCGTTTTTCACTGTTGTGTCAATGTAGCCTAACTCCACTCAATACCTGAACATTGAAGTGTGAGTGCAGTTGACCCAAGCTCAAATTTGGGGAATTGTTTGGTGAAATCCTTAGGGTATGTTCACATGGCTTATTTTCAGACATTTTTCGGGCCGTAAACATGCCGAAACACAACTGAAAAAATGGAAGCTGAATGCCTCCAAACATCTGCCCATTGATTTAAATGGGAAAAACAGCGTTTCGTTCCGACGGGTCGTTTTTGTTACACGGCCAGTTGATAAAAAAGGCACGTAAAAAGATGTGCATGTTACTTCTTGAGCCGTTTTTAGACCTGTTTTTCATTGGGTCAATAGAAAAATAGCTCCAAAAACGGTCGTATAAAACGCATCAAAAACGCTTGATACTTAAAAAACGGCTGGAAATCAGAGGCTGTTTTCCCTTGAAAACCGCTCCGTATTTTACAGCCATTTTTAGTTTGCCCTCTGAACATACCTTTATATTGAAGAGCTGCCGGCCACTGTATTGAAATTATAGTTCTGAACTCTCTTTAGGTTTTCAAGAGCCACTATATTGTTAGTCATGGAAAATAATCTCTGGTGACCACCAGTGTTTCAGCTTCCTGAACCCCTTCAATTAAAAATTAGATTGAGTTATTTGTAGTCCTACCTAATTTTCTGCTTTTTAGTCTATATCCATTATAGTCCGCTATTTTGAAGCTACCAAGAGATATGAGGTACATGTTGTTCAGTTCTAAGAGGTTTTTTTTGTTTGTTTTTTTTGTCCACCGATTTTAATGTTTAAGGGCTCTTTTGTTAAATCTTACAAGCAAGTTATTTTGTAATTAAATAGTCATTGTACCCTTTTTGGTTACATTTCCAGTATTCTCACAATTAATATTAATATTTGTCTTGGTAAATATAATTAATGTGATATTAAAAATGTTCTTATATTTCCAGGGACCACATCTACACAATAGAGTTGGACACATCACACACAGAAGAAATTTATTTCAGTAAAGTGAGTACTATTCATGTGTTTCAATACTGTCTAACTCTTCTATATAGTGTGATACCTATAAAGGTAAGAAAGACTGTTAGATGTTCAATTCTAAAAAAAAAAAAATTGCCCTCTTTAAGGTGGAGCCTGTTCTGGTTCATTCATATGGCCTTATTACTACTTTGTACAAATTCTAAGATGTACCAAACTATAATACGGCACCCATAGAAATCTATATGACCATACGGTACGTTGGAATAATTTTGATTTCACATGGAGGCTTACAGAGTGTTTTTTTGGATTTATACAGAATTCTGACATTTTCCATTTGCCATATCACTGAGACACCCATAGTACAGATCTATAGGGGCTTCATGTGCTGCCGGACGTATGAGCCCTTATGTAAAAAATTAGCTTTGCTACATGCAGCTATGGTCCTCCGATCAGGATGATCAGTGCAAGTACTAGATGTGCTTTGTTTTTGAGTGCTCGGGGGGTGCTGGATCTCATTAAAGAGACACAGCTAGTAAAGAGTCTTGCAGGCAATGCTCCATGGGAAAGAAAATATGCAAGTTAGTTCTCCAGGAGAAGGAAAACACACTATCTGGAGTGCTATCTATTGGAGGTAGCTTCCCTGCAAGTCAATGTCTTCCTTTTTGGAGGAGATTCTGGTTTGGCTAAAATCCCTGTCATATTTTAAGGCACTAGAGCTATATATATTTTATATTCAACTAACTTGCATATTATTTTTAAATGTGGTATATCAGACAGGCCTTCATCTTAGATTCATAATATTAAATGCATAATCATGCTAAAATCTATTTTAAAAGTACAAAATTGGAATAATCTTGAACATTTCTCCTCCTGTATTTAATTCTACATCAAATTACACTAAGGTTAGAGTTTCTAAAGTAAAAAATAGACATTTTCACTCCCCATAGGATGCCTTTCCATTTTGTCTGTGCTCATCAAACTCTGCGATGACAAAGCCCCTTTGAAAATGTAAAAAACACTATTCTTTAATACATGCGTTTGTGAAGAAGGGTTTTATCCTGTGCAGTATGTTCTCTTTATGGAAATGTATCAGAATCCCTGCAGGATTATCCATCAAATGGCTTTCATCCAGCTGAGTTATGCAATTGCATTACGCTTTAACACTTACTTAAAACACAAACAGCCATTTTACCAATGTTTTCTCTAGATGTTAATAAGTGATTGCCTTTATGCGATGCTTTTATTCACTGATTTGCCATCAACTTTATTTATCTACTGAAAAATAATGTATATGCACGAACAGATACATATTGGAATGAATTAAGGGATACATATTTTAGAATGTCAAGTTTATTTATTTTTTCACTTGTACCGGTTCATATGTAATACTTTAGAGCCAGATCGCACGGTGGTGCGGCACAAAGCATCACCACAACTACCCAAGATGCATCTGGTTTTCTCATGCTTTTACGCCAATCAGCAGCCATGGCTTTTGTTAAATGGGTTGTCCACTTTTGACAATACAATTTGTGCTAGAAGAGTTACCAGAAAATAAGCTGATCAAATAGTGTCTCGCTACTCAGACCCTAATCATTGAAATGTCGGGGGTCCTTAAAGCAAGTTTTCAATTACCACGCAGTGCCACAATAATGGAATCAAATATTAAATTTTTTCCCATTTAAATCAATGGGCTATCTGTCTAATGCACGTACGTGCAAAGTCCTCCAGAGACCGAGACTCTCTATGTAGCCGCTCTCCACTTAATAGATGTTCGTCCCAAATGAAGGACTCCTCTGTTGACTCAAAAGGCCTAATAGAACATTTCCAAACCAAACAACCCCATTAAAGAACATGTTCCTTGGGTTGTGGTAACCTACAAACACCCCAGGGAATGCAGAAAAAAAAATGCTGTTAAACTGCACGCATGTTATTACATGTGGTATGCCATACGTATATATATTTTACAAGCACAATTCAACGCAGAACTCCAACACAACTAAATGTTAGGCCATGTTACCAGAGAATGAATCACTTCCACAACGAATTTGTAGAAAGAACCATTGAAGTCCTGGTGCCGTTCCTTTTGTCCTATGTTTTTTATTTTTATATATATATATATATATATATATGCCGTTTTATTTGCATTTTGCAGTGTCTTCCAAATTGAAGTGAATGGAGAAAAACTTCTGACAGATAAAACCCGCTGTAATTGTAAAACACAGCAAGCCCTGAAAGAAAACAAAATATGAATTCGATTTTAACATATTTTATTCACATTTGTGTAACATCTAGATTGGTGGAAAACTGCCGGGTGTATGAACACAGTCTTAATTGTTGCATGTATTTGTCACAATTAAGTATCTGAAGGAAACACTGAGGAAAGCATGTGATCCAGAAGGCAAACAAACACACATTTCCTAATCTTGGTTTAAGATGTACAAAAGCATTTAGTAGACTACATTTTACTCTACTAGTGGATTATTTGCATAGGACAGACCAGATGATCTTTCTGTTCTTTGCATAAGGCTCTTTTTCCCTGGTCTGACACAATGTGATTCCACATGGTCTCTCATGCTGCAAACATTTCTAAAGGTGATGTGTACCTTGGAACAGCAAATCCAGGGAACAAAACAAGGTAAATCGGTCACTCACAAGAACAAGTGCAAGAATTCAAATCTACACATTCCCGAATCGGACTGACCTCCTTCTCAGGCTGAGCTGCTTAAAGAGGCTCTGTCACCACATTATAAGTGCCCCATCTCCTATATAAGGAGATCGGTGCTATAATGTAGGTGACAGTAATGCTTTTTATTTTGAAAAACGATCTATTTTAAACCACTTTGAGCGATTTTTAGCTTTATGCTAATGAGTTTCTTAATGCCCAAGTGGGCGTGTTTTACTTTAGACCAAGTGGGCGTTGTACAGAGGAGTGTATGACGCTGACCAATCAGCGTCATGCACTTCTCTCCATTCATTTACACTGCACTAGCGATATAGTTATATCGCTATGTGCAGCTACATACACAAACACTAACATTACTGCAGTGTCCTGATAATGAATATACATTACCTCCAGCCAGGACGTGATGTTTATTCAGAATCCTGACACTTCTGAATCTTTTCTGTTTGAATCCAGCAAGGCAAGCGTAACCTCGTTTGAAATGACAGGTTACATCGTAATCTCGCGAGATTACGTTTGCCTTGCTGTAAATCTCACAGAAACGCTACAGACATGTCAGGATAATTAACAAAAAATGTCTCAGAGGTATATTAATTAGGCTAGATGTCACCCACACAGTGGTGTTGAGACACCTCCAAGAATATCACTAGAAATTAGCGAAACTCCAAAATTGCATAAGAAGAGGATCCGCCTAGTATTAAGAGGCACCCCGACGCGCGTTTCGCGTATGTCGCTTCCTCAGGGGGTGTTTTGGATGATTGATCCGCTGGCTTACTCTCAGTTTTAATACCTCGTTGTGTTTTTATACTTTGTTTGTTTGATGTAATAATAAAATCATATATATTTTTTGTGTACTTTTGGCTTATGACTCCTTTTTCTCATATTTCTTAGACATGTCAGGATTCTGAATAAACATCACGTCCATGCTGGTAGTGATGTATATTCATTATCAGGACACTGCAGTAATGTTAGTGTGTTTGTGTATGTGGCTGCACAAAGCGATATAACTATATCGCTAGTGCAGTGTAAATGAATGGAGAGAAGTGCATGATGCTGATTGGTCAGTGTCATACACTCCTCTGTACAACGCCCACTTGGTCTAAAGTAAAAACACGCACACTTGGAAATTAAGAAACTCATTAGCATAAAGCAAAAAATCGCTCATAAAGTGGTTTAAAATAGATCGTTTTTTTTAAATAAAAAGCATTACTGTCCCCTACGTTACAGCGCCGATCTCCTTATGTAGGAGATAGGGCACTTATAATGTGGTGACAGAGCCTCTTTAACCTGGTCGTCTTCTCTAGTTTTCTTCCAGCACATTGTGAGCCAGACTCCTGATTCTTTCTGGGAGTGCAGCAGCCATTCGGCACACCTAGGCCTCATGCACTTAGCAAAACCATGTGATCGATGTCACTGCTGTGCCACACAGTTGTGATTTGCCGAGCAGTAGCATATAGCGCCATATTCTCCACTAGAAGTTCGTAAAAAGATTGCAAAAGTTTTATCATTGTTATATTCTTGCACCACTTATGTCAGTCCAGTGAACACTATAACACTAAATTATGCTCTAAAAAAACACATGGAATTTGATACATAAAGATAATGGTAGAATTTTTTTTTTTTAATATTACCCTCCTCTTTTGTCAATATATTGATTATACTTTAATATAGGCTAGACTAGCAGTGATATATATGCGTTTCTGTATTTTAGACAGAATGGGAACAAAGAAACAAATACTCTTAGTAAACCTTGTCCTGGTTGGGTTCAAACCATTGACCCAGTCTGAAAGGCTGCGGCACTTGTCACTAGGAGACTGTGACATCCAACGTTTGCTAAGTGCTGATGTGCACGCATGAAGTGACCTACTTTTTATATGTTATCACCAGAGATACTGTATGTCTTGCCCACTAACTTTAATATCTCCTGAATATGCATAGGTGCCGTACTCCTAGCTTTAGTGCCAGAGCTTACATCAAAGCACTCGGAATCTGCATTCAGAATGCTGAGCATCTCTTTTTCAACTTTATGCTTCTATCAATTTTATTATGCTGATGGCGCGAAACTCTACCCAGGGACTTCTATACGGCCTGCAAGAGCTGCATGCATCATTAGCATATTGTTATGCCTATGGTGAACGGAAGAACTTTAATAATAATTCCCCTTGATATACATCAGAACTCTTTACTGTGTAATTCAAGCTTTGGTGCTGAAGTTCATAGATCTGGAATCTGGAAAAGTGTGTTAAAATTCACACTCTCCTCTAGAGCAGTAAATATGTCATAGCCCAGTAAAGCATGTACTGTAAGAAGAGAACAAGATGAGGATTGTGTATATATGAATACAGAAGTCCCATACACCTGCTCTACAGATTACCCAAGTGTCTATGCACCTGTCAGATAAGAATCATTGGACATATTAAACATCACATTCTATGCTACTTTACATAGATGACAATTAATCATAAGGGAGACAGATGCAACACACAAACTTATATCCTGTCGCTTGTTTCCTCACTTCAACTCTGACATTAAAAATCAAAGACATCACCGCCTTGGTGGCTCTAATTGATTTTTTTTCCTAATCTTTGCAGAAACTGACATGGAAATCTAAGCAGCCGGATGTAGACACCTGCAGAATGAAGGGGAAGCACAAGGTAGGCAGTTTCCATTTCTCTCTGACACTAGGGTTTACCCTTTAGACAGTTATCTGTGGCCGCTGCCTGTAATGTGCTATGGATCACGGCACACACTGCTCCGGTGGTAATTGCTTTTTCAATTAATCCAGCGACTTTCCATTGCAAAATAGTTTGCTGTTTACTGTAATATATCATGTTAAAATTAATTCTTTACAAGAGTCTAGGAACGGTGTTAACCCCTCTAGCTAGCTGAATGTGATAGTAAAAAAAAACAAAAAACCTAAATCATTCCATTCTTTCTTTTTCAAGAAAAAAGGTCCCAATGTAAGGATACGATCACAATTTCTCCATTATCCTTTTCTAAAAAAAAGATTTGGAAGGGAAAATGCATGATGCATGACTAAATCAAGTTATGATTTCGACATCATTTGATTATAAGATTAAAAATATAATCCTTTGGGTTTATTTACTAATGTATTTTGGACACATTAATGCCAAGTCGTATACAATCCTAGCTATGTAGACTAAAGTTGGTGGGGGGGCTGCATGGAGTCCTAGACTAGACTTGTTGGAACCATAGTAGAGTGGATAAATTGGATAAATCACTAGGTTTTAGACTGTTGTATAATATCTAAATACATTTGACTTTATCTGCAGGATGAATGTCATAATTTTATAAAGGTTCTACTAAAAAGGGATGAAGAAACATTGTTTGTCTGTGGAACAAATGCTTTTAATCCTGCCTGTAGAAATTACAGGGTAAGTCTTTATCATTTATATATATTGCATTTACCTTTTTTATTTTACTGATTCCATTTATGTTTTTTTTATGGATATGGCATTTGTGTTTAGTCATTTGAGGATTGGTATTGTCATGAGGACTATATAGATGTAGACGTTCAAACCAGAAAGATCAAGTCAAATGATCTTAAAGCATGGCAAGCACTGAAACTCTTTCCAAACACCAGTTGTTGTGGAGAATTCATTAACTTTAGGCTCACAAACATATACCGATACTGGATTTTTAGACAGTAGAACTGTCATCAATGTGAATAGAGTAAGAAGAGGAATATTCAAAGTTTATATTGTGAATTATATATGATCAATATATCAATATATCTGTTAAGATGTTCCATAGTAAGGCCTAATGCACACAACCGTTGCGGTCCATTTGTCCGCAATAAAACTTCCGTAGTACATCATTAAACTGTCCCTAAACAAAAAAATGCAGGGACAGTCATGTACGTTGAGCGAGTCCATGCCACAAATATGGACTGTAAAATAACATGTACTGAGCTTTTGCGACCCCCACACGGATACGTGAACATCATGGCTGTGTGCATGGAGTGATAGTAATGAATGGGTCCCACACGGATAAAAAAAACACTGTCGTGTGCATTATGCCTTAGGTATTAATTTTGTGCAAGAATAATTAAAAAATGGCTTTACACAGTGGTGACCTCTCACATCTGACCTACAGTTGCTGAGACCTCTTCCTAAGGGCTCATTCAGACAAGCGTGTATCACGTCCGTGTGACGTCCGTTAAAACCGCAGTCACACGGACTCATGTATTTCATTGGGGCTGTTCACACGACCGTTGTTTCAATGGAGCGTGTGAAGAGTCTGCAAAAAAAAGGACATGTCCTATTTTACTGCGTGTCGCTCATCCCTCCATAGATTCTAGTCTATGGGGGATCCGTGACAACGTGTCCCACACGGGTGCACCTCAGACGTGAAACAAGTCAGTTTTTCACGTCCGAGGTTTCAGAGGCTCGTCTGAATGTAGCCTTAATCCTCATAATCCCCTTTTATGCCACCAGGTATGCAGCAGGGGTGGTACAAACCATAGAAACATACATTATACATACCATGACTGTCACATTTGGCATAAAACATCTCAATTAAAATACCTATTAATGGCGGCCAAACAGTGATGTAGATAAGTGGTTGACAGACACATTTGGAACCACTTATGTGCGGGAAACAAAGGCCTGAGCCCATAGACATCATATTGTCAGTAGATAATTCTCTTATATCTATGGACAGTATAATTTCTGTGTTAAATGATGTTTTATTTTATTTTTGTATTTTGTGCCACAAAAAAAGAAGTCTGTACAGAAATGATCTGCTCCTATATGATCTCTCTTAACAAAAGGAAAGGCTTATCAGCTGGAGTGTTCCACCAGCCGCTGCAGGCCGCTGAAACGGCTGCCGGGGAAGCACACCTGCATGTGCTGGAATTTCCTATCTCTCCACTTATCTGTCTTCTGCTACTGCAAGCCTTGAAAAATAAACTGGTGCTTGGGGGCTGTCTGTTTTTCTGATCTTCATCCGTAGCTGTGGGGGTCGGCAGCTCATTGTTTGCAACCTCCATGAGAATTTCTGCAGCTTCATCGGTGCTATGAAGACACATCAAAATTACTTGCTATCACAGTTTGAATGAATATCTCTATTGGATAATTGGGAGCTTTTATTGTTTTTAGCTTTGAGGGTTTGCTGATTTTATTGCTTTATTATAGTATAAGTATAAAAACTACAAGTAAATTAAAAAAAATCCCCATTTCTCAATAAATATATTTAAAAGGAATTGTAAGAGAAGAACTGTGTGGTTTATGTTTTTTTTAACTGCTCATGGAAATCTCTATAAAAAAATGTATGTAAAAGCCAATTTTTTTCATTATAAAGCCAATTATCCAACTTTTCCACACGTGTTATCACTGCTAATGTTAAGCTATAGCAGGCACATAGGTTAAAATATATGCATGCCATTTATGCGGCCTCAATTTCAAAAGACAAAATTCCTACAATGTCATATTTTTGTAATCACAAACTTGGAGTCACATGAAACAGCAAATATACAAATGTGTGATTTCACTTGCTCCTCCATAGGTTAACATAAGCCACGATAACAAGCACTATAACACTATAATCTACAGCAATAACAGTGCCATAATAACATTACGTCAAATTACAGTGTACCACTGGTATTGTAATATGTTCACAACACATGAGGTACAAAGAAAATAAGTAGGCTCGCAAAATTATCAAAAATTAGCAATTCACATGAATGACTTTTTCGCATATATGCCCCCATTTGATTGTGTTTCCGCTAGTAATCCTGAGTGACATGACGTGACCACAACGTCTGGTGACGTGACGAGTGGGCCCAGCACCTAATTTTTAATACATTCATACATATTGATACGTGAAATAATTTGCATAAAGCAGCTCAGTTATAGATACAATGAGAAAAGTTACCCAGTTTATTATAATTTTTGCTAGTATTTGACTTGTATGGAGAGCCGAAGAAAGTACGGCCACCTGTTTCTCCAATGAATAGTCAAATTATTTTACAAACAGAGTGTGCTTCTGTCTTTTACAGTGCTTTGTTTATCTGCGCTGTTATGTTAGAAAATCATATTTTTTTCTCCTCCTCCACCATTCTCTGCTTGTAGCAGGGAGCAGAATGCAGCTGGCTTTCCAATAACTGTGCCAAGCAGTGACTACTCTAACTCCCCTTGTCACCGCTTCATTCTCGTTCGTTACCATTAATACATGTAACAAATCCCAAGAAATGGCTCCTGCTCTACTGTTTTAGATTTGTTTTCTGCAGAATAATTTCCAGAATGCAAGCCATCCATCTCATCGTCTCTCGCAGATGTTTCCTTACAATAATCTCTTGCCTCTGCTGACTTCATCACCTGCTGCCCATGTCATCTGAACCACAAGTGGTATGTGTGAGGAGAACTTACACAAGTTAACATGGACACCTGTGTTCTTCTCGTCTGTTCTGCTAGCTTTGCAGATGGCACTCCATCAACCTTTGACTCGAGAACAGTAGACAAGGCCCCTTCTTGGGCTGCAAAGTGAAAATGCAGATGGGCATCAGATATTGTAGCGCTCCCATGTAGTATAAGCTCTGCTTATTTTCTTCATACTGACACTTCCAAACCCGAGTCTAATTGTGCTGCCTCGAAAAGTAATTGCTTTCTGAAAGACTGGACAGCGAAGATTCATGACAGGAAACAAATGATGACAGGTCCTCAGCAGAATGATGAAAGCTTTGTACCATATGAGTAAAAAGTTAATTGCTGCCTGCTATAGCAAGCAAGGTTGTTTCTCAACAACCGTAAGCGTTTTTCTGATTTATGTCAGGTACACCAATCCATCGAATGAATCCGTGTGATAGATTACATTCAAATTTACAAAATAGCTGGGGATTATATATATATACCTTCCTGTAGATCCCACCACTGGACTCTGCTCTAACTCCAGGAGCTTAAATGCCAGTGTGATGGTACCAAGATCTCCTGCACACTGCAGTGATCTATGTTCCAAAGGTGAAAAGAGTTAAAAGAAAACAATTTTCAGGTTACTTCAAAATATTTATATCCTATTTTAGAATGTTTTGTTCACTAATTTGAATAAAACGAGTCTGTAAAACTTATGGGCCACCATAATAACTTCTCTTGGGCTTATTTGATTACCCCGATGACATCACCAATCCAGCTCTTTGGAAATCCTCAGCAACAGTTTAAACTCTTGATGGTAGCGCTCCAAGTTTGTTCTTCTGAACAGAGGGGACTTTATTCCCCTTTCCTATCCCACTTCCCCTTTCCCATCCCTTGGTTGAACTTGATGGACATGTGTCTTTTTTCAACCGTACAAACTATGTAACTATGTAACTATGTCTTTGCAAGTTGAGAATGTGCCAGTCACCACAGACCACATAATCAGACACAGTTCAGGAGAAACCCCATAAAGGGATAAAATATCAGCTGAAAATTGAGAGAATTCCAAATGTCAAATATACAATTTTATGTGCGTTATGTGATTTTATAAACGATCGGGATGAGGGCGGGTTACTAGTAACTGCATCATGTATGTTTTTACAAGCAAAACCCTCATAATGTAGCGTAATCCATATAGTACTGCAGTATATCATAAAATATGAAGGCGGATTCAAATGTCTGCCTAAACTTAGGTACAACTATTACTATGTTCTATTAGGCTTGGACATTGAGATATATTGGTGTGAGCAATAAATTTGCAAACCGATGTCTTCTAGTAAAACATCTTGTCAATAACTTGTCATTACTTGATTTGTCAGATGGACACACTTGAGTTTTTAGATGAAGAAATAAGTGGTATGGCCAGATGTCCATATGATGCCAAGCATGCCAACGTCGCTCTCTTTGCAGGTATGGCTTTTTCTTTATCCTGTATCTTAGAAAATTTCAAATGATTACATTTCTTGATTTTTTTGTTAATTGTAAGGTACCACACTCCTATATGGTGGGCATGTATATGTATTTGTGGTATTTATTAATATGAAGTTTGAAGAAACTATGCTTGCTGAAAAAAGCATGAAGCCTGTAAGTGTCATGTGTCGCAGCAGAGTATATCTCAGCAGGCAGCAAGTGAAGAGAGGTTGTGTAGAATTTTGATATAGTCATTAGCGACTGTTTACTTACATATTACCTCCCGTAACCCATTATTGCTTTACAACATATGTTACATCTGCCAAGTTGTATATTAAAAGAGGAGAATCAGAGGGAAGGTAATCAAATGCCTTATTTTTGAAGAATGTTAAACTCCGTTTTGAGCTTTATGTTGTACTTTACATTTTTAGTGGAGTATATTGAAATTGAGTCCTGTCTTACTAATGTAGATCTGTGCCATTTAGATGGAATTTCTATTAGACTTTGAAGTGCACTTTTGTGAATGTATAAAACTTTAATTAAGTAAATGAAATGTCAGATGTAATTGGAAGTATGACTTTAAAAGATCAGAAAGGTCAATGCATAATTTAAGGTCCGTTATGAGGCGGTATTCTATATAGGAATAAAGGAAAACAGAGAAATTTGGTCAACCACTGGCAAGCAAGAGACTGATGGATATAAATCAATCAGATCTATTTGTTGAATGATTCCACCAAGTCGAGCATTCAAGATGAAAGTACAAATAATGATTTTACTTTCCTTAAAAAAAAAGTACTTTTCTCCTTTAATCCCATTTATTTTGATGTCCATATTCCTTGTATCTCTACTTTCGGCATATGACCTCACACTTACAATGCTGTTCACTCCAGTACAACGTCTGAGACATAAAACAAATCTATTTTCTAAAGCCAAGATGGATGTGTCTGAATGAAATTTTATTGCTGGCAAAATAGAAAGAACTCATCACTGCATTGGACCCCAGGGCGGTCTATCACATTATATATTATATGCAGTGGATGTTTCAGTACAAACCCCAAGTGGCCTTGTAGAAACGTTATATTTTTTTATGATGATTTAGATGCCATTTTATGCCTCTTTCTATTAGCATGTGTATTGTATAATACCCGACCACCACTGAAATATGCCTCCAAGGTATTAATCCATTGTATGCTGGACACTTATCCCTGGCTAGTGTAGGGGGGAGCCAAGTCATGAGCTGTTTCTCATTATTCTAGTACATGTACAATGAAATAAGAATAGGAAAGAAAAATAATCCAGACGGGATAATGAGAAAAATAATTTTTCATGAATATGCTAATATTCTGCATGGCCTAAAATGGCCATGTAAACACACGTACATAAGAACATAATTGAATGCATCTGCAATATTATGTTAACAATTATTTGTTATTCACAGTGAGCAGTTTATAAAGTTCCGTTTTGGAATATATTGTGGTGTCGTGGATTTTATTTTTCGGAGGGGGTGTTTTTTTTGTGTGAAACTACTACAAACTCCTTTAAAATTCCATTATATTAGCATTGAATAGCATGGCTAAGTATATACTCTGGGGGCAATTTATTTAGGCTGGCGTTTCAAGAGGAAGTCTTAATCTAAGGAAAGTTGCACCTTATTTTTTGCGCCTTATTTTATGAAGAGGTGCATGCCTCTTAATAAGCGCATCTCTGGCCGTCTGCGCACCAGAAAATCAAATATCTTCGACTTATGCGCTGGAGTACATTTGCGCCCTAATTTATGCTAGTTTTCTGTAGTAATTACATTGTAGCTGACAAAATACAATATATTATAATAAAGAACATAAGTCATTGGGGCAAATTTACTGGCTTCGTATATACGCCAGTCGTAGCTTTCTGATCCGCTGAAGTAAGATGCAACAGATTTTATTAAGGGACATTCACCATTCTGCTGCATCTTACCGATGGCTGTGGCGTAACGACCGTAGCCGTGTGCCATCTATTTCACTTGCCCCCACCCCCTCTACCTTTATACACCTCACAGTGTGAAATCTATGCTAGCTAGGAGCTGTCTTAGATTTCCGATATAATTTCCACCAGTTTCCTGGCGTAAAACATAATAAATTTGTTGGCCCTGTCTCATTTAGTAAAGCCATGCCCCCTGGTGAGGGTGGCATAAAATGCTAAAAAGTTGCAATTTTCATTGCAAATTTTGGGCCTTTTTGCAAATTTTCTTCGCCAGAAAACTAGTGTAGAAAGGTTGAGAAATTCCCTCCGTTATGTTTTCAATGATGAGCTGAAAATTCTTATAATAACCCTACATTGATTTCACAGCTACATTCTATTCTTCCAGCTTCAACTAGAAGAATAAGGGTCTATTAAAAAAATCGACCTGTTTAATTAAGACACAATAGAAATGGCTTCACCTAGAGCTATGGCAGCAGCATCTTGAGGTGGTGATTTATATCAATCCTCACATGCAATGAATTAGCAGCAAGAATGGCTTCTGTGATCACATAAACCTTTTCTGGAACGCTTTCCTCAGTTTTTTTTTTATTTTTGGAAATCGCATTTGCTGTGTCAGACTTAGTGAGGTACAGAATGCTCAACAGCAGTAACCAAACCAAAAATGTGTAAATTTTTTGTCTTTGTTTATTTCTACCGCTTCCCAACACTGATATCTATAAAACAATTTCAAGTAATTTAAAAAGGATAAGTAATGTATGAGTGAAATGAAACCTAATACTTGGCTTTAAAATTTAAATTAGTACTGGAAATCTGGAATATTGCGGCTGTCGGGGAGTATTCTAATTATTTACAGCTTAAACAGGGATCTGCTTCATCCTGGACTTCTCTGGAAACAATCATCCAATAGACACAAATCCATAGGAAGCCTGAGCTCATTAGTTCTACGTGGAGACATATAATTTTCCCTAATACTTCAACCTCATAATCTTTTATAAATGAGCAAATGTAATGTAGAACGCTATGTGCAGGTATGTACATGTATACTCTAAAATTGGGCCTGGCTAATATGAGGATTTAGTCCTTTAGCTCAGTGCAAATAACATTTGAGCATTCATTGTAATGTATTCGAGCACGGAGGATACACTATAACATCAAGTCTGTACCATTGAGTATAGTTAAAGGAAAAACCCGGTCATGTGTTCCTGGTGATAGTCCTCCGCGACCCTCCACCCCCAAGTTCATAGCCTTATGTTTCAGGCTTTTCCATTTTCATAGCAGAACTTTCTTGTTGTTCAAAGGGACTGTGTAAATAATGTTTAGTGAAGATAGTGCTTAAACTTTGTTAGGCACTGTACACACTTGTTCTAATTCTTTAGTAGCTGTTGCTGCCTATTCTCAATATTTTGAAGCATAAACAGACAAAATGTTTCTAGAGGTCTGCAGCTTGGCAAATATGAACTTCGGACATGCTGCGTAAACGTCTTCAAAATGAGAAATCACATGAGGATATCTGACCTCTGTTCTCTATATCTGGGTGGTAGCCTTCCCTTGCTGCATGTGGTTTACTTTTGCCCTGAGAACACCCAGGAGTTGAGATAATTAAATTTGTCCCCGGTTCGTATTTTCTTAAACGGTTTATCGGCAATTCCGAGTCATCAGGTGAATTAATTTGCTATATTTGTTCTTCCCTTCGAATTCTATTGTATTGAATTCTGTTGTTTTCTATGGTTGGCAACACATGAACCAATTTTATTAATTGTTAAAAAGTCAATCGGGTGAAATATTGGCTCATCTCTACTTAAGGTTATAGCCTTCTGTGTCTCAATTCAGTCACAAAGCTCTGCTCTGCCTATATAAGCAGTCCTCGTTCATAGAAGCACTGCATGTCAGTAAACACAGCAATACTGACTCAAAGAAAACCCCTTAATGACAAGGCCTTTTTTGGCCTTTATGAACAAGTATTATTATTTTTTCCTTCTGTTACATTCCAAGAGTGATAACTTTTTTTTAAATTAACATACACTTTATTCTATGGGTCAGTACGATTATGGGGATACCAAATATGTAAAGATTTTATGTTTTGCTACATTTGCACAAGAAAAAAAAAACACTTGTTTTTGAATCGCCGCATTCCAAGAGCCTTAACTTTTTTTCAGTCAATCTAGCCTTATGTGGGCTGTTTTTATGCGGGACAAGGTGTAGTTTTCATTGGTACAATTTTACATGGAACTTATTGATTAACTTTTATTTTATTTTTTATGTGGGGAATGGTAAAAAAAACAGGAATTGTGCCGTTGGTTTTTGCGTTTTCTTTTGGACTCGGTTCATCCGGAGGTTTAATTAATGTGTTAACTTTATTATTCAAGTCGTTACGTGGCGATATCATATGTGCATGTGTTTTTTTTGTTGTTTTTTTACACTTTTACTAAATAGAAACACTTTTTTGGGGAAAATGTGGTTTTATTTTATTACTGTAATCTTTTTATTCATAAATTTTTATTTCACTGTTTTACTTTAAATTTTTATTGTCCCACCAGTGCACTTTACTTTGCAATCTTCTGATTTCAGATATAAATCTTTGGCATACTTACTATTCCAAAGCATTACTGTCTGTCCGTGTAATACAAGCCTCTGGCATGACCTAATAGGCAGTTGCTGAAGGCAGACCTGGGGGCCCATGGCTACCATGGAATCCCATTGGCACCCCGCGATATTGTCGAAGGTGTGCCGATTGGGTAACAGAGGGAGCTCCCTCCCCTCCCTCTGTCAAACACATTAGATTGTGCGGTCACTATTGTCAGCGGCAACTAAGGGGTTAAACTGCCGGAATTGAAGAGCACTTCGATTCTGGCAGTTGCGGCAGGAGCCTGGCTGTGTATAACAGCTGTGCTCCTGCCGCGGTTCTCGTGGGTACAATGGCAGTACCCACGAGATCAGTGACGGATATATACGCATCTATGCGGGAACTGGCACCTGCTCGTGACGGATATATCCGTCACTAGTCGTTAAGGGGTTAAGACTCTCTTACACAGGCCATTAATCAGGTGCACGAGCACTTGTACGAACGCTCAATTCCAATCATTGTTCTTTGTAAACAGGGCAGTGATCTGCCGACTAAAAAGGCAAAAGCTGATCATGTCCTTTTTGCAGCCAAAAATATGATGCTTGTCGGCAGCCGATCTTTCTGTGTAAATATGGGGATGTGCTGCCAACAAGATGCAAATTTATGGAGATGAACAATTGTATTAATAATTGTTTGTTCCCATTTTTACAATCATTGTTCCGATTGAATTGAACAAATGTGCTCCGATCGCCATTCTGTATTGTCATTCGGCGCTTGTTTAACAGGCATACTATCTGCATGTGTAAAAGGACCTCTTTTTATTTTTTTCAGTAATCAATCAATTTTTTATTTTCAACAATGCACAGGAAAAATGAATCGTGGACTATCGTTAAAGAGGCTCTGTCACCAGATTATAAATGCCCTATCTCCTACATAATCTGATTGGCGCTGGAATGCACAGGGTGGGCCATTTATATGGATACACCTAAATAAAATGGGAATGGTTGCTGATATTAACTTCCTGTTTGTGGCACATTAGTATATGGGAGGGGGGAAACTTTTCAAGCTGGGTGTTGACCATGGCGGCCATTTTGAAGTCGGCCATTTTGTATCCAACTTTAGTTTTTTCAATGGGAAGAGGGTCATGTGAGACATCAAACTTATCGAGAATTTCACAAGAAAAACAATGGTGTGCTTGGTTTTAATGTTACTTTATTCTTTCATGAGTTATTTACAAGTTTCTGACCACTTATAAAATGTGTTCAAAGTGCTGCCAATTGTGTTGGATTGTCAATGCAACCCTCTTCTCCCACTCTTTACACACTGATGGCAACACCGCAGAAGAAATGCTAGCACAGGCTTCCAGTATCCGTAGTTTCAGTTGCTGCACATCTCGTATCTTCACAGCATAGACAATTGCCTTCAGATGACCCCAAAGATAAAAGTCTAAGGGGGTCAGATCGGGAGACCTAGGGGGCCATTCAACTAGCCCACGACGACCAATCCACTTTCCAGGAAACTGTTCATCCAGGAATGTGACATGTCAATGGCTGTAAACAAAGATAAGCTTGTAAATAACTCATGAAAGAATAAAGTAACGTTAAAACCAAGCACACCATTGTTTTTCTTGTGAAATTCTCGATAAGTTTGATGTGTCACATGACCCTCTTCCCATTGAAAAAACTAAAGTTGGATACAAAATGGCCGACTTCAAAATGGCCGCCATGGTCAACACCCAGCTTGAAAAGTTTCCCCCCTCCCATATACTAATGTGCCACAAACAGGAAGTTAATATCAGCAACCATTCCCATTTTATTTAGGTGTATCCATATAAATGGCCCACCCTGTAGATAACAACAGTGCTTTTTATTTTGAAAAACGATCAGTTTTGAGCAAGTTATGAGCAATTTTAGATTTAGTTTCTTAATGCCCAACTGGGCGTGTTTTTACTTTTGACCAAGTGGGTGTTGTAAAGAAGTGTATGAGGCTGACCAATCAGTAACCAATCAGCGTTATACACTTCTCATTGTTCCAGCCCAGCATGATCCACAGCACAGTGTGATTGTGCAGTGAAAGAAGCTGGGCTGGAACAATGAGGAGTGCAGGACACTGATTAGTCACTGATTGGTCAGCCTCATACACTCCTTTACAACACCCACTTGGTTAAATGTAAAAACACACCCAGTTGGGCATTAAGAAACTAAATCTAAAATTGCTCATAACTTGCTCAAAACTGATCGTTTTTCAAAATAAAAACCACTGTTCTCTACATTACAGCGCCGATCAGATTATGTAGGAGATAGGGCACTTATAATCTGGTGACAGAGCCTCTTTAAGGTCAAAAAGGCCATTTGGATACATGAGGCCTATGATATTGTAACATTTCAGCATGTTATGCTTTATTGTAAAAAAAAATTACATTTCAACTTTCAAATGTAGCCAAGTCTAACAATTGTATCTTATTACCCTGTAATATCCAAACCAACTACAGACCTATCATACCTCCTTTCCAACAGCTCAAACATTCTTGAGGTCATCGTGAGATTATTTCGTCAAATTCGCATCCTAAACGATATGCAGATGTAATTTATTTTTGGTGTTTTGGAGACAATTTTTTTTATAGATTAACAGCAGTAAACCTATAGAGGGAGATATGTACACCCCTGTGGTGGTGGTGGTGGTATATTTGTTAAAGGGGTTTTCTAGCCAATAAAAATGTATGGCCTATCCTAGCTGTAGGGTCGGGGTCCGACTCCCGGGACCCCCCGCTGATCAGCTGTTTTGAAGGTATTGCAGCCTTTTCTCCCATTGAAGTGAATAGGAGAAGAGGCTGCAATATCTGAAAATTGCCGATAAATGCGTGTCAAAGATTGTTACTTCTCTACAATTTATCTCAATCGCTGTAGCGCCAGTATCGGGAGATACTAGATCGTTATTTTAAATTATCTTTACAATAATTTAAACTTGTAAAAAAAAAACCTGATCTTTATTATAAATATTATAATATTTCCATTTAACCCATTGTTTTATATTTTCATTGTTCAATACTCGTGATTTTTTTTTACCACAGTTATTCACATCTGAAGTATGGAACATCAAAATGTGACTCTATGAAGTATTTATTTCATTTCATCTTCTGTCTTTAAGATGGAAAACTTTATTCTGCGACTGTGACTGACTTCCTTGCAATTGATGCCGTCATTTATCGGAGTCTAGGAGACAGCCCGACTCTACGGACCGTCAAATATGATTCCAAGTGGTTGAAAGGTAGGCTAGTCATGCATGTAATATGGGAATTTTAGTGGAAAAATTTCCTTTCACTCAGATTTGTATTACATCCAAAATTCTGTCAAATGCCCTATAGCACTAAACTGGGAACTGCAATTTCCTAACAAACCAACATTTTCCATTCTGACAGAATTTATAATGTGTGGCAAATCTCTGCAAGAGGAAAACTATTTTTTCCTTTCATAATAACTTTACTTGTAAATATAAGAGTTACAGTGCCCATAGAGAATGTCACCCAGCTTTTCACAAGCCATCAGTGGCTATGAGCTATATTGTTAGAAATGTAAATCCAGATAATTATGCAGACTTATTTTCCATTTACAAACTGTGTAGGGTTGGTTCCACATGGCTATTATACAGCTGCATTTTAGTATCCACCATACCTGTACTCCCACGATTCTACGTGTGTAAATGAGCGCCGATTGACGAGACAGTTTGTTGATCGGCTCTCGTTTGCTCTTTCCACAAGGAGCTATGATCCGTTATGCATGGGAATGAGCTATCATTACTACGCTCGTTCATCCCCATGCATTTCCATTATGTCAGCAGCACATCTCCCTGTTTACACAAGGAGATGTGTTGCCGTCTAGAGGTAATTTTATTGGCTGCATAAACAAGCAGATCAGCCGATGTACGAGCGTTTGCTGGTTCATTGGCTCATCATTGCCCTGATTACACAGGGAAATGATCAGGAATGACTGTTCATATGAACTCTCGTTTGTCTTATCATTGGCCTGTAAAAGAGCCTTTAATTTACATTAAAGTTAAAACCCTATGGTGCTTTGTTTTAAGTAGAACCACATTGTATCTGGGTGTTACATCTATAATAGAGACACTAAAAGGCATCTGTATTATGACCATAACAGACCCTGACTCTATGGGCATTGTATTCATTGTCATTATTGGTTGTTACCTACCATCTGTTGCAATTGTGTATGACTCCCCCAGCCAATGCCAGGAATCCCTTTCTCCTCAAAATGTGACTCTGTACCCAGCAATATATGCAAGACCTGGGTAATTGATTTTATTTCCAAGACACTTTAGAACAGGGGTCTCAAACTCGGCCGGGTAAGTGGGCCACATATAGAAAAAATTAGAAGTTGACGGGCCGCACTTCAACAATCCAGTTTTCCAGTTTGTATCGCTAAATGGAGTCCGGCGGCTCAGTTGCAGCATTTGGCAGACACAAAAATGTCAAGATTGGGCAGCACCTTTTAAGATAGTGCCACAGAGCCCTCTGTAGATACTGCCACAGAGCCCTCTGTAGATACTGCCACAGAGCCCTCTGTAGATACTGCCACAGAGCCCTCTGTAGATACTGCCACAGAGCCCTCTGTAGATACTGCCACAGAGCCCTCTGTAGATACTGCCACAGAGCCCTCTGTAGATACTGCCACAGAGCCCTCTGTAGATGCTGCCACAGAGCCCTCTGTAGATGCTGCCACAGTCCCCTCTGTAGATGCTGCCACAGTCCCCTCTGTAGATGCTGCCACCGTGCCCTCTGTAGATGCTGCCACAGTGCCCTCTGTAGATACTGCCACAGTGCCCTCTGTAGATACTGCCACAGTGCCCTCTGTAGATACTGCCACAGTGCCCTCTGTAGATACTGCCACAGTGCCCTCTGTAGATACTGCCACAGTGCCCTCTGTAGATACTGCCACAGTGCCCTCTGTAGATACTGCCACACAACCACCCATAGATAATGCCACAGTGCCCTCTGTAGATGCTGCCACAGTGCCCTCTGTAGATGCTGCCACAGTGCCCTCTGTAGATGCTGCCACAGTGCCCTCTGTAGATGCTGCCACAGTGCCCTCTGTAGATGCTGCCACAGTGCCCTCTGTAGATGCTGCCACAGTGCCCTCTGTAGATGCTGCCACAGTGCCCTCTGTAGATGCTGCCACAGTGCCCTCTGTAGATGCTGCCACAGTGCCCTCTGTAGATGCTGCCACAGTGCCCTCTGTAGATGCTGCCACAGTGCCCTCTGTAGATGCTGCCACAGTTCCCTCTGTAGATGCTGCCACAGTGCCCTCTGTAGATGCTGCCACAGTGCCCTCCCTAGATGCTGCCACAGTGCCATATATGGACAGTCATGTCAGGGGCTTGCCCAGAGCTGGAGTCCCGGAGCAGAGCCGCTTCTAGCACTCTGCCTGGGACTCCAGCTGTGCTCCTGACATCACTGTCCAGCTCTGGGGAAGCCCTAGACATCGCTGTCCATATGTGGACAGCGATGTCAGGGGATTCCACAGAGTCCCGGAGCAGTGCCTATACTAGCGCTCTGCCCGGGCCTCCGGCTCTGGAGAAGCCCCAGACATTGCGTGTCCATATATGGACAGCGATGTCAGGGAATTCCACAGTGTCCCAGGGTAGAGCATATACTAGCGCTCTGACCGGGACTCCACTCTGGGGAAGATCCTGACAATGCTGTCCATATATGGACAGCGATGTCAGGGAATTCCACAGAGTCCCGGAGCAGAGCCTATACTAGCACTCTGGCTAAAACTCCGCTCTGGGGAAGCTCCAGACATTGCGTGTCCATATATGGACAGCGATGTCAGGGAATTCCACAGAGTCCCCGAGCATAGCCTGTATTAGTGGCTCTGTGTCCCACGGGCCGCAGATGACAGCTTCAGGGGCCGCATGCGACCCGCGGGCCGTGTGCTTGAGACCCCTGCTATAGAATATGGAATTTGTAATTCAATTTGTCAATAGCAATATAATTAATGCAATTCTACAATCAGAATCCCAGAGTACATATATAAGGGTTCTTTCCCATTCTTATATCCTTCTTCTTTGTCCTCAGAGCCATACTTTATACAAGCTGTGGATTATGGAGACCTTATCTACTTTTTCTATCGTGAAATTGCAGTCGAATACAACAGCATGGGAAAGGTAGGACTAGAAATGGACGTAAATTACCTGTGCAACTGCTCTTAAGTCATCCCAGCAATAAGAGACCTTGCAATGAGAACCATTAATCACCATGACAAGGCCACCTTTTGGGAAGATTGCATTGCAGATCTTGAAACTTTATAATGTTTTTCAAGTGCAGTACTCTTATGTAGGATATTACTGCTTGAGGGAGATACCGCATACTAGAACTCTGCCTTTCTAGGAACCAAGATATGTGTAAACTACTGTCCTTCACAAATGCCTATCATTTGCGAAGGACAGAAGTTTACCCATATAATATAGAAATACCATTGTATAAATGTACAGTGTGTTGTATTATTGCAGTCTGAATATTTTTAAATTTTCACATGTATATACACACAAGTCCAAAAATTGCTTCTATTGTAGACCGTGTCTCGTAATAAATTGCTATACAGGTCAAAACCTAAGATATTATTAACCCTATGATATCCAAACCAATGACCGAACTGAATTACTTATTTTCCAACTGTTCTTACATTCATTGAGGTCATTGTGATCTTATATAATTTAGTCTATACCTTTCATTATATCCAGATATAATTTTTGTTGGCATTTTGGATACTATTTTTTAGGTCAAAGGCAGTATAAATAGAGAAATGTACACCCCTGTGGTGGTGGTGGTGGTATTATTATATGTTTTGCCCTGCTTTTTAGGCAATTATACATTGATTATTATCATATTGTACAGACCCAGACTATACCTAAAGCCTATCTTATCTATGTTTGCAGCTGAATCTAATCTATTCTTATCTGTTATCAGCCATTTCAGTCTGGGGAAATGCTGACCCTAACATTCTTTAATGGTCATGATTTCTACTTTATCCAAAATATTTCCATTTCCAGAAAGCCTCCAAAAATATTGCATATTTATGAGTGATATTAGTAAACATTTTATACACTTTGCTTTTATGACTTTTATATGGCCATTTAAAAGCTTCCCAAGGAACTGAAAGGTGGCAAATGGATCACAAAAGGTTTCCTTAAAGAGGCTCTGTCACCAGACTATAACTTGACTATCTCCTACATGATCTGATTGGCGCTGTAATGTAGATAACATCAGTGGTTTTTATTTTGAAAAACGATCATTTTTGAGCAAGTTATGAGCTATTTAGATTTATGCTAATTAGTTTCTCAATGGACAACTGGGCGTGTTTTTACTTTTTACCAACTGGGTGTTGTACAGAGGAGTGTATGACAGTGACCAATCAGTGACTAATCAGTGTCCTGCACTCTCATTGTTCCAGCTCAGCATGATCCACAGCACAGTGTGATTGTATGTGGATATGGTTGTCAAATTCCCATCCACATGTATGAAAAAAAAATACACGCAGAATTCAGGACTTGCTGAGAATTTCAAATCCGCAGCATGTCATTTCTAATGCGGATTAGTCACGGATTTTGAATATGGATTTCACTCTTTGCAATGCAAAAGGTGAAATCTGAATCAAAATCTGGATAAAAATCAACAGGAAAGAATTCCGATTTGCCGCAGATTCAATCTACGGTCAAATGTGCGGTGGAAAAATATATCATGTGTTAATGCATCCTTATAGCGCCCCTTGTAGCCATTTCTGCTTGCCCGTTTTACTATTTGCACAAGCTGTGAACAGTGTAACATGATGACACAAAGTTGAGTTGTAAGTCAATCACAGATTCTATTAATGTAACTTTGGGAGCAGTATTGGAGTTTATAAAATAAATTTTATGTATTACATATGTCCTATTAAAGCAAATTCATTAGGACTATAATAAAGTTTAAAAATAATTATGATAGACACAGTATTGTATACCAGACAGTCATAGAAATGTGAGTTATTTTTATTTAAGAACTGTCTGGGATGAGAATATATAACCAAGGAACACTGACCAGCATGAGCAGTGGAATCTGATATCCTGTCCCTTCACGTTTACAGTCTACAGGGCATTTACTTATCAGTCAGTGCTTCTCTGCAACATGTGCTGACCTCAAACAAATATGTGGCTGGAAATAAACATTAAGTCAGACGTAATAAAATTATAAATAAACTCGCTTTTTTAAGGTATGATGTCACATGCAAATGTGATATCTGGGATGTCTCTAGTCTTAAATTCTGGAGATTGTTTTTCTGTTTAACCTTATGGAGCATACGGATATATAAAAATCAGAAGTGTCTCGCTTTAATGAATGCATTAATTTTCCATTTAGTTACATTTAGAACGGTATCGGTATACATTAAACCTCCTTCTGGGTAAATTACCTAGAGCCGTGTTCTATTATAAAGGGATGTTATTTGGCAATGGACTGTGGAACAGAATTCATGTGGACTGTGTGTGGGACTATAAATATCAGCCTGCACTAACCGTACATAATGTGCACTAGTTGGAAAAATAGAAATAATTTATCATTCAGAAGTAGTCCACATACTTGTAACAGTTGTAGTTATTACTATTATTATGTATTAAGGGTCAAAGTTATACTTTTGCACCCTGTTTTTAGAGAAAAGATAATTATGTCAAATCCATTCCAAGAAGAGGAAACAATTAAGTATCCATAGACAGAGGAATGTGATTTCAAAGCCCTTAGGGCCTGTTCACATCAGCGTTGTCCTTCCGTTGAGGGGTTCCGTCGGGGGAACCCCTTCACGGAAAGGCAAATGGAAACCACAGCATCTGTTTGCATCACCATTGATCTTAATGGTGACGGAAACTTTGCTAATGGTTTCCGTTTGTCACCGTTGTGACAGGGTTCCGTTGTTTTTGACTGAATCAATAGCGCAATTCGACTGCGCTATTGATTCCGTCAAAACAAA
Source organism: Rhinoderma darwinii (assembly GCF_050947455.1). NCBI lineage: Eukaryota > Metazoa > Chordata > Amphibia > Anura > Rhinodermatidae > Rhinoderma > Rhinoderma darwinii. The sequence continues at coordinate 512,074,459 of NC_134687.1, forward strand.
GAAACTCTATCACAACAGTAACAAACAGAAACCATTAGCAAAGTTTCTGTCACTTCAGATCAATGGTGATGCAAACGGAAGCTAAGATTTCCGTTTGTCTTTCCACTGAGTGGTTCCCCTGACGGAAAACTCAGATGGAACCCCTTATGGCAAGATGACGCTGATGTGAATACAGGCTAATATTATAGTTTCCAGCTGCCAATATGTCCATGTATAGGGAGTTTAGGTTCAAGTTGAGCTTACCCCCTTCCATATAGGTGTTGTGAAAATATTCGGAACTCCCTCTATCAATAGGTAATACAATGTTGACATACATATGAGAAGGGAACCGGCTCAAGTGTCACACCTTGCTTCTGCAATGGATATGGAGGGAGGTGGGAAAAAGGCCCTCCTGTCTTTTGGTTAGATGTAATGATGATGTAAAACAGAACCAGAAGGAGCCTCTTTTTAATTTCATTATGGTGTAAATCCCCGTCTTTGATCCTGCTAAATCCCACATAAACAGAAAGAAATGTTCAGAATCAAACCCGGGGCCCCAACAATGTAAAACCTAAAAATTGTAGCAGAAAAGGCTAAATGGCTCTCTGATTAAATTTATATTCAACCGTCATCTTTTGTTGGGTTAGTATGTAAAGAGTGAAAGCAGCTACACCAGCACATTTATATAGATCATCTAACACATAGTGTGGGGAATATGTAGAGCTTGAAAAGATTAGTAAAACAATCTTCTAAATTCATAAGTGCAAATGCTAATTCCGCATAATCTTTAATTAAACCAAAACAAAATACTATTTGGATGACTTCAATGATTGAAATGTCATTGAGACTCTCACATATTAATACAGAATGAGAAGGCAGAGGCTGAATTCAGAAAGAAAGATTTCTTAGGGGTTATGAAAAAAAGTCACTGAAGATCTTCTAAACATTATAGAGAGTAGAGATTTGGAGAGGCATCCGGCTTTCTGAGTAATCTGTTCTGTACAAGCAGAATGTGCTTTTGTCTGTGGAAATGGAAAGCTAAGCAGTCTTTCTAGAAATTAATTTATATATTGCAGACATCTGATCTTTTAGGGATTTATTGCACTGCTTTAAATGGCACAGTCTTATCTTTTGCAACACATGGTTCAAGCACTGAATTTTCTCTTTGGTGGCTATTTTTTTCTCCGGAGGATTATATAGCTATTGTATCCTATTACACATCCTGGCATTTTCTGACACTATTGCTAAAATATTGTTTTACTTTGTAGGTGGTGTTTCCGAGAGTTGCCCAGGTCTGCAAGAATGACATGGGGGGCTCTCAGAGGGTGCTTGAGAAACAGTGGACTTCTTTTCTTAAAGCTCGATTGAATTGCTCTGTTCCTGGCGATTCCCATTTCTACTTCAACATACTGCAAGCTGTTACTGATGTAATCCATATTAATGGCCGGGATGTTGTGCTTGCTACATTCTCAACACCGTACAACAGGTAATGCCTGCTGTTTTTAACTTCTCTTAAGATTTCGTTGTGAATTCTTCTACCATAAACAGTGTCTTCTACGAGTAACGTAAGACCATGGTTAAAAAAAAGAGATGTCAGCGAGACTTAAGTAGCCTGTCGGCCATCCTCCCCCTGGACACCTCCAAAGTCACAGTGCTAAAATTTGCTATGAAGAAATCTACAATCCAGTGTTATAGACGGACCGCCATGTTCCTATTTTTGGCAGTCAGAACCACCACCACCTCTTTTTCTTAATGGTTATCTTCACAAAAGCGTGGCAATCCTGTATATTACCCATGGCCTTTTTCTCAATAAAGGCCTATACATATTCAACAAGGGTGAAAAATTATTTATTAGGAACGCTGAAGAATTCCATAAAGAATAATTACATATGTTTCCCTTTTTAAAGAGGCTCTGTCACAAGATTTTGCAACCCCTATCTGCTATTGCAGCAGATAGGCGCTGCAATGTAGATTACAGTAACGTTTTTATTTTTAAAAAACGAGCATTTTTGGCCAAGTTATGACCATTTTTGTAGTTATGCAAATGAGGCTTGCAAAAGTCCAAGTGGGTGTGTTTAAAAGTAAAAGTCCAAGTGGGCGTGTATTATGTGCGTACATCGGGGCGTTTTTAATTCTTTTACTAACTGGGCGTTCTGATGAGAAGTATCATCCACTTCTCTTCAGAACGCCCAGCTTCTGCCAGATCACGCTGTGACGTCACTCACAGGTCCTGCATCGTGTCAGACGAGCGAGGACACATCGACACCAGAGGCTACAGTTGATTCTGCAGCAGCATCAGCGTTTGCAGGTAAGTAGCTACATCGACTTACCTGCTAACGCCGATGCTGCTGCAGAATCAACTGAAGCCTCTGGTGCCGATGTGTCCTCGCTCGTCTGACACGATGCAGGACCTGTGAGTGACGTCACAGCGTGATCTGGCAGAAGCTGGGCGTTCTGAAGAGAAGTGGATGATACTTCTCGTCAGAACGCCCAGCTAGTAAAAGTATTAAAAACGCCCCGATGTACGCACATAATACACGCCCACTTGGACTTTTACTTTTAAACACACCCACTTGGACTTTTGCAAGCCTCATTTGCATAACTACAAAAATGGTCATAACTTGGCCAAAAATGCTTGTTTTTTAAAAATAAAAACGTTACTGTAATCTACATTGCAGCGCCTATCTGCTGCAATAGCAGATAGGGGCTGCAAAATCTGGTGACAGAGCCTCTTTAAACATAATGAAATTTGACAGCTACAAATCTCTAAAAACAGACATGTACTTATAAACAGCAGCAAAAACGAAATATTTGAGGTGTTAGAGGCATGAAGCACAAAATGCCCCATGGTGCAGTACGAGCCTCTAGTTTTATGTTATTGATAGGATCTGTATTCTTATAACTGTTAGTTCAGCCAGCTACAAGGCTGCCTTTAGTGTGAAATAAACAGCTAATAAAAAATGCACCATCCTCCCTGAAAAAAAAACGAAATCTTGGGAAACAAATGCCAAATGATGTCGTTTTGATCATGTCTTAATTGGGTGCTTTAGTATAAGGCAGTATTCACTGCAAGTCTAGATTGGTCTGTGTGGCACAGTAGGATTTTTTGTGAATTAACGCTAGAAATGTGTTGATAATGTCGTCAGGCCAACACTTCAAAATAATAGACCATAATTCTAGCAGCCCATTACCTGCTGTGCAAACCCCATGGTAGGGATGTTTTCTCAGGAGATTTCTTTCTTTTTAAGTTCTCTGTAATTAGGTCTTTTTTTAGACGCCATTGAGAAAAAGGCTGTTAACAAGAACTCGGCTGGCGCTACATTTGTCTGTTTTGCATGGGATCGCCCTCAGTTGTCAATAGATAAGGGTCATGAGTTCAGAGCTAAGCTTCCTATGACAGTAAGCCTTCTATGCAGCATGTGTTTCAGGCACAAATTGTATGCATAACTGTGGAGTGAGTAACACATTCTGGGAAATGTCACATTGCAGCATCCCAGGATCTGCTGTCTGCGCTTACGACATGGCGGACATCGCCAGCGTGTTCACTGGGAGATTCAAGGAGCAGAAGTCACCCGATTCTACATGGACCCCAGTTCCAGATGAACGTGTTCCTAAGCCAAGGTAAAACCTCCCTTTTGCTTTAATGATATTGTGTACATTGAGAATAAATAAAAGTAGTTTGCAATGCTGCTTTACTGTACAGCATGTTTGCGAACCCCAGATTTTTGTGTGTATGGTACTGCAGAAATTGCTATGTAAATAAAGAAATTAAAATGTAGAATAACCTTTAGTGAATCTGCCTTAAAGGGGTTGTCCGAGATCCCAACATTTTTTCAAAAACTCTGTCATACATTACCCCTTATACAGACAACCTAAATAAAGCATTATTTTTAAAAAAAATTCTACTTAACACATTTCTTCTTTGAATTCAGCACAGTTTGTTTACATGCAGTTCAGCTCTGGTTTGTTGATCTTTCCTTGTGATGAAACTTTTTTCACGTGCACGCTCATTGCAGGCTGCAATGAGCGTGCACGTACCTTCCAAGAGTTCACGTGAGCTGTCCTTGCTCCTCCCGCTGACCTCCTTCACTGGACTTGTCTCCTTGCTGACATTCTTGAAGGATGATGAGCAAATGTTCTCCCCCCCATTATGTTTTTCACATTTATGTTTTATTTCTCTTTTCAGGTCTATAAACCTCTTCGTGTCTACCCTAAGGGTATGTTCACACGCACTAATTACGGACATAATTCGGGCGTTTTTGCCCCGAATTACGTCCGAAAATAGCGCCTCAATAGCGCTGACAAACATCTGCCCATTGAAAGCAATGGGCAGACGTTTGTCTGTTCACACGAGCGTATATTTATGCGCCGCTGTCAAATGACGGCGCGTAAATAGACGCCCGCGTCAAAGAAGTGACCTGTCACTTCTTGGGGCGTAATTGGAGCCGTTACTCATTGACTCCAATGAATAGCAGCGCTAATTACGCCCGTAATGGACGCGGCGTTCAAGCGCCTGCACATGCCGTTACGGCTGAAATTACGGTGATGTTTTCAGGCTGAAACATCCCCGTAATTTCAGCCGTTACGGACGCCCTCGTGTGAACATACCCTAACCCTTGTCCGCCCTCCTCTATCTCATGTCTCTCTCCACTAAGGCTTTGTTCACACAGAGTTTTTTGTCAGGAACAATATCTGCCTCAAAATTCCGTCTTGAAGTTTGCGGCAGATTTACCTCTCCGTGCACGTTGTTTTTTGCGTCGTTTTTCCCGGCGTTTTTTGTGCGCTGTTTGCGTTTTTCTTTGCCGATTTTTTTCGGGGCGTTTTTCGCTTACTTTATCTTGGCGTTTTTTGCTTGTTTGTTTGCGTCTTTTTTTGCGATGTTTTTGAATGTGTTTTCCGTTTCGTTTATCGTATCCTTTTTTTGCGCCGTTTATCATTTCTTTTTTTGCGTCGTTGTTCTCGGAAAAATTTTTATGCGTTTTTCGTTGCGTCTTTCGTGTGGTTTTCCCCGTTTTTTTTCGCAGCCTTCTTTGCCTCTTTGTTTGCGGCTTTTTTCGCGTCATTTTCCACGATATTTTTTTCGTCGTTTTGCGTGTCGTTTATCATAGCCTTTTTTTCTACACTTTTCGCGTATTATTTTGGGGTTTTTTTTTTCTGCGTTTTTCGTTGCGTCTTTCGTGGCGTTTTCCCTGTCGTTTTTCGTGGCGTTCTTTGCCTCTTTGTTTGCTGTTTTTTTCACGTTTTTTTTTTAATGTTTTTCCCCGCGTTTATCGTAGCCTTTTTGGCGTTGTTTTTTTATTGTTTTTTGCGGCGTTGTTTGCGGCTTTTTTTGCGTTCGTCCAGCCCCGTCTTATGCCTCATGCACACTTGCGTGTAAGATTGACGCCCGTGAGAAACGCATATGAAAACAGGCCAATTTAAAATAATGGGTCGCATGTGCTGTGCGTGGTTTTCACGATCAGCACACGGGCGAGATTCACCCTGTTGAGAATGGGGCCTTATGCGCGATTTACACTAGCGTGAATCACGTCCGTGTGCTGTGCTTTGAAAAAACGCACAACACACGCGACCCATTTATTTCAATGGGGCCATTGACACATGCGTGACTTTTCACGCAGCGAGAGTCCGCTGCGTGAAACATACTGCATGTCCTCTATTGGTGCGTTATCCTGCACCTACACTCACATTGAAGTCAATGCATGCGTGAAAACCACGCACCGCACACACGTGTTTAGTGCGTGATTTACACAATTTGTTAGATGAAAAAAATGTGCTGGCTTTGTGAGTGCGTGAATAACACACGACAATCGAAAAGCACACTGATGCATAAGGGCGGATTTACACGAGCGTGTGCGTTTTGCGCACGCAAATACGGTGGCGTTTTGCGTGCACAAAATGCACTTGACAGCTCCGTGTCATGTTCATATGGTGCGCAGCTGCGTGCTTTTCTCCCAGCCACCATCATTATGACACGATGTTTGTAAACAGAAAAGCATGTGGTGCTTTCCTGTTTACATTCATACTTTTTACTGCTGTTGCGCGAATCACGCACGTCCCACGGAAGTGCTTCTGTGTGGTGCGCGTGATTTTTACGCACCCATTGACTTCAATGGGTGCGTGATGCTCGAAAAACGCAGAAATATAGAACATGTCGCGAGTTTTACGCAGCGTACTTACGCTGGGCAAAACTCACGGACAGTCTGCATGCCCCCATAGACTTGCATAGGTCCGTGTGACCCGCGTGAAAACCACGCGGGTTGCACGGACGTATAGCACGTTCGTGTAAATCCGTCGTAACGCACACACACACAGACATGATTGACGCAAGTTTTTCACGCGTGTAAAATACACACGCTCGTGTGCATGAAGCCTTACTAATGGACGCTGTTAGACAGTAATGAACTAGTAATACATTTTAAAATAAATGAGGACATAGAAAAAATATTGTAATGAAATAACACACAACATTGTTTAACGATTTTATTAAAAATAAAAAAGGGTGTCATTGAAGTAGTCCTTGAACTGTAAAAAACACATAACTAAGAAAAAAAAAGTGATGCTTAGATACACTGCTCATGTGTGATACTGTCTGTTTGACCATGTATCTAAGGCTACCACAAGGTAGCCTTAGATACATTACCCAAGCAGACAGTGTCACACATGGGCCATGTATCTAAGAATACATGTTAGGCTTAGATACAGGGCCCCAAAACACAAATCTTATACAGGAATAAAAAGAATGTCATCTGGGGTCCTGTATCTAAGCATACATTGTGTTAGGCTTAGATACAGGCTCCATGTGTGACAATTTTTTTTAGCCACTGTATCTAAGCCTAACAATGTAGGCTTAGATACAGGACCCCAGAAGATCTTTTACAGTTTAATATTATACGCTCTGCTCCGGGACTCCTGACATCGTAGCAGAGCCTATAATAGCGTAGTGCGGCTCCTCCTTGGGCCTGCTCGGTGCTACGGCGCAACGGTGTCCCGCGGGCCGCAGATAACAGCCTCAAGGGCTGCATGCGACCCGTGTGCTGCATCGAGTTGTCTGATCCCCTATCAAAGCCTACTATGTGTAGGCTTTGATAGGGGAAGAACTAAAAGTACAGAGGTCACTGTACCTCTCTAGTCCGCGGGTGCCGTCCCTCTTCACTTTTTTCACTGTGAACACGCATAGGCGCGCTCACAGTGAAAAAAAGCTGCATAGGCTGGGCGGGCACCCGCAGAAACGACACATCTCCAGTGACGTGTCGTGTCCCATCCGAGGTCTCGCTGGGGCGAGACCATGTGATCGGGACACGACACGACAGTGGAGGAGGAAGAAAACGTGACGTCAGAAGACAGGTGATCGGAAGAAAAGAGCTGCCAGAACGGAGAACAGAAGCAAGATTGCACAGGTAAGTATATTAGGGAATATTTAATGTGTGTATTGTGTGTTTAACTTTTAAATAAAAATATATCTCGGACAACCCCTTTAATACAGAGCTGTAGCTTGGCTTTCCTTCATGTGGGGCAAAGGTTTCGTTTGCTGCCCTATCCCTGTATCTAAATATCCTGACTGAAGCAAAGTGGCTTGTTGGTACCCTGCCTGGCACCCTCCTCCCAGGGCACATGCCAAGGTAGCTACACCCCCCCCCTCCATTACGCCCCAGCTTAATATATTGGAGAAATGTTTAAACAGCATTTCTATAGCATATATTTAGTGGAATCATTTACTAAAAGAAACCCTGCACTTTAATTATATTTCTCAATATTCTCTACATGGTTGTAGCGTAAAAAAGTAATTAAAGGGTAACTATACACTCAACAAACTTCTTACACGTCATAGCGACATGTCAGGTCTGAGCACTGAGACCCCCACCGAACGCTAAAATGAAGCGGCAGAAGTGCTCATGTGAGTGTTGAGCCGCTTCGTTTCTGTTCGGCTTTTCTATGAAAGCAGATGTAGTGGTATAAAGGATCATAGACTTTCTATTGAGTCCATACACTAACTGCTCGGCTTTACGAGAAAAGCCGAACAGAAAGCAAGCGGCTCAGCGCTCACACAAGCGCTTCTGCTGCTTAGTTTTAGCGATCGGTGGGGGTCTCAGTGCTCAGACCTCCAGCGATCAAAACCGCTTAGCTACCCTTTGTTGACCGCTTAGCTACTCTTTAAACATTGTTCATTGTCATACAATTGAATTTTTTTCGCTATGAAATCTGCAATGGGCATTGTATAATAATAAGTAATAAATGTTGAATGTCAAACTTGACATTATGTATCATTTATTTTATAAAAAGCAGAGAAAATTTTTGTTACTTTAAACAAAACAATAAAAATGTATTTTTTGCCATTTTATTGTAACAAAATTCTAATTACCTCTTTGTGAAATATATGATAATGAGCATTTTGTCAGTATTTGACCACATTACTATATGTCACACCATAAGAATAATTGCTTCTCTTATTTGTCTATGGGCCTTGTAGTCAGAAGATTTAATTACAGCCTTGTTTATGGAATCTTTCTGCTCCATTTGGATATCGTGCAATTTGCTTTGTATAGTAAACAACTCTTATTGAGGTTGAACTCAGAAAACCAAAGTTTGTGTGATATTGATTATGTGCTTTGTGTCATATATTTATTTTTTCATTTTCTCTTCCAGGCCAGGCTGCTGTGCTGGCTCCGCAACAGTAGAAAGATATGCCTCATCCACTGACCTGCCAGATGACACTCTAAATTTTATTAAAACTCATCCCCTCATGGACGAGGCAGTTCCCTCTATAGTAAACAAGCCATTGTTTCTGCGGACGATGGTTAGGTAAGCAGCGTCCGGTGTCTCGCAACAAAACACTGTGTATGTACTACTGATGTTAGGAAACGCGTTTTAGGTACTTTGAAGGTCTGCAAACATATCTGCTGTTTTTGGCGTTTCTCCAACATGAAGTGATGAGAGCTCAGGGCAGATGCCACAAACATCCCAGTGCTGCTTTCAAGATATGAAATGTCATTTCAGCTGTGCTAAAACCAGATGTCAGTGAAGATAGAGATCAGGAGGTCCTTCATTATTAGTTTATCTCATGAGATTTGATAGTAGTGGGGGGGGGGACTTTCAATATCACACCAGCATATTGGCCAATTTACTTTTTGTGCCATTACCCTCTGTCTCTTGATGAGATTTACAAATTATTTTAATTAATTCGATGTTTCCTTTAAATCCTCCAAGACTCCTAAAACAGCTGAATAAAAAAAATACCACCATGTCCGAGATGTATATACATGGGTTTAAATATGCAGTGTTTTAAAGTCGTTTTAAGTTAACATTGAAGAGTGAACTTTTTATGACTCTGTGATTTATCATTGCGCTCAAAACAAATGTTTAACAATTCAGTTTTGCTACATATGTGGGAATTATTACGATTAATTTGAACTTAAAGGGTAGTCATTTAGAATAATTTTTTTGAAAAGGTTCTAGAACATAGAAAAAAAAAACACTTAATAAGCAATGACGTTTCTGAATATTTTTTCCAGGTATCGTCTTACAAAAATTGCAGTTGACACCGCCGCAGGCCCGTATCATAACCACACAGTGGTGTTTCTGGGATCGGAGAGGGGGGTTGTTCTCAAGTTTTTGGCAAGAACTGGATATAGTGGCTTCCTTAGCGACAGTCTCTTCTTGGAGGAGATGAATGTGTACAATGCTGAAAAGTATGTATTCTTCTGAGTATGTGTGTATGTTTTACATTTTTGTACTATGATGGGGTAACTCTTTTAAGGCTTCGTTCAAATCTGCGTCAGGGCTCTATTATGACGTTCTGTCTGAGCTTTCCGTCAGAATGGAGACCTGACTGAAACAAACGGAAACCATAGGTTTCCGTTTCCATCGCTATTGATTTCAATGCTGACGGATCCGGTGCCAATGGTTTCCGTTTGTCTCAGTTGTGCATGGATTCCGTTGTTTTGACGGTACCTATGGTTTCCGTTTGTTTGTCAGGGTTCCATTCTGACGGGAAGCTCCAACAGAACGTCAGAACGGGACCCTGACGAAAGGAGATTCCTGCAAATTGAGAGGAGCCTAATGTTTATATTGTCTGTAATGTGCAGGTGTATTGAATATGTATAAGCACCAGACCTTACCCAGTTAAGTATGCCATGCTGTTAAATAAATTACCCATTATAGAATAGGTCTAAAGCAACACGTCTTCTGCCATAAAATCTTAATAGAGATATTAATTAAAGGTTCATGGCGATACAGATCTATATCAGCAACAGTCATCGATATCCAAGGGCAATACACAACTCAACTTGACATCTTATGTAAGACCAGACAGGCTTATTACTATGCCGCTATTCTCTATCTTCTGGATATGGTCTAATAAGAATGTAGGCAATTCATCTGTCATCCATCTCATGTGTGAAGAGCTTTCAGCAGCCGCCTCTCAATAGACGATATGTGTGAATCTTATGGATTCCCCGGATAACCCAAGAATAAACTTTTTATATTTGTGATGTGTTTGCAGCAACTTTGAGGACTCTTTATCTAATTTTTAGTGCCATCTTACACTACATGCACTCCACACTATTAGGATGAAGATGTTTTAGCCAAACCATATTAATTATACTGAATATATTGTTCCCTTTTTAACCAGTACAATTGCATTGTGCTTTTTATTTAAATTGCTGTAATTTAACAGATAATTTTTAATTACGGTATGTTTTGGAGTGGCATCTATTTGCCTAGGGCTACGTTACCACTATTGCATTTGGGTGCAAAGTTTAACTAAGCCACGTACACTAATTGCTCTACCAATGTAAGCTATGTTAGGACAGCTATCTGGTGGTGAAATGAGGGAATAGACCGAATGCGAAGAACCAAGCTGGCTCAGCTGTTTCCACGACTGCCATACTAGAATGTAGAGAGCTGCAGACATGTACAGCCATCTCTCTATTCAGTCTGGCCTCAGGGAATCTCCGTTCTCTAGATAGGTGAAGGTTCCAGACATTCCCCCCCATCTATCAGACATTTATGTCATATCCTGTGGATATTCCATAAATGTCTGAAATTGTGCGAAATTGAGACTCTCATAGTTAAAAAACTGCTTGTGGTCAGCTTTTCTCTGAGTCAGGTATAAAGACGCTGGAAAAGTATTTCACTTTTAATTCTTTGCACAGATATAGAAAAATTTTTGTTCCATCCATTACTTATGTATAATCACAAAAAAAGTAATAATTTCAACATAAATCACATTGTGGTAACTTTTTTTTTATAGGTGCAACTACGAAGGAACTGAGGACAAGAGGATTATTGGAATGCAGCTTGACAAGCATAATGCTGCTCTATATGTGGCATTTTCTACCTGTGTTATTTGGGTTCCTCTTGCAAGATGTGATCGTCATATGAAGTGTAAAAAGTACGTGTTTGTTGCTTGTGTAGGGAAGGCTTTACACTGATAGTGTTTCTTCTAGTCCCTCAGTAGACAACATGCCCTTTTAGTAATCACCTGGGTAAAATGAGATGAAATCCTCATTCTGTGCTCTCTATCCCTTATGTCTAGGACTTGTATTGCTTCCAGAGACCCATACTGTGTTTGGTTGCGAGATGTGGGAACATGTTCACAGCTGTCACCTGGTACTAAGTAAGTTGACACAAATGACAAGATACAACTATTCCGGAGATTATGTCAGTGAATGTTTTAATTGGATAAGCAATTGACTTTGTCTTGGAGGTCTGACTGCTGTGAAACAGTGGTAATTATAATAAAAAAAAAAAAACAGAAATGCTTAATGTACATCCAGGCTGACACAATGACACAATGTTTCCATTCTACAATACAAGGAATTGCCTAAGATTTTTTAAACGTTCAAGTTCTGTAACAAGACAAAGTTGTCTTTGGCGAGCAGATGCCTCCGTTCCAGCTTACTGTAATTCTGGAAAATATAATAGGACTTTTCAATTCATGGAGCTGCTCTGAGCCACCACATATTATCCTCCAAGTAAAAGCGGAATATGCAATTGAAATTTAAAGCAAAGAAAACTATTTTAATTAATTTTGGCAAAAAATAAGATCAACAAAGGGACTTTGTTCTACTCAATAGGGGATATACAGTAAAGGATCTTATTTAGTGTGTTACAAAGTAGAAGGTCTGATTGTTATTGGAGATATTTCAATACCTCCCCTATATTGCTGGCATAAGAGCCTGTTCTCAAGAGAGATGTTATTCATTTGGCCACACACATTCTCAAATTTTCTAAATGTCTGGATCCTCTAGGGCCTGCTTAGCAAAGCTGACCATTGACCGTGATCACTACAGGTCACAGTCATTGGCAGGGAGATTTTCAACATCTGTGTGATCATAGCTATTCCATTGAGAGTGGATGTTGTTGGTGTTACCAGTTTGGCCCTTATATGAATAGGTAGCATTACATCCATATAATACCAACAGATTGCAAAGTCTGCAGTGGTAGAGATATCTAAGGAAAGTGGTACGAACATTGTAAATTAAAAGCAGATGTGAATATTCATAAGAACTGCAGACTATTACATCATAAACCGCTGAAAGCGAAATGACTTCCATGGGTAAATTTGTTATTTTGGGTTTTGTTTATTTGGAAGTTCATTGTTGTAGCAAGCCATATCCTCCATTCTTTGTGAATATATATTGTGTAGAAGTCGAGGTTGTTAACTCGATACAAAAAAAAAGCTGCTTTACCCACAGTAAGTCATTTCCATATTGTTTTCATTAACAAAGATGAATTAGAAGCAAAAGCTTCTGGGTTGAGCTTTCACATCTGACTAACGTATGGAGTAAATTTCTAAAAATACATGGACATCTGAGCAGCATTCCAATCCACAGTTGACAGGATGAAGCAAACTGCATAGACACAATATGATTATTGTGTGGGGAGCTGTTTGGGTGACACATGCTGTTCTGTCCTAACTACTATAGCATTTATTTTTTATTTTTTACAACGCTCAAGCCTAAAATTAAGATTGACAAGTCATGAAACTAAGCTTTGGGACGTCTTGTTAAAAATAGGAGGAATGTTTTGGTCCCGTATTATGTTACTAGGTTAAATATCCCATTATATAAATAACCCTAATAAAAATAATTAGATTTAAAAACATATTTAATTAGCTACAAAACGAAATTACTTGGATTTATTTGTTTCATGTTGCTCATATAGCCTTAACATATTCCATACGGCTGTACAGAGATTGTCATAATTCACATCCGTCCCTGTCCCCAATGGGGCTCATAATCTAAATTCCCTATGTCAAACACACTCGGGACAGTTTCATGGAAAACCAACTAACTTCTCTGTATGATTTTGGAATGTGGGAAGAAACCAGTGTATCTGGAGGAAAACCACGCAAGCATGGGAAAAACATACAAGCTCCTTTCGGATGTTGTCATTGGTAATATTTGAACCCATGATCCCAGTTGGATTACTATGTCTGTATAACCTACACAAGGTTTTCCTAAAAAAAAAAGTAACTGTTATTTTTATAAATAATCCACCAATTAAATTTATGGTAGTCCGTGATCTTTAATTACCAGACCTGTGACTAATTGGATCCAGGCCAAAAATAAGACCGAGTAAAATGTTCGGTTGATACCCATATAAAGCCAAGCCAAAACTATTTAAAACTGGACTGTAAACTATAGTTAACTAACCAGATAATATAATTGGGTAACTGATCTCAAAATAGCAAAACATTCTTTAGATGACAGCTAAGATGCTTCACCCCTCGACTAAGGGTCCTTTTACACTGGCCAATATTGGCCATAAAAACGAGCGCTGATCAGCGAGACAGCTCGTTGATCGGAGCTCGTCTGCTCCTTTCACAAGGAACTTTGTACGGGGACGAGTGATCGTTACTACATCAGACATCATCAGACATAACCGGCCTCATCCTTTAGCTGCAATAGACATTTGATGGTTAAAATTGTGGTATCCAAACAAGATTTTAAAATGTAAGGGGTGTATACACTTTGAATTATATATAGTGACCCCTGGACTTCATGCTTGTAGAAATTCCATGGTAAATTACTTTGAAGTAATTTATGTTGAGTTTATTTTTCAGACTTCATTCTGCAAAAATTCTATAAAAAAAAAATGCTTTTGTTGCAGGACATCAAACTAAGATTATTTGGTACTTGACAAAGAGAACAGATGCCATATCAATAATAGCCTGGAGTTTGTCTTACTTTTATTTTTATTGGGATAAAGTCAAGGTCACCATGACTTCATGCATCTTGTTTTTTTGTCTTATTTTTGCACTTTTTTGACTTGTGTTTTTTTTTGTCCAAACTGTGCACATGAAGCTTTGAAGTTTCGACACCAGCTGCATGTAGCCTGTGTGCTGGAGTTCCTAATCCTGTGTTTTTCTTCCCTCTTCACAGAGTGCCATTTGAGCAAGACGTAGAGCATGGCAATACAGACGGCCTAGGCGACTGCCAAAGTAAGCAAAGAATCAACCCAGTGTTTACTTTGGGTGAAATAAGCCTTCTAAATTCCCAGCGTCAACATTACCTGCAACAATAATAGTAAAGACACTTTGCATTAACGAGCTGAAAGAATTCTATCATTGTGACTCTGACATGAAAAGGAACCTCTATGTTTGCAGAAGGGGAAATAGAGAGGGCATTTATAGTGTTGAGCTAATGTTGTAAAAATCACAAAAGTTGTATATAGGAAGCAGAAGTAACATTTTCTTTCTTTCTTTCTTTTCCAGATTCTTTTGTGGCATTAAATGGTAAGGAAAAAAATACCAGACTTATAAGTATACATATATGCTTTTTTAGATTGAAGTCATTTTATATATATACACACTCATTTTGCTTCTTCAAAATATGTATATAGTGTTTTTGTTTTTTACTTTAATTTTTTTTACATATGTTATTAAAAAATTCTTCTTGCAGCTGTACCAGTCAAAAATTTCACCCTCCACTATTTTTCCATAGAGTTTTCAACCGTACCTCCAGATCAGGAAATATATTACACAGTGTATGGTCAGTTTATACATGTTTCGTAAACCATTCTTAAAGCAGCATTAGTTATAGCAGTATTTTTCATTTTAGATCTCTTATACATCCATATATGTGGTTTGGAGTTGACCAAAATTGCCGGTATAGAAGATGCAAGCTCCCTAGAAATATGGTTCATGACAGGTTTATTATTTTTTTTTAAATAACAAATAGTTTCCCTCAAAATTAGGCCTGGTTTACACAGTGCAGATTTTGAATGCATGTCTTAAGCAAAAACAAATTAGATCCAGGAGAGCTTACCTATATGGCCGTCCTTTATATATTTCTTCTGTTTTGCTTCCGTTCCTGGTTTTGGCTTAAAAAAATACATGTGAACTAGGTCTTAAAGTTGAATTTATTGCTCCCATAATTTAAGATTTTTTAAAATAGTAAGAAAATTGATATTCTAAATGTTAAATATACCAAATTAATAGTTTTTTTTTTCCATTCAAAGATCTTTTGAGGCTGAAATGTCATTAGCACCTCCTGAGCTATTAATGCATTGTAGCAGGCGTATTAATATTTACTTATCTCCCATTAGAAGTCTCATATTTCACTGATCAGGCGATATAAGATATGAAACTTGAAACATTGCCTTCAGAGGAAGAATATTTATTTTAAGTGAAAGTAGGAACGGTTGTGGAAGTCTGATATCCATAGCCACAGACCACGCTAATAAATTGATATTGCATTAATAATATATTCCACTCCTTGAATCTGATAATTCCTGGTTAATGACCTTCTAAATTGCTTCCCTGACAGTATTTTCATACAAATTAACAATAAAAATGATATTTCTTCCCATTGCGCATGTAGGTGGATAAATGGCATATCTAAATTTATACAGAACTTTCAGTACTTCTCAGACAGCTCCCTATTGTTTCTGATGGGTTTATTTTGGCATGTGAAGACATAGTTGCTAAAAGTCTCTAATTGAATACAATGTGGTATTAGCTGCTAACTTGTATTTCTTAAAGGCAGAATCCAATGTATGTTTAATCAGCCAATATTAATAGAGGACCATACTCTGTTATGCTCTTCTAAAGCTTTAGATTTCATAAAAGGCAATTTTGGTGACTTGGACCCTTAGTTTAACTCAACATTATCCTTCCTCTTTAGCTCTACTCAACCTTCCCTCTCGCCACCTAACTGTATTTCTGTAGTTGCTAATACATTATATGTAGAAGATTTATTCTTCTGAAGTTCGTAGTCTTAATCCAGTAGTAGTGCACCTAGAATAGTTGATTTTCCTCATATTTATGTGTATTCACCAGTTTTATTCCAGTTGTGTGGTCAAATTTTTAAAACGTTGTTGTTTTGGAAACCACAAACCGCATGTCCCTTTCTATAAGATACATATCATTTAAAGGTGTTGTCTCCGTAAGGACATTGGGGCAGATTTACTAACACTGTCTTAAATGTAGACAGTTTAGAATTAGACTAGATGTGACAAATTTACCACATTTGCTCATGCTGGATGATAAATATGGCGCATCTCTAGACACTTCTGCCTAACTTCATACCACCTTTTGACTTGTTTACCTTAGACCGCTTTTTTGCGCCTAAATTTTGGTGTAATTTGATGCATCTTTAATCACACCCCTTTCTGCTAAGTTACGCCCTTTTGGTGGAGTAGTTGATAAAAGTGTATAAAACTCTTTATGAATTTGGCGCACAGTATGTGCGCCAGACATCTGACAGACTTTGAGCCAGAATTCTTGCAAATTTTGATTTGTAAATCTGCCCCATTGATGGCATATTTATGGTAAAAAGCCAAGTGAAGCCGACAAGAGACGCAGTGGCATGACGCTTTCACATTGTTTGGGCACCCACCGATTGGACATTGATGGTATATCCTAGCGATATACCATCAATGTCTTTACTAAGATAGCCCCTTTAATGATCATTCTCCATTTTTTTTATTTCAATGTTTTGGGTTGTTGGGTGGGGAATGATCATTTTAAGTAATGGAATTAGCTACACTTGAAAATTTTAGAATAGAACAAACAAACAAAACTAAATCTAGTATAAACCAATTCAATAATTCTAAGAATGTTTCGCATTTTATATTACAGTTCCATTTAATGTTGAAAAAAAACACACTTTTTACTGTAGCTTTTCATTTTTATTAAAAAGCAAAATAGTAATTATTATGTAGAATCTAAATCTATTTTAGAGCAACTGTTGATCCAAGATACGTCTTTCAGGCTCTTGTTGATAAACACTTCCCAAGAAGCCTTGAAAGCTACAATTATAATGATTTGACAGTGCTTACTGGTTTGTGCAATTTAACAGCTGGAGAGATGTCAAGTAAATGTACATTGCACACATTATTTTCTTGTTTTCAATTTAAAAAACATAACCGTTAGGGACTTCTAGATCAGACGTACTCTCTCCTATACATTAAAATATAAAGTGTGCCTTTAGTCAGAAGATACTATAAAAATAAAAAAGTCTACAGCAGAAAACATCAGTGCCCTCTACCTGTAATTCAATTTCTACCTTTTTTTTTTTTTTATTCACTTCTCAATAAATTGCTTGGACACACAAATGGCAGACCAGAATAAACAAGCCCAGAAATATGAGTTGTGCTGCGCAACAACATTACAAGGCGGTCCATGCATATAAGATATCCTATAACTTTTATATAGAATCTTTACCTGTCTTAAGGCACTTTTACACAGGCAAATTATCGGGCAAACGAGCGTTCATAGAACCCTCGTTCCCGATAATTTCCCTGTGTAAACAGGGCAACGATCAGCCAATGAATGAGCAAACGCTCATTCTTTGGCTGATTGTATCGTTTTACATGCTGAAAATATCAGCATTGTCGGTAGCACATATCCCTGTGTAAATGGAGACATGCTGCCGACATGATAAAAATGTGTGGGGACGAACGATTGGAGTAACGAGCGCTCGTCCCCATACTAGCACCTTGTGAAAGGAGCAAACGAGCACCGATCAAGGAGCTGTCTCATTGATTGACGTGCGTTTACACGACCCACGTCGGCCATCTAAGACCACCTTTAGTTCTCATACCTAGGGGATAAGACTTATGCTATCATTCTGCTCAAAAAAACATACAGATGAAACTGGTTGAATGGAAAAGAACAATATCTGTACAAAACTACATCCTTATTGTACTTATTGTTGCATTTATATATACAACTGAAGCCAAAGATAAACTCAATGCCATTTACAGCTCTTCTCTATGGTGTTCAGTTTGTGACCCAACCAAGAAAACATGACATAATAAGGAGATTTAAAATAAAGATATATATATATATATATATATATATATATATATATATGTATATATAAAAATGGAGTGTTACCCATAACAACCGGATTTGGGCTCTAATTTTTCTAAGTACCAATCAGATTGGTTGCTATGGGTAGCTCCTCTTCTTTTCCTTTACACCAGTATTGATAAATCTCCCCTAATTTCTGTTAAGGCCCATTCACACGAAAGTGAATCTCGTCCGTGTGCTGTGCATGGAAACAACGCACAGCACCTGGACCCATTGATTTCAATGGGGCCGTTCACACATGCAGGAGTTTTCACGCAGCGAGAGTCCATTGCGTGAAACTCACTGCATGTCCTATATTTGTGCTGTTTCTCGCACCTACGCGGCCATCGAAGTCAATGGGTGCGTGAGAATCAAGCGGACCAGATTTATTCACGTTTTACGCGTATGAGGCTATGTTCACACAGGGTATTTTGCCGAGTTTTTTGACGCGGAAACCGCGTCGCAAAACTCGGCAAAAACGGCCCGAGAACGCCTCCCATTGATTTCAATGGGAGGCGTCAGCGTCTTTTTCCCGCGAGCAGAAAAACTGCCTCGCGGGAAAAAGAAGCGACATGCCCTATCTTCGGGCGCTTCCGCCTCTGACCTCCCATTGACTACAATGGGAGGCAGAGAAAGCGTATTTCGCGCTGTTTTATGCCCGCGGCGCTCAATGGCCGCGGGCGAAAAACGGCGCGAAAATCGCTGCGAAAATCGGCGTGCAGGGAGAGGAAAATCTGCCTCAAAGTTCCAAACTGAATTTTGAGGCAGATATTCCTCCCCCAAAATACTCCGTGTGAACATAGCCTAAATCTGTCACGCTCGTGTGAATGTAGCCTTAACCTTGACAACCAAAAATTATGAAGAAGAACTGTGATGCTTTACGATAGGACCACATGGGGTAAGTACATCTTTTAGATAGAGGTATCCTTTAAGTAATTCCATCTAAAATGATTTCATTATATCTATTCCTCAACTAATCACTCATGACAGGTTTAGCTAGATGAAATTTGGATGATCAATCTAATCAAGATAAAGATTATGATTTCATGTAATTATCATAATAGCCCAATCTTTCATTTATGGCATTGATTTATTATGTAGCTGATATCAACCATTACCTCGAGGAAATTGTAGTTAGGGAAGTACTACTTTCATTAAATCCATAAAAGAAAATTGAAGATAACTAAGGTATGATGTAAGAACATATGAGATCAAAAAGTTAATTTAAAGCAACACACCTTGTTCCTTGTTAGGAGAGTGAATTATTCCCTTCAAATCTGGAAATCTTGACTTTTTATTTGGAACAGTTTCTCTTTATTTTATCACATTTATTATAAATTACAGTGTAAAAGACATGTTAGTAATAAACATTGCTGCTTATGGCAAGAGTCCACTGTAGTTTCTATACAAGTCCCAATAAAGCTAGAGAAGCGCACAAGCTGGCGCTACATTTTTTGTGTGTTCTCCTTCAATAACCAGACACATAGTCAGTATCGTGCTGTGCACCCATTGTCTTTCCTCTCCGTACATAACACAATAGTCTATCAGTTTCAAGCTGTACTATTTGCTTTGTGCCATGCTCCCTGACAAAGACTCTTTGTTGATAAATTGAAGGGTGTCGTTTTGTTACCTACAAAAACGACACCACAAGTGGGTCAAACAGTGTAGCATTTGTCTTAAATATGTATTGTTTCAATGTAGCAAGATTTCAGTTTTATTGACTCTACATGGAACATGACTGACAGATATTTGAAAGCACAATAGTCCAAGCAAACACAAGTAACGTTGTGCGCTCAGTGTATTGATTTATTCATTCGTTTTAAAGGAAGATGCACTTGATTCGCTTCAATTTTTTTCAGTTTAAACATTGTAATGAAGTAAATGCAAATAGTAATTATGCCTATGGCTTAAAGGAGTTTTCCAAAACCTCTATTTGTATCCTCCCAATTCTAATAAACCTTCCAAAAAGCAATACATTTGCAATTTACTTACTTTTCCAAAAGTGTCTCTAAAAAGGTTTTTTGATAGCTGTGGTTCTGATATTTTTCCGGAATTAGTGACCTGCCGTACATTCATCACGTGTCTCTGGTTGAGGAATCCACTCCCTAAATGTATGGCACATAGTGAGCAGTGACATGTAGTGAGCATGCGCAGTTTTATCACCATTGTGCTGTTCCACGCATGCTCCATTGTCTGAGGAGGGGGCGGAGTGTACAGAGAAGCATTATGGGAGATATAGTTTTCAGCATCAATGATTATAGTAAGCACAATGATTATAGTAAGGGGTAAGTTTTTTTTTTAAAAACAATAATACATAAAATAGGCTCCTGGGTGATAGTTATCGTATTCTGGGTGTTTTTTTGGAAGGGGAGATTCCTTTTAAGGGAAACATTGTCATTTTCTACTAATATAAAAGATTGGAAGGGAATAAGGTAAACCGATAAAATTGTATTAAATAAAGAATAATATTTTAAGGAACGCAGATTATTAAATGTGTTAAAAATATTGGCAAATGCCCAAGCAAACAACCAAGGCAATACTGCATCAAGATAGCACACAATAGACACAAGTGAAATTGAAAACGAAAAAAAAATAATTCCACGCCAAAAATGATCTTGTCACATGTCATGGAGACAAGCCTAGAGACCAAGTAGAGTAAGCAGAGAAACCCTTTAAAATGTTGATGGCGACAGTGTTGTCAGCTTTGTCAAGAAATCAAAATTCTATGCACTTTTGAATTAGAAATTAAGAAAACTTAAGCAAGTATATCAGTCTCCATTGGAAACGCAGTTGTTTTCTTTCTACAATAGATTCTATATGTGAAAACCCATTGCTGGGTCTAAAAATGTTAAACATGTAGAGCATTAAAGTGATATATATACCCGATATTATCCCCCACTGCGGCTATTCTAATATTCACTGATACCTGATCTGGTGTGATTTCTGAACAAATAATTGTATGTTCCGAACAAAACCTCCTCCCCGAGGCGAAGTGCATTAAACAATCCATAATATTCACAAATGACTTTTTTGTAATCCATGAAGTTACAGTATCTTTACATTAATAATTATAGGATTTATTGTGGAATGTACGGTAATATATTACAAATGTAGAACTCTTTATCCAAATTACAAAAGCTTCATTGAAATGCAATGCAATTTACAAAGGTTGATTTTGAACAATAATATTTTACAGGCAGCTCTAAAAGCCTAAAACGTGAAATATTTACAGCAAAGGACCCTTTTCTTCCATTTCCTAAGATACAATTAATATGATACATTGATCATTTAAATCTCTATATATGGCCATACCGCTGTTGTCACTTGCTGTTTAATGGATGCAAAAGGCATTATTCATCCCAGATTAATTTTACTTAAAATGGAAACATTCCTTGTGAGAAACCTCAATAACGACACTTGGAAAACAAATGATCATGAGTGGTGGTATGAAATCCCTATGTAATATAATTCATGTTAGAAAAAAGGCCTCGGAATCGTATCACGACATGGGTTTGTTTTGTAAATTAGGATTCTTTAAAAAGCTGTGTGACAACTCCTATGGGAGCTTTAATGGCAGCCATATTGGTTTTCACCCAGTTTTTCCAAACCTTTAATAAATGGCTGAACCAAAAATGTATTGTTAGGACAGATGAGGACAACTCCATGACTTAAGAGAATTTGACGATTTTTCCAAAACAAAAATACCATTGTTTATTGAGGTTTAGAAAGTTTAAGTGTACAACATATTCTTGCCTTTGAAAAGCCAGTACAGTATATGGGTAATAAAAGCTAATCCTGGAAATTACATAAAGTTTTGTGTAGAGACTATTCGCCCTTAAGTGATGGTAAACGTTTTTATAGACCTCTTCATGAAACTACAGCAGAAAAATTAAAATATGTCTGTCATGTAGGCATTGTTCTAAAGCATCAATAAATCATACACTTATGAGAAAATCTATTGCTAACAATGTGTCTGATAAAATTGAACGCTCAAATTCCTTAGATCCCAGTACCACCTTCCATTCAAGAGGGCACGAGAGTTACGATAGGGGTACTGTCATGGACTGGAAGGACACCTTTGACTCTCCTGAGAACAGAGACCCCCATGTGGCTGACTCTTTCCATAATCACCCGGACAAAAAGGGTAAGGCCTTGGAAAAAAAAAATTTGTATGATGAGAAGTCAATAGGGGAGGGAGGTGCTTTACATGGTGTGGATGCTTTCAGCTGGGTTAGTTCAATATGATGGACAAATTAGGTGGTCTTCAAATAAGTGGGTTGGGTACATGCATACAAAAATAAATGTGGATGTTTGTTTTGTGCTGAAATGTTTCTTTTGTTTTTGTTTTAATTTAATATACAGCATCTATATTTTTACTAGCGCTATGCTCCCTAAAGTCCAATATCACCAATGGTAGGTGTTCGAAAAAACTGAAGAACCGTTCCTACTCTTTCAAATTTTCTATAATTCTTCACAGACAAATTAGACTGGTAGTCATTTGGGTGAGACTTTAGCCGTGTTTGCCCTAAATTGTTTTGTGACTGTACCCTAATTTAATATACCTGCTTCTCAATAGTTTACCAATGGAGATAATGGGGGTATTTTATCAAGCACTTTACACCAGTTTTCAGATGTAGAAAAGGCGTAATTTAGCTATGTTTTCATTTTTACTCTGCCTCCGCCACTTTTGGGAATTGTTGGTGGGGCTTAGTGAAAGGGTGTGGCCTGCCATGACCAACAAATGTACTCAACTAGAAACATTTACACAACAGAAACTGGTGTAAAGTATAGCAGAAATTTACGGTAGCTGGCATATATACCCCTTTCAGCTGCACGGACGGCCAGAGATGTGCCCTTGTGTGATCAAAGGCATAATCCTCTTAATAAATTAGGTGCATCTTACTCCAGTGATCTTTATATTAAGACTGGCATATTAAACGCCAGTTTTAATATTTCTCCCCCATTGACTATCAGTTTAAAGAGATAATGACTATTATTTCTTTACTGTTGTCAACATTTGGCTACGGGCATTCTGCATGTGTGACCCATATTTTATACACATTACCTCATAGGGGGCACTTCATAGGATAAAGGGATGGTGTCCTTCTTTATTACAAGAGATGACTTCAATATACAAACGACCCATAACTGGTGATGTGCTCAGCCAAAGCCTACACAGCCGAAGATAATGGTTAATGTAATCTTTTTACTGATTAAAGAAGTGCCCCCAGATTATTAACCCTTGAAGAAAGTGGAATGCCTTATGCATTAAGCAATTCAATTGTCAAAAGGGTAGAAAATTTGGAACAGATCCTCTTTATGATTTCTGACCTATTCATGAAGAAATGGCACAGTGAACCAGCCCATTATCTCGCCCGAATCATCCAAAGAACTAATTTTAACATTATCTTGATGCTTCTCTCCTGTCATTACAGCAAATAATAGATATCACATTGTGCTCGACTGCTTCTCATGGGTGTTAAAGAAAGACATGATTAATGAACGAGATGCTGAACCAGAAAACTTGCACTGCAAATAGAAAAGCATCTCAGGGACATGCTAAGAATGTGTTGGGGTTTTTTTTGTCACTGTTTTCTGCCTGGATATACGGTTTCTACAAAGAAAAAACAATTAATTTGCACATGTATATTTTATGTAGGTGGTAATATTGTATAATGATATTATTTATTAATTTTGATTTTGCTATTTGGGGATGGGCTTCCATTCCATTGTTGGTATAGTGTATATCATATTGGCTAAGCTGAAAGCATCCCACACGTTGACATGTAAAGAGTGAGATAACTCACACAATGGTGGCAGAGGTTACGCATGGGTGTTTTATCATTATCACATTTGTGTGCTTAATACTCCTTGTCCATCTGTGCACTTATTCCCGAATGATATTTAACAGCAACAGCATTAACACAGGAAGACAATGAGTAACAATGCTCTACACAAATCCAGTAAAATGCTTGGTGTTTTGTTTCGTTTTTAATTTTTATTGTTTTTTTGTTTACTTTTGCTGAAGATTTTGATTTTGTCAACTACAGTTTTGTTTTCACTTTTTGTTTTGCAAAGTGCTATGTGGTGTTATTAAGTGTAATTACTTTGGAAGGTGTTTTCTTTCATTGTCACGCTGACAGTAAATTCCTTCTGTGTACTAATTCTTAATTCACTTGCTGCTTGGTTTGCAATGACACTAGTGGTTTGATGATGTCACATCCATATGTTCAACATATGCACAAGCTCCGGTACCTGGAGGACAAGGATTTGCTAGGTGGCCCTTGAAATAGCTTGGCTCATTGGGATGTGACATTTGTACACCACTGCTTAATTAGCTAAATATACTCTGGAGTTGTTGCGTATACAGAATACATTTCTATGCAAGTTAAAAATATCTATATATATTAACAGCTTGCTTGTCTTCCTGCATTTAGCAGGTTGAATTAGTTTGCTGTTCTTTTCTTCTCTTTTAAACAATCAGTAACCATTGCATTTGTTACAGCTCCAGTGTATATTTTACTTCTGTGCAGTGTTTTTTATGTTCCATAGTTTTGTGTGTTTCTCACATATGCAAGTTTAATGAATCACTTCCTACACTAACCCTTCCCCCTCCTCCTGCTACCATTGTACTTAACCTCCCTCCTTGGTTCTTTCCCTTAAAGCGACATTAACATCTAAAATGCTCACCGTGCATCCCTAGCAACTATTTGTTAAAGGGACTTCTTGGTGCTAAAAGTCTATTGCATAAAACTTGCTCTTCCAATGGATGATATGTTTAAAATATCTGTAATATTGTGTTTGGGAACTGTATAAATTGCAATTCCCTAACATATCGTTTTATTATTGGAATCTCCTCCTTTACCAGCTGGACCAGTACTGCCAATGGGGCTGCATCCAATAAAGTGTTCCATACAGCTCTAGCCTATAAGATCATCATGAAGTTGGCCATACACAGACACATTTTATGAACCATTAACCTATACATGGCCAGCATTAGAGACCTAAGAGATCGTAGAAAAAGGACTAAAGTACTTTAGTGAATGATTGCAAACATGGTCATAGAGGTAATGATATTCTTTAATGATCCAAATCATTTTTGGAGTATTAAGGATTATTATTATGTCTTTTGAAGCAAAAACGATCAATTCTCCCCGAAAAATCAGTTGTCACTTTGATCATATCTACTTCAAAAATTGTTCTCAGTTTTTAGTTAACTATTATCTAGGAAAATGCAACAGGGGCAATAGTATAAACCATATTTCTCACTATCATATTGTGAGAAGTATTTCTTCATTTGTGGCTCCTTGTCGAAGAAAATTTTGTTACTAAAACAAAATAAAAAAATGGGACATTTGTTGGATCAGGGCCACAATTTTACGTCTATGGCTAGCTTATACTATACAATAATAATGTACACATCCATAAGAAGACAAGTTTTATGCCTAGAAAAATAAAGCAAAGGAAGAACATTTTACAAAGGGGATCTAGGAATGAATGGTCTACTTTACATGAAGGTGTTACTGTCCATTTAAGTCAAGTAAATCAAAACAACCAGTCTCTCTCTCTCTGTGACATATTCCAAGGCTTTATCCTATTGGTAATGACATACTGCTTGTCTATGTGTAATAGATATACTAACCGAACCTGTGGGTGTCAGATGCTGCTCTTAATTCAGTGAGGAAAAAATGAACTCCTTTTCTTCATTCATTAAGCTACATTTCCCATGACCTTCCCTGTTGGTTCTCGTCTGGTTTCTTCTCTCCTTGCACCTTTCTCTAGATGTTTCTAAGGTATAGGTAAATGC
Source organism: Rhinoderma darwinii (assembly GCF_050947455.1). Classification (NCBI taxonomy): domain Eukaryota; kingdom Metazoa; phylum Chordata; class Amphibia; order Anura; family Rhinodermatidae; genus Rhinoderma; species Rhinoderma darwinii. The sequence goes on from NC_134687.1 coordinate 512,100,543, forward strand.
TGCCAGCTCCCCTGTTTTATCCTGATGTCTCCAGCTGTCTGGAGCCTTCCCAGCTTTCTTAATGAGCTTGATAAATTAGCGGCAGCGGTGAGCCGCAGGAGGTTCAGTCTCTTCTTTCCTCGTCTCAAGTAATAGGACCATTGTCTTATTAAACACACATGTGAACTCCAGGTTTATTCTAACAATTTGCTTTTTGTCTTCCTGCTTCTCTAATATTTTGTCATGGAAAATGATTCCACGTAAAACGCTTTACATTATTGTTCACAGTTGACAAATCATGATTAATGATGTTTTTAAGTGAACATGGGACTTAACTCTTTGGTCTGCTAATAGGTAGCTAAGAAACCTTCCAGAATGTATGTAATCACCCTTTGTTGGAATCTATACACTAGTTTAATGGTATGCGATACTATTGTTTAATATGCAAACAAACGCGTTTTGTACATGGTTTATAAAAGATTTTGACTTTTATGAGATGTTTAATGCAAGATCAAAGTCTACTGGAGGAACAGAGAAGGAAGAGATGTATATATGAGAAATTTTATTTTTATAGATATATATATATATATATATATATATATATATATATATATATATATATATCGAGTTTGCTATGTGCCTACCTATTACATGTAATTGGCAGTGTCATTTATGTAATACGATTGATATGATAGATGATGGACTGGGAGATTATAGTTTGAACATGCATAATGTAGGACTCCTGAAAGAAACTAAATAAAGCCTCAAGTCTCTATTTATGAAATGTTTCTACCAAAAAGAGAGAGGACTCAAAAAAATCAGTAGATTAGCCTACAACCCCCTTCTTCTGCGTGCTGTAGGTCACTAATAACCTAAATGTAGATCAATCAGTCTATAACAATTTGGGAAGGAACAGGATATTCCCATGTGTGGTCAGTTTATACATCATTAGTCTAGTTCAATATTGGACTAACCTTTGTATATTTTTGTTACTGCTGATCACTGATTTCCCTAGAATAAAAATATGGCCAGTTTTGTTAATAGCATTTACATTCCAGTTTTCATATTTTCAGAGCATGTTTTAAAATCAGTGTACTATTGTTTGCTATGGACATCACTGACAATTTTTATAAGAATGTATGTATGATTTTCTTTAACCTTTAGTGGCTATTTTTTTATTTTATTTTTTTGACGGGGCTGCCAGTTGTCAGCTAGTTGGTCAGCACATTGACAGGCAAGTGACTAGATTTAAAACACAGTAAATTCAATTAATCACGTCTTTAGTTGACAAAGCAGATATTTCTATTAAACTATACATATATAGATGTCAGCAATTTTTATATAGACATTACAAGTGTTCTGAGATCCCTTGCTGAGGAAGTGGAAATGTTCTCAGGAAGAGGAAATCTGTTCCTGTCCAATGACATGATAAGAATTAATGTTCTGCAGATGTTTTGGAAAACTACTGGAGGGCTGGCTAAGTGAGCAGGAAAGTCGGTTTTGCCAGTGCAACCCCAACGTAACCTACTGAGCCAAAAAATTAGGAGTGTAACAAAAAATTTGGCTTTGAAAAAAGACATGTTATTGTAGGATTGTATGCAATGTTTTGTTAGATAAAACAAAACCTTTTTAGAATTATACCATCATATTTTTTATTGATAGTGTTGTTATTATATGTTCTTCAGACTGTAGCAGATATATTGGTTAGTAAATTGGAATTACAACCAACTGTAGTTAAAATATGTGCGCAAAAGTTTTTTATAGAGCATTTAACTTTAAGACATAAACTCTATTGAGAAATTCCAACTATAATGGAATTACAGAGCACTAATGGCTCAGGACTTTGCTTACATAGTCCTGTCCATTCTCACTCTAAATGCAGGGTGTTAGTTTTCAAGACATGCTCCATTTCCACTGTGCCTTCTACTTCCATTGAGGCTAATGGATGTAATGGACTATTTTTCATGCCGTTTATGGGTTTTCTGCCCCAGTTCAAAATCTAAGCTTAAACTTTTGATAAACCACCCCCAGATCTGTTCACTCGAGTGGTAAAAACACTGATTGAATGCTGACTTTTCCTTGGGGCATTCTGTCTGGAGTTCTCATTCATTAGGCTAAGTTGGATATATTGATGTTTACTGGAGCTGACTTTTCCTTACTGAACACGGAGGTCAGAGCTTAGAATAAACAAGTGGGACGGGATGACAAGCAATGTTAGTCTAATGGCTCTACAATTCCACACGTACAACTTGTGGCAGAGAAGATAAAAGAAAATGTCCAAAGTGTTCAATGCAAACGTGATATTTTGTGTGATCCAACTCATTTTTATAGTGTCTATAATATCTGATCACCGTGCATAAGTGATGTGTAGTGTAATTGAAATGAATCTGGCATGTTAACAAATTGTGTAGTCAGAGGTATTTTCATTGAGTTGTTTTAGGTTGAAAGTAAACAGTGAAGGTTCAGTGACTGCAAGTATGATCTTTAACTGTAAGAAATGTATACACAAAATGTTAGAAAGTTATATTACTATACTATACTATATATACAATTATTACGTTGTATGCTGTCCGATCTGGAAACCACCTGTACATATTTCCCACTGTATAAGCCAGAAAAGAGAGTTGCTAGAAAGAGTTGTGCTCATTTATCACCGTGTATTGTATGGCCAGGGTCAATTTATTAGATTGAGCCATGTAAGGCCCTGTTCACATCACTCTCCTGGCGTACACGCTAAATGCGTCCACGGGACCCTATAAGCCCAATGGAGGCCAAAAAAGTAATTTTGTTTTTTTCCTGGGCAGGTATATGCCAATGTACCTTTTTTTTTAGATATGGAATAGCACATTAGACTAAGTTATTCCGTCTGACGGAGAACCCACAAAAATAAAATATAGAGCGCGGTATACATTTTTTTTTTAACATCGAAGCCTATGGGTGACCTATGCTGCTGTATCACATTTTTTACATGCATCTGTTAAACATATACGTTATGCGATTTCCAGTAGCCTTTTATGACGTATCTATTGAACTAATGCCATAATAGCCTAGGGGTGACTGATGCCTATGATAGATTCATTCATAGATACATTCGTCACCCATAGGTTATGATGGCATCGGGATACGTCATGAAAAAGTCATGAGTGTTCATGACTTATTAGTTAAACGCATCCCCTAATGGTCTATGGGTGATGTGCCTGTCACAGCCTGCATTTAACATACACATGTAGCGTATACACTACATATATTCCAAAAACTTGATGTGAATGAGGCTTAATACTGTGGCTGCACTGGTATTCCATCGGCAATAACAGCTGATTGCCCAGGGGTAAAAACTCGACCCATGGCAATTAGCAAATCAGTGTTTTGCCTTAATGCTGAGAAGGGTTTGTCCACCTGGTACAACCTCTTTTGGCTTGAAGCCCAGGCTACACCACAGCTCCTGCCCTGTGTCTATGCTCAGAAGAAACACTTGGGCAAAGTCCTAGACTATTCACTTCCACTAAGCCTCAATGATTTAGAAAAAAGGGCTGTACTACATTTGTCTCATTCTTTTAGTAAATAATCCATGCAAGCAATCAGCAGAGAGGTAAGATGACCTGTAGACTGGTAAATGAGAAGAAATATTTTAGAGCAATAAACTAATAGTCTTTAATGTACATAGTAGGATTATACCTTGATTGCAAACAGGTGGAAAAAAACCACAAAGGGATAACCGTGTGTGTGTGTGTGTGTGTGTGTGTGTGTGTGTTAGGAATATTTTGTGTACGTACAAGTTACCTCACTGATTACGTTTACCATAAAAATGAACTATCCATAGACATTATCAAAACAGTGCCACCCTGTGGTCAGATTATTGTGTAGTTTACTGTAATTGCTTGTTAAAGAGGCTCTGTCATCACATTATAAGGGCCCTATCTTCTACAGCAGTGTTTTTTATTTAGAAAAAACTATAAATTTTGACGGATTAATGACCTATTTTAGATTTATGCTAATTACTTTCTTAATTGCATAACTTGCATAACTGGGCGTTTTTTAGCTTTTGACCAAGTGGGCGTTGTAAGGAGAAGTATATGACGCTGACCAATCAGCGTCATACGCTTCTCTCCATTCATTTACTCAGCACATGGTCATCTTGCTAGATCATGATGTGCTGTCACTTAAGACACTTCTGTAACGTTAATGTGTGAGTAAGTGACAGCACTTCATGATCTAGCAAGATCACGCTGTGCTGAGTACAAATGGACATGAATGGAGAGGTGTATGACGCTGATTGGTCAGCGTCATACACTTCTCTTTACAACGCCCACTTGGACTAAAGCTAAAAAATGGCATTAAGCAACTAATTAGCATAAATCTAAAATAGGCCATAGTTCCGTCAAAATTGATAGTTTTTCTAAATAAAAAACACTGCTGTAATCTACATTACAGCGCCGATCACATTATGTAGAAGATAGGGCACTTACAATGTGTTGACAGGGTATCTTTAGGTGAACAAAATGATAGAATATACATGCATCAAATTCTGTATTCAAAGGCCTTTTATTTTCTGCGCTAAATCTCTTGACTTCTTTTTTCCTATCAACCATTTATTATCCACAGCAGTAAATACATGAACCCAAACCCATTATTTTTTGTGGGTAAACAGTTCTTTAGAAAGGCTTAACTGGTCTTTGTGTTGACGACACAGTAAATGTATCAAATGTTGTGACACAGAGAATCACTCCCTTGGTTTTGATGTGCTCGACTCCCTTAATAAAATAGGACATCTAATTTAAATTCATGCATTAGCATTACACAATTTAAAATGACACATGTTGAAGTCAATGTTTGCCCGAGAACATTTATCAGGGGTAAACATGAGGATGCAGCACTGATAAATAGGCTTATTAGAGTTGTGCAGTATTTACATAAATTAGCTCTTGCACTGTGATATAACATGTGAAAATTATCATTTTACATTTGCATATTTTCCGCTTAGTTGACACTTCTATTCTGGAGGACTAGAGGAGACCGTAATGTGTTTCTTTACAGTGTAACACACTTACACACATTGTTTGCAGATCTAGAGATTGGTAAATAGAATATATACTATTTACCTAGCATGTCTATAGGTATTACAGCTAAAAAAACATGTATGTTAGAAAGGGGGAAAAATAATATATTTGTTGTCTACTTTCATCTAACATTTTAAGTAATTACAAAACCATAAATATCTATTTTAGGTTTTTAGAACTGTTATACCCATAAGAATTTTTACCTAGCATGCATCAAGTGCAAAAGAAAGATGGATTTTACCCATTTTGGGCAAAGGGCTCTCGTATATTTTGTTACATCAACTAGATGTTCAGTTGCATTACTCATGCATTCGGTTGCATATTCAATAGTCTAAACTATGATAAGTGTAACACTGGATGTCAAGTGACTGGGCCCCCCAGCAATCAGTTGTAATCTGTGGGGGAACCTGGCAGCAAGTGTTCAATTTCTCTGCAGCGCCACCACAGGGAATAGAGCATTATAGGGCATTGAAAAGGGAGAAGCTGTATATACTTTTATTCGGTCATATTAAAAAAAACAGGACAATTAAAATGATAATCCCGGAACCACGCTTACGCATTTCAAACCTCTAGGGTTCTTAATCAAGCTATGATTGAGAACCCTAGAGGTTAGAAATGCGTAAGCATGGTCCCGGGATTATCATTTCAATTGTCCTGTTTTTTTAATATGACCGAATAAAACTATTTTTGTTACAAGAGTGCTGGATATACCGCTTCTCCCTTTTCATTTCCTTATATACCTGCTGTCGACTCAGGACTTCTCTTGGAATATCTTCAAGCACCATCATTGTTTACAATGTGGTCCGGACAAGCGCATAGAATAACACAGTGGAAACGTGGTGAACGAACCTCTGTATATTTGTTCTATTTTTAATAGAGCATTATACCCTGTAAAGCGAGAGGCAAATTTTGTGGCTGCTCACTGCTAAAGCTAATAGATGAGGGGCCTGGACTCCCTTTATTAACTAAATGTTTTTTTTCTAAACCCATCAAACCCTTTTAAAAAAAATGCATACAATTTGAAGAGAATCTGTACCCTATCTCATCTACTCTGCTAGTTAGCCTTCTTGGCCAGTCAGAAGTGCTGAGAGGACTTGTACTGTATGATGGCCTTGTGATCGTATAATGGCGTTTTTTGCAATCACCCCTTAGTTTTGGTGAGCATCACTTTCCTTGCTGACAATACCATTATTAATGAGCCGGCACATTCAGTCAGATGTTATTTGACTATGCTCAATTTTTTCTATTTTACACCGTCTTCAAAAAAGATGTCTCTAAGTGTAGCAAATAATTAGACTTAGAGGCTCTGTCACCACATTATAAGTGCCTTATCTCCTATATAAGGAGATTGGCGCTATAATGTAGGTGACCGTAATGCTTTTTATTTAGAAAAACAATCTATTTTAAACCACTTTATGAGCGATTTTTAGCTTTATGCTAATGAGTTTCTTAATGCCCAACTGGGCGTGTTTTTACTTTAGACCAAGTGGGCGTTGTACAGAGGAGTGTATGACGCTGACCAATCAGTGGCCAATCAGCGTCATGCACTTCTCTCCATTCATTTACACTGCACTAGCGATATAATTATATCGCTATGTGCAGCCACATACACAAACACTAACATTACTGCAGTGTCCTGATAATGAATATACATCACTACCAGCCAGGACGTGATGTTTATTCAGAATCCTGACCACTTCTGAATGTTTTCTGTGACATTCCAGCAAGGCAAACGTAATCTCATTTGAAATGACAGGTTACATCGTAATCTCGCGAGATTACATTTGCCTTGCTGTAAATCTCACAGAGACGCTACAGACGTGTCAGGATTCTGAATACACATCACGTCCTGGCTGGAGGTAATGTATATTCATTATCAGGACACTGCAGTAATGTTATAGTGTGTGTATGTAGCTGCACATAACGATATAGCTATATCGCTAGTGCAGTGTAAATGAATGGAGAGAAGTGTATGACGCTGATTGGTCAGCGTCATACACTCCTCTGTACAACGCCCAATTGGTCTAAAGTAAAAACACGCCCACTTGGGCATTAAGAAACTCATTAGCATAAAGCTAAAAATCGCTCATAAAGTGGTTTAAAATAGATCGTTTTTTTAAATAAAAAGCATTACTGTCACCTACATTACAGCGTCGATCTCCTTATATAGGAGATAGGGCACTTATAATGTGGTGACAGAGCCTCTTTAAGTAATAAGAAAATAGGTGCAATGGATGTCAAATCCAAACAAATTAAAAAGGAAACATGAGATCCTGATTTTTGATGTTTACTAACAGTACAAATGCTGTTATCCAACTGATCAGCCATAAAATAGTCTTCATTTAAGGTGTGTATACAGGACAATTGTTAAAATGGTTGTCTGAGATTGGTAACATAAAAACAACAAAAAAAGTAACTTTTTTTTTTCTCTGACACAAGGTTCCATTTATCTATGGGTAGTGTCTGGTATTGCAGCTAAGCCCCATTTTCTTGAATGGAGTTAAGTTGAAATACCAAACACAACCCATAAACAGGGTTGTAATATTGTAGGTAAGACATCTGTACTTTATATATATATTTATTTATTTATTTATTTATTATTTTTTTTTCAATACTAGTATAATCCATTGTTGTTATTAGTGAAATAAAAATGGCTGCCAAATGGTGGCGTTCACACATGCTCATATTCAGCTGCATTGTCCTGTCCTGTTCATCTGTCATTAAAATGCCCGGCTGAGACACCTGTGATAATACTGATAAATATTTCAGGAAGCAGATGTCTCTCCAACCTGAAATGGATACCAGTCAGGAAAGTCTCCAGCTTTCCGTTCAGTAAAAAATGAGACCTGCTGTTTTTCCATTACCTTTCTGTTTAAAGACCTATATATTTTTTCCAGAAAGCTTTTCACCTCGATACATAGCAAAGTTACTATTGTCATATTGTGCCCATATTGTGATAAACTTTTATTATGTGTTGAGAAGCAGTGTTTCCTTGTCCACTCAAATTCTGAAATTAAATTGATAAAGACTATGCAGTTTTGTGATTCACTTTCCTACAAGGACACTGTATCCAGTATACCCAAAAGGGTTACGTGCTTAGCATATTCACATATTATTATATTTCCCAGATGCAAAACAGAGCAGTTTGCAGTATCAGCAGAGAGAATTCAGTCCAAGAGCTCTAGTGAGATCTGATAAGTTTGATCAGAAGCATCTGCTTGCAGAACACTTGTCGTAGACCTTTTGACATTAGCGCAGATCAGATGTCCTCATTCTTAATAGCCCTCACAATTGCACATTTCCATCTGAAAGGGAGAAGCTGGTATTGACTAAGTCTCTGGTTATATTGGTCTGTAATGGACAAGGCAATATTTTAAGTGACTTCTGTTGAATCAAGCTTTGCTGTCAGCACATTCTGGGGTATCCCTGTTTGTTTTAAGTGTCTCCTTGTCCGTAACGCCAAGGATCTGTCGTTATTATTCCGTTTGTGATTAACAGTTGTCTCTGATAGAGATGCCAACTGGTCAATATATTTTTTTGGCAAGCTGCTAAACGTCATGAAACAAAGTTGTCACCGTATCATGAGGCAATATTATAGAATCCATAGAGATTTACGGCATTATTAATTTATATTTAAATCTTATGTATTTGTTTTTCATAATTAATCTAGCCTTTGATTTTAGAGACTTGTGTCTCAAAGCAAGGCTTTGTTCAAACGGTGCTTGTGGCATATGTTTGTTGTACACATTTGATGTATGCCATCGAACGTAAACAGTACACTTAAGCTGTATTCTTAAACTGTTGCATACATATGCCATTCACTCACGTTATAAAAATATGTATACATCTTTTATTGTCGCATTGTAAGAAAAAAAAATTATACCCCGCAGATAGGGACTTTTTTAGGGATCCAGTTGTATTTAAAAAGCGTATTCAAGAACAAAAGGGCATTCCTTTTGCATACATTTGGTTAATAGTCTATGGCCACATCCAGTAAAGAATACTTCTTGATGTATAAGCCGAACATAGAGCCCCAATATTAATACAGAACATAGATCCCCAATGCAGTGTGAGCAGAACATTATAGTCACTCAATCAGGTTTTCCATCAATTTTTTTTAAGAAATGTCATTCTGATATGTCATCAAAGTCAAATCAATGGGTGTCCTTCAGACTAGAGCCACAATGATCCCAAAAATGGGTCCCAGTCCACAGTTTCAGTGAGATGTACTGTAGACATCCGCATGTCCCCTCCATTGGTGGTCGCACTTGTAAGTTTCTGGAACTATTTACTCATAAGGAGGGGAAGAGCACAAGCATGGCAACTTCACTGTACCGATAGGGGACTAGGTGTTGTGCTTTAATTTCTGTATAAATTATTATTAACCAGACAAATACATACAAGTGTTTATAATACATATTTGCTCTGTTTGTAGTATACATCTTTTTATTTCACTAAACTTCCATCTGGTTTGTCAAGCAGACACATTAGATCTTTTTAAGATGCATTAGCTGTATTTAGATGTATTCACAGAGGATTTGTCCTGGTGTCATTTAGACCAAGAATAAAAAAAACCTCTTCGAGACTTTCAGTGTGCTTGCTCTCTCCAGGTGAAGGTTAGAAGTACCTAAATAATACATTGTGTAGTTTTCTCATAATGTCAGTTGTTAAAAATACTCAACTCAATAGAACAAAAACATTTCTAAAATGTTGGTCTTAAAGGGAAACTCTAGTAGGGAAACACCAAATTTCATACCCCTTTTTTGCTAATCCCCTAACATCAGTGGCCAACATTTTATTAAATAGGTCTCAGTTTACACAGTTTATAGTCTGACAATGGAGTGCAGACTACAGATGGGTAGAAAACAGCCCAATGCTTGCTGATGGATGTGGATCAGGGATTTTACTTTCTGGTAATAACTGCTTATTGGGAATGTGCTGTTCTAAACTTAAGAATTGTCTATTCTCATACATCTCTCATTTAGGCTTCATTTTTCTTTACTTTTGTCTTGCTTCTGGATGTGAGGCCGCCATATAGTCTGTGAATGAAACATTTTATAGCTGTTTTCTGCATATTTCATCAGAGGTCTCAGCACAGACTCATGCTATATACATCTGGGACTATATTAGCTAATTTTCCGCATGTTTCCTGTAATTCTGTTATGTGTCTGGCATAAAGACTGTTTCACTATCCAAATACAACAGGCGTCTCAGTGCTAACTTTTGCAGAAAATCGTATGAATGAAGAATATATAAATGGGAAGTAATTGAACACAATTTTACTGAAATATCTCTGATGTGCGGATTATAATTGGCACAACTGGCAAATAATATCTAGAGGTGGTAGGAAGGCAAGTGGGCTGAATCACATTCATCCGTGTTCAGCTTTGCCCGAAGATAAAAAGCTCAAAATAGCTTTAACACCCACATCATGCAAAACTTACTGGCAGTAACACGCTCCATTATTGGAAGTTTGCAACTAATTAGTAGTTTCATGAAAAGAATCTTGTCTTTAATTTATGGCATTCCACGTCCATTTGCCAACGTGTATGTTTCATACAGTGCCATCTGTTCCACATTACTGTCTAAGCCTCTAAAGTGAAGACGGCTTCTTCAAATACTTTTTCAAATGGTTCCAATTGGTCTTACATTTAACTAACTGTGCCCAGTGATTAGCGGAACAGGTTGAAGCCACAAGTGTTGGAAAATTCGAGTATGGTACTAATAGGTTCATACTGATAAACAAAGCAGTTTGGTTTTGTGGAATTATAGTTGTACATAATATACAATTGTGAGGAGATTTTCTTAGTGCTTACTGCATATGGTGTTCCCGTCCTGTAAAAGTTCCCCAAGTGAAACAAAGACCACCAGCATAATTAACCTTTTCATCACTTCCTGTTTTGGACTTTTATGACTGCATACATTTTCTAATTTTGTCACAAAGTGGATTGAACTGGGAAAAACATTTCTGTTCTCTACAGACCCAAGTAAATTTATACTTTTTTAATTTATTTTTTTCTAAACAAATTGTACTATAATTTGGCTGTGATTTAAATACACATTGATGAAATTTGTGTGTCATTGTCTCAAAATTTTCTCTGCTACAGAGAGACATGGTGAACTAAGAAGTGCCTCTTATCAATCTGTCAATTTAGTGTGCGTAAGCTGTTGGCAATGTTTCCAGGTGAGGCATCAGAATCTGTATTTAGGGTCTCCTGATGGACCTCTTAAGCTCCTTGAGATTCCAATATTGTACACTTAGACTAATAATCCATATATTTAAACTAAGGTCATAGATTCTACCCATAGGCCTGATTTACTCTGGCCAGTTATCACCATTCACTTGTTTCGGAATGATAATGATAACTGTCCAGTGTAAATGCAGGGAACGTATTACTAAAACAATTATATTGATCGAACAGTCTGCCAAAAAAATTCACCGTAGTAGCACTCACCATAGCTAAATTGATGTATATAATTTTGATCTCTGGTTGTCTAAGCTGTTCGGACAATGATGTACAGAAGTTTGTGGTCACTACAAATGGCTGGCACTCGAAGGGGCTAAGGTATGGGCATATTAAAAAGATGAGGCTTAAAAATAAAAATTGGGGCTCCTCTTCTGGTGCTGAGTCATGGCACCATGCCCACCAGCTTAATACCAGAACAGGAGGGCCTTATTTTGCCTCCAATTTTCATCCAATGCAAGAGAGATGATCCGTGTAACCCTCAGGTCAGTTTGCTCTTTGCTAATATTGTGTCCCACATACTTCCACACTGTTCTGGGGGAAGTGGTACCTGAGCTAAGGATTTCCTCTATATTTAACCCATATCAACCCCTTAAATGCTATTAATGTTGAAGAGGCTGCGGAGGGAACTTTGACTTAATTCTTACAGTACAGCTTTCCAAATTATTAGCATCCAGACCATACAAAATTACTACTTTTATGTGTGTAGGACATAGCTCCACTTAAAATGAAACCATGGGTAATGTTTCTCCAAGAATTCTTCGGCGAAGTGAAATAAAATAAATTGGTATAATCGGATTTTGACAATTACACGCAGTTCTTTTATGTAGGATCAATCTGTAGTTTAACTATCAATCTTCTTTTTATACTGAATTATCAATCTATACTGTTAGGAAGGTTTGGCTTTGTGCAACGAGAACATTGTGTTAGCGCCAAGTAGATGTCCCCTGTTGTTAATGATTAATGCTTCTAAGAGGGAGTTGACCTGTTTTTTGCATTCTTTAACTGAACTGCTGGGTTTTTCAGCATTCACATCAGGGAGATGATACATTCTTGCTCAGAATCCTAATAATGCTGGAGCTTTTTTTACAGTCTCCCCCCCAAAAATCCCACTGCTATGATGTGTATATGTGTAGATGCACACAATGTTAAAAGTTGAGCCATGCGCAGTAGAGCAGGTCTGGAGTGCCTTCATTTGTCAGCTCAGCACATTTTTGACTAGATGCTTTGGCTCCTAGCGTAATAATTAAGGTATAAAGTCAGCTAGTTTCTTAACAAGTATTTGAATTTAACACTACATCCGCAGAAGCCTGAATAGCCTCTTTAGTACATATATCTACTTAACCTCAGATCATTAACACACCGCAGTGAAATTTTACAGTATGATGCTGCGGTTTAGTAGTAAATTCAGTAGTGTGGTGTGTTATGTATGGCTTATATCCATCTGATACCATGTTTTTTTAACCTAAGTATTTTCAGTCCAAGAAGTGAGCTTGAAATTTAATGATAGTGTTATATTGGGTGTTGGTACCTCTGCCCATAAACTGCATCATGCCGTCCAATTTCTTAGTAAGCTATTTGTGAGGGCAACTACAGTTTTTCTTTTATTCATTTTTTTATATTATTGTATATTTTTTAACAGTATACTTTGTGTCCAGCTACACTTTTTAACTACTAGGTCTGTACACAACTCAAGTGGTAAATATCTACCAAGTCATGCCAGATACTAACTGGAAAAAGTCTACTAGAATCAGGTTCCAATACAGCACAATATCAAGTAACTTTATATTGATAAAAACAAAATACGATCTTATTCTTTACTTAGGTTCCATATTGCATTATTTCTAAGCAATATTTTCAACCAAAGTCTATGAGGGGAGGAGAAGTGGCAAAAACTTTAAAGGGAAGGTGTCATGATGTTGTTTATTTATTTATTATTTTGCTTTTAATAAAATCTAAACAAAAAATTTATTTATTAGTGTTGTCACGTTCTAATATTTACTGTGTTCAAACTTTTACTTCTCTATGGGGACTGCAATTTTTTTTTTCATCTGTGTCGATTAACGACACATACAGAGATGGAATACAGCACATACAACCCCATGGAGAATGTGAACAGGAGCTGTTCCATTCTCAGAAGCGTACGCCGTCTGTGTGGGAACGGCGCATGCGCCGCTCCCACACAGACCAAAACGAAGCTCGTTCGCAGAGCAAAGTCCGGCATCCTCTTCATGTGGACCGGAAGCTGCTGCCGGACAGTAAGATGACGACTTCCGGCCGCGGCTTCCGGCCATATGTTCAGGCGCAAGGAATAGGAGAGTAGACCAGCGGCAGCGGTGGTAGGTAATTTGTTTGTGTATGTGATGTGTGTATTATGTTCGTGTATGTGATGTGTGTATGTTCGTGTGATACTGTCTGCTGAGCCCTGTATCTAATCCTCCTACACTGTGCAGTCGCTAAAAAAATGGCGGCACACAGTGTAGGAGGTTTGAAGATTCAAACCCTTCCTTCTCCTGGCACTAGCCAGAAGAAGGGAGGGGGGGATTGTGTGAGTACACTAGAGGAGAGTGTGTCCACCCCAAATTTGCAGCATAAATCAATGAGGTTGCTTTACCACATTGACCATGCTGCAATTTTGGGAACTGCTCCCTCTAGTGCCCAGCACATGAAAATGTTATAAATTAGAATTTAATTTATAATATTTCCTGACTTGTGAAAAAAAATAAAAAATTAAAACCATGTGTATCACTCAAATACAAATAGTTTAACTGGAAAAAAAATAATTGCTAGCGACACATTCCCTTTAAGCATATTCAAGTCACTTTCCAGATTCTCCAATCAAATAGATTATCAAATCTAAATGTTCTTTTGTTGACTTTTGATACAGACTTAAGGCTATGTACAACTTTGAAATCATTTTATTAAAAATTATTTATAATCTTTTAGATACAGCTGCTTTGTATTATGTATACAGAATAGCTGTATCGTTCGCTAAGACCTGAATCTATCAGGTCCGCAGGACTAACGGGTTAAGTGTCAGCAAGTCCTGCATGTCTCAGGCACGCAGGATCCACGTGTGATCCATCACATCTAAGTTATGAACTTAGATGTGATCGATAGCAGCTCGATTCTGCGTATCTGAGACACGCAGGACCCGCTGTCACTGAACCCGTTAGTGCCACTGACCTGGCAGATACAGGATTCAGTGGAAGATACAGCTGCTCTGTATACAGTATACAAAGCAGCTGTATCTAAAAAAGTTTTTATCCCAATTTTATCCCAATTTTTTTTTTTTTTCATAAAATTGTCTATTTCAATGGTGTGCATAGCCTTTAACTGTACTTACTGGGCAGATATTGTATCCTAGACAGCCAAGCAGGTATTAAAAATTGGATGGGGTGGTTCTTTAACCCATTAAAGGCCAGAATGTTTTGGTCTAAATGACCAGACATTTTTTAGTGGTTTTGTGCACATTGTGGTCGATGCCTCTATTCACTACACTGCATGCATTTAGTGCTTTGTATCCTGAAATAGAGAAGGCAGACGTAGTAATAAACCACTTCTGTCTTTTCCTAAGAATATCTGGCTATTTCTGATAGCTGGGCATCCAACCTGATCGATTTCAGAAGCAGCGGCTTTAAAGGCTATGAGTAAACCAAAACAAAAAAGTACTTACTGATATATGCAATAACGGAGAACTGTCTAAATATCATATAGAACATACAAAATGTAGAGCTCAAAATCTAATTTATTCAAAAATATAAATCTTTATTCAATAGATATAGTTAAAAAAAATACAAACACATAATGGATGAATCACCCTAAGGACAAAATGGAGCATGCAACAGTCAACACATAGTAACTAGCAGGCAAATTTAATGCCATATCTCGTACAATAGAGTAGAGTATCCCCAGGCTACGCACACACGTGAGGGGGAAATGGGGACGTTATACTCCGTATACGTCCAGCCAGGTTATGGAAACTGGTTACAAATCTGGCAAAAAATGTCAGTGCCACCGGTATCAATGTAACCAGATACAATACATAAAGATTTCCCCCAGAAATGAAGATGTTTACCCTGGAGACGAGATGCTGATGCTAAGACGTGCTCCGGTGCCCCAACATGCTTCATACACTTCGAAAATCTTCTATTTTTTAAAGGGAATGTGTTGCGAGTTTTTTTTTTTTTTAATTGAACAGTTAGTGTAAAAATGATTAAACAGTGTTCTAATTTTTAACTTTTTTTCACTAGTCAGGAAATATTATAAATTAGATTCTAATTTATAATATTTCCCAGTGCTGGTCACTAGATGGAGCAATTCCCAAAATTGCAGCATTGCATGTGGTAAAGCAACCACATTGCTTTATGCTGCAAAATTTGGGAAAACTCACTCGCTCTAGTGAGCTCTCAG
Source organism: Rhinoderma darwinii (assembly GCF_050947455.1). Lineage (NCBI taxonomy): Eukaryota > Metazoa > Chordata > Amphibia > Anura > Rhinodermatidae > Rhinoderma > Rhinoderma darwinii. The sequence continues at coordinate 512,116,237 of NC_134687.1, forward strand.
AATCCCCCCCTCCTTTATCCTGGCTAGTGCCGGGAGAACGAGGGGATTGAACGGTCAAACCTCCTACACTGTGTGTCGCCATTTTTTGAGCTAACACACAGTGTAATAGGTTAACATACACTAGTAAACACACAGTAAAACACGAACATACATAGAAATAACTTACCTGCTCCAGTCGCCGCCGCTCCCTCCGGTCCGTCTGCTCCGTCTGCTACCGCCGCTCCAAGTGCACAAGTCCGGAAGCCGCGACCGGAAGTAGTAATCTTACTGTCCGACCGCGACTTCCGGTCTACAGGAAAATGGCGCCGGACGGCGCGCAGTTCAACTTGGACTGTGTGGAAGCGGCGCATGCGCCGTTCCCACACAGACGGCGTACAGCATAGTGAATGGAATGGGCCCCGTTCGCATTCACTATGGGACTGTAGCTGCCGTATTCCATGTCTGTATGTGTCGTTAATCGACACATACAGAAATGGAAAAAAAAATGGCAGCCCCCATAGGGAAGAAAAAGTGTAAAAATAAAAAAAAGTAAAACACAAACACACAAATAAATCTAAAAGTTTTTAATTAAACACTAAAACTAAACTGATGTAAAAAAAAAAATTTTCGTGACACTATTCCTTTAAATAAAATCAATGTCTACCACAGGGAATAACAATAATATTGATCACATCTACGTTCATCAACTTAGATGTGATCGGTGTTATGGTGGTCCTGTGCTTTAGATATACACAGGACCCGCTCTCAGCAGAGCCATCAGTACAGCTCAACTGATGGATTCAGCCAAAAGTGAGCAATAGAGCTTTTCTGTACAGAGGATACATAGAAGCTGTATCGGAAAAACTGAACAACATTTTTAACAAAAGTCCCTTTAAAAATGTTCTAAAAGATTGATTTAATTAAAAAAAACTTTTAAAAGTGTACATAGCATTTAAATCATTGCTGTACATTTTACGGTGACACCCTGGAACATGCCCCATATATTTATAGTGTTGTGATCCTTAACGGGTTGAGAATCCTATGTTGTTTTTTTTTTGTGGTTTAAAGTTTCAATGCTAACTCGGGTTAGATCCTTAATTTGTTGTCGTTTGTGTTCGTAACAAGGTACATTTTAGAAGTTGCATTTTTCCCTTTTTGACTCATTTCACTTTTTGAAATACATTTCATGGGGAGACATATTAATTTTACTTCATATACTTCATTTTTTTTTATAGGAGATTAGCATTGTGCATAGTGTCTACTTCAGTAATGCAGTTCGTGAATTCCTTTCCCAATAATGATGTGGTTACTGTCACAGCACAACACGTTTTGTAATTTAATGTAATAGCATTATTATGTCTTAAAAGAAATGGCAACAGCTAATTTGAATCTATAAAAAAAGCCCTATATATTGAAATGGTATTTGGGACATAAAGATTTCAATAAATGGAATGTGTATTTTGTATATGAATGTATACTAGACGCAGAAGAGCTTTTGTTAAACTCTGAGAGGCAAATGGTCACTTGCATAGCTTCACACAAGTCTCTATCATATCTATGCTGTGTATTGATGGACAAATCAAACATGTACAGTATAACTGGCCTTTACCGATAGATTACATTTCTTGAATGACAAGATTAGGAGATGTCTTTACAAATTGGTAAAAGTCCCCAGGCTTTTCTTTGTACTGTGAATTCAGTCATATTATTTTATTTCTTTTTCACCTTACATGATTGGTGTGAGCTATTTTATCTTTTCTGTGGATAAAGCTTTTTTTGGTACGTCTTAGGCTTCGTTCACATCTGCGCTAGGGTCCCGTTCCGTTGGAGCTTTCCGTTGGAACGGGACCCTGACTGACACAGTTGGCTACGATATTGAGTCAAAATGACGGAAACCTTGCATAACTGAGACAAACCGAAACCATTGGCACCGGATCCGTCACCATTGAAATCAATGGTGATGGATACGGAAACCTTTTGGTTTTCGTTTGTTAGTCAGAGTCCCGTTCCAACGGAAAGCTCAGACGGAACATCAGAACGGGACCCTAGCGCAGATGGGAACGAAGCCTTAGATGTAATGCCCTGAACACTGGGGTACGCAGTAGGTTGTAAATCTTGAAACAGATTGGGGTGAACAATAAGCATCATAAACAATTAAAGGCCCTTTTACACTGGCCAATGATCAGGTAAAAGCTCGTTCCCAATAATTGCCCTGTCTAAAAAGGGGATGTTCTGCCGACCAGCTGCAAAATGTATGGGGACAAACATATGTATTAACAATAGTTTGTCCCCATACTTGCGATTATTGAATGGAGCAAACTAGTACTGATCGACATGCTGTTGATTGGCGCTGGTTTAACCGGCAGAATATGTGTAATTGCTAATTCATGTGTATACTACTATAAATTAGATCAAAGGGGTAATTTGAAACTCTAAGGACCCAATCCAAAATCTGCAACTGGGTCCCCAACTATGATGCGCCATTTAATAGTATTCGTCTCCTCATATAAGGCAGAGAGACTTTGGACACCTCCCAGCTTCAGGGCCTGGGTGCGACTGCAACCTTTAGGGCATGCCCAGACGTGGCGTATTTCTTCCGCAACTGTCCGCATCAATGCCGCACAGAATCTGCGTTGCAGATTCTGTTGCGGCTCTGCCCAAAATGGGCATTAAATTGATGCGGACTAGCAGTTGCGTATTGAGGTGAAGTACTTCCCTTCGTGCAGGATAGAGAGAAGGGACAGCACTATCCCTAGTGAAAGTAAAAGAATTTCATACTTACCGGCCGTTGTCTTGGTGACGCGTCCGTCTTTCGGCATCCAGCCCGACCTCCCTGGATGATGCGGCAGCCGTCACTTAGACTGAAACGTCATCCTGGGAAGCCGGACTGGAGGAAGAAGCAGGGAGTTATTGGTAAGTAGTACTGCCGATCGCTTAACTGTTTCAGCACCCTGGACAGTGACTATTTACTGACGTTGCCTAGCAACGCTCCCGTAATTACGGGTGCACACACACACACGTAGTCACCCGTAATTATGGGTGCACACACATAGTCACCAGTAATTACGGGAGCCCCATTGACTTCCTCAGTCTGGCTGTAGACCTAGAAATACATAGGTCCAGCCAGAATGAAGAAATGTCATGGTAGTAAAACCAATACGCTCCGCAGCACACATAACATCTACATAACATCTGCGGACTTCATTGCGTAATTTTGAATCTCCATTGAAGTCAATGGAGAAATTCCGCAACAAGTCCGCCACACGTCCGCAACAACCGTTGTATGCTGCGGACACCAAATTCCGCTCCACAGCCTATGCTCCGCAGCGGAATTGTCCGCAACGTGCAAACGAACCCTACTAAAAAGCTGTGGAAGGCAATGGAGAAACGGGTCCGCTGCGGATTTCCGCTGCGGAGTGTCCGCAGCGGAATTCCAGAGCAATTAAATCTAGGCTAATATTGTATGTAAAGCTCGTTTTTGTTTTTATTTTTTTCCTGAGGTCAGTCATGATGTTTTGGCAGATGTGTGATTGTTTTTTTCATACTTCAGAAATTGAATTCCCTGAGTATCTGAAGTAAGAACTAGTGAGAATTCTTTACCATTGTTCTTTTTTGGCAGAATAAAATAATTGGCAGGTTTAAATCGACTTATCCGTATATTTAACATATGAACATGCCTCTCAGGATTACTATTAAATTCATATATTTTACGCCACACCCAACTTTGCCCAGATGTTTTCCTAAATCACAAGGAATTTTTTGTTAATATAATAAAAAATAAGTAAATATATAAAAAATAAAACAACGTTTTTTCGTTTTCTATTTCAACATGATGGACACCTGCACATGAATTTAAGTGCAAATTTCAACCGCTGTACTTAACAAACGTTTTCCATATCTTCCATTTTTTTTTTTATCTAACCTTTAACTTTCTAATTACCATTGGCGCAACCTTTTCAACCTTGATGTAACTAATGAAGTCTGATTGGTCCATTTAAAGGCATTCGCACCTCATTATCGATCGCTACTTTCGACCGTTATAAGTGTTCCCTTCAACTGGCACATTGTCTATAGTTTGTGAAACTTATTTTCTGGTTTTTAACGTCCACGTGAACGAATTCTTTAAAAAATGCAGTTAATTTGCATTGTTCTAAACGCAAATGTGAAAGGGGTCTACAGGATATGACTTGTAGACTATTGTGGCTCCATTGTTCCATTACTACTTTCCATAGAGAAAAGGGGGACTGGTGATACGACCGTACACACAAATAACGCTAACACAGAAACATTAGGTGGGTACTGCAAAACATTTTGTCATTTTATTGTAAATGTTTTAATTTTTTTATTTTCTATCTTTAAACTTGGACAAATTGTAGATCCTGTAAACCTAAGATACAAGTTGCTTCTGATAAAGGCACTACTAATATCATTCACAAACATATAGAAAATACAATATTAGAGAGAAGGTTTTTATAATCATGTATGTTTATTTGTGTACATTGGGGCTGGGTCAGTTTGAGAACAGCTTTTAAGATTTGTAAAACCCCTAATAACGGGGCTATAACTTTTATGCTGAGATATATTAGTTTACATATAAGGTGAATCATTTGAACTCATCACACGAAAAAAGTTTGTGAATGGTACAAGCTACTTTTTATATTGGATAAACTTGTATTTTAGGTTTATTTATTTATTTTTTTACTATAAATTACCCTAATCTAACCCTCATCTCACTTAAATTACAGGACCCAATTCTATGCAGGAATCTACCAGATCTAGTGCATTTTATATATAGATTAACTATACCTGACAATTATTTTCAATAGTAGGCTCATTATCGTACATGATTAAGAATGTTATCATGATCAAGAAAACTCCAATCAAAAAGCATACTTTTTATTCTTGACCATGGTGTTCAGATCTTTTATTTTTTGATCAGTGGATCCACAAGGTTATCACTGTCCTACTCCTATTCCATTGGATAGTAATATATTACTATAGTATAGAACTGTAATTCAGGATGGTCAAATTACTTTGGACCTTAGGAGCAGGTTAGACGATTCCAGTAGTAGAGTTGTTTTTTTTAGTCTGTTAATAAGAACTTCCATAAACATCAATAGAGAAAACGCCAAATTGGTCACCAGTCTTCTATGAGATTACAACATTCTTTGTCTTTTTGACTGGTCATGGCTTTTTGCAGATGTGTATGTTATCTTGGTCTTGGGCAAGAGCTTAATTATAACACACGGGAATCTAACTTCCATACTTCAGCATAAGTGAGAAGACTCACTTGCGCAATGTTAGTCTTGGTTTGTAGTACAGTATGTATTGGCCATTGCTACCTACATACAGTAGTCACAATGATTGGATCCATTAGATCTGATCATTATCTAATCTGTGTAATTTTCCCATTCTCTTCACCTTAGTTGCCATGCTTATTATGAGTAAAGGCTTTTTTTACATGGTCGGGCATACGAGCGCTTGTACGAATGCTCGTTTGTGACCGTTGGTTTGTGTAAGCAAACGAGCGTCGATGAACATGCTGTTATCGTTGATCGACACTCGTTACTGGCTGAAAATAATCACAAACTGAGCCTTTTTCGGTTTTCATTCTACCAAAATATGTCTACATAAAAATGCATTGCTCAGACCAGCATGCTAACAATTAATTGGACGTCCACTTTATTGCTCCATATAAACCCGAGTAATGACTGTCCAATGACAAACTCTTACTATAATCAAATCTGTGTAACATCATAGTGCACCTAATACACACTCCAGAAAAAGAAGAATATTAGAAAAATGAACTTGTTAATAAATTTTTTTTTTTTTTAGTGCCGCACATTAAGACAGATTTATTATTACTGTCTTAAACAGATTATAACTTGAGGCAGAAGATGTACCAAATTTAGCACAGTGATGCATGCTGTAGGATAAACTTGGCACATCTTGCTAGAAATGTTTAGACACTTTTATCTTCCTTATGCCACCCATTGATTGGCTTACATAAGACCAATATTACGTGCCAAAATTTTGGGGCAATCTTTGCAGACTTTTGCACATTTTAAGCCCAGAACCTTTTTGCTAAGCCCCATCCCTTTTCTAGTCATTTTACAAAACTGTCTAGTGAGGCACAACAAGTGTCTAAAACACATAATAATTTTGACGCAATTCATGAACACCAGTTTTTTTTCAGCATGAATTAAGCCAGAGTACTGGCGCATTTAGCTTTGTAAATCTCCCCCATTGTTTTTTAATTCTCAGCATGCAGTCATTTTATGATTATTTATTTCAATTTATATTGGTTTCCTACATTTCTATAATATTTTCTTTGGTTATTTATGTATCCCACTTATACTACTATTTTTATGAAACAAAGAATGTTCATAGTTTCAAATTTTGATATTTAAACAACTGTCTCATATATATATATATATATATATATATATATATATATATATATATATGTATATATATAAAATTTTACTCCCCCCCCCCCAAATAGTGAGAGGTTCAAGTTTCTATTAGCAACGTTTCAAAAAAAACTATAGTCCGTTTTGACAACAGTTAGAGTATGGTCTGCTACTAATGAAGTGATGTCACTAGTCACTTTTAGGAAATTCTGAGAAATGACAGAGTGATGTCACTAGGCATAGTGAGTGAAAGGTGGCATCACTTTTTCATATTCATCAATGAGATGTTTACCCATAAAATCATAAGAATATTTGGTGTCCATTTTAGTGAAAAGTGCATGGCCTTATTCTGAGTTCCAATGTTACTTAGAAATCCCTATAATCTATGAATAATGTATAAGCAATGGTTTCTTTTAGTGGTGTTTATAGTTTATACATAATGTTCATTTTGCATCATTTATTTACCATAACAATGGTCATTAACTATAGTTATTTGTTAATGTTTTCTACATGTTTATTCATGTACAAAATAATCCAGTTAGATATATGCTGCTATAAACATTGCACTAATTCTGACATAAATGATTATTTTGACAATGTATGACAATTTGTATACTGCACATAATTCATTACATTAATTAGAATTCTATCAGGATTACATTTTTTACATGAAATTCTCCCCAGGTTACAGTTATGGCACTTGGAATAGTTTGTTCTTTTTTCTTTAGTTAATGAAACATGACAATATGACACATTAATTTGCTCTGCTGTCTAGATGATTGGGAAACATATGTGTAGTTGCACTGCATCTTTCATGATTACCAAATAAACAGAGGTAGAAATGTGAATTAAATATTGTAAAAATTAAGATCATACTGAATTTTTATATTTTTTGCTTTAATTTGCAAATAATTAAGAAATGTATTGATTAGTTGTAAGCACTTTGCAGAACAAAATGAAATGGTCAATGTCATGAATATATTTTACTAAGTGAACCATTTTATTTGATTTATTGCAGGAATAATTCGTGAAAGCTATTTGAAAGGTCACGATCAACTTGTTCCTGTCACACTCTTGGCCATTGCTGTAATTCTATCTTTTGTCATGGGGGCTGTCTTCTCTGGAATTATTGTGTATTGTATCTGTGACCATCGCAGGAGAGATGTGGATGTGGTCCAGAGGAAGGACAAAGACCTGAGTCACCCACGTAGAGGGTCAATGGCAAGTGTTACCAAGTTAAGTGGACTCTTCGGTGATGGTCAGGGCAAGGAACCTAAACCAGAGGCCATCCTTACACCATTAATGCATAATGGAAAACTTGCCACACCAGGTACAACTGCTAAGATGTTAATTAGAGCTGAACAACATCACCTTGACTTGGCAGCATTACCAACTCCTGAGTCCACACCAACTTTGCAACAGAAGAGAAAGCCTAGCAGGGGTAGCCGAGACTGGGAAAGAAACCAAAATATCATCAATGCGTGTACGAAAGACATACAACCTATGCCGTCACCTGTTATACCCACTGATTTGCCTCTTCGAGCATCACCCAGCCACATTCCAAGTGTAGTAGTACTGCCAATAACACAGCAAGGTTACCAACATGACTATGTTGACCAGCCAAAACTAACAGAGGTGGCACAAATTTCTATTGAAAACCAGAACTCCACTCTGGAGTACAAAACAATTAAAGAACATCTTGCCAGTAAAAGTCCTAATCATGGTGTCAACTTGGTGGACAGTTTAGAAAGCATACCTCCAAAGGTACCACAGAGAGAGGCTTCATTAGGTCCCCCAAGTTCTTCAATGTCACAAAATGGAATGGGCAAGCGCATTGACATGCATGCTTCAGCATACAGTGTGGAATACAAGAGAAACTATCCTACAAATTCACTCACAAGAACTCATCAGTCATCAACCCTCAAAAGAAACAATACTAATTCATCAAATTCTTCTCATCTCTCCAGACATCAGAGTTTTGGTAGAGGGGATAACCCTCCTCCTGCTCCGCAAAGAGTAGACTCTATACATTTCAATGCTGCTCAAGGGCAGACAGTGACTCTTACTAGGCAGCCTAGTATCAATGCCTATAACTCCCTGCCTAGGTCAGGTGTGAAACGTACTCCCTCCTTAAAGCCAGACGTACCACCCAAACCTTCATTTTCATCATCTATTATGCCCAATGATGCATGTACATAATTGGAGCAGAAAGTTGGAATACCAGCTGAAAAGAATTTGCCATTTTGAGCCAGTGTACTGAAACTTCATCAATAAATGTCAATTTCCAAGAAGGCTATTGTTAAGCTAAGGACTCTTTGGAAAGGAAAGTAAGATATTTTCTTATGAAATTCTGTGATGTATGGTTTATGTTTGCAACTGCAGGACTTGCACACAATCTAAACAGTTTTACTGTTAATGACTTTACCCCAGAACATCACATCTCATGAGCCAAAAGCACAAAGTTGAATGTTGAACGTTCCCGCCTAAAAATTCCTCCTGGACTCCATGGTGGAGGGTAGAAGAGTAACAGACAACAAGAAGAACTAGACGCACGATTTCAGATCTAACACAGACTTAATAATGGCAGACGTTTTCTACAAACAGATACTGTGAAATGCCCATCAGTGTTACAGCCGCTTGACTAGCAGATGGACGCCGAACTGGGCACAGCTACTCTCGATCTCTGCTACTCTTCTCTTTAATGAATAACATGTGACCAGTTAACAATAGTAACTTCAATTATTTATTGTTCATTTTGTCTTTCCTAAGGAAATGACTATCCTGCAAATCACCTTCTGAGCAGCTTTGTGGACAAAGATAAATAAATAAATGACAATGAACTTATGATTCTTATTTAACATGATACTGCTAACTGGAGTAGTTGAGTTATTTTATTATTATTTTTTCCAATAAACTGTCAGAGGAAATCATTTTGAGCTGGCATTCTAAAATTTGTGTTTGGATTATGTTTTACTCTCCATTTTCCATTCCTTCTTTTTCATCACCATTTTTTAAAAACCTCACACTTTCAGATCTGGGTAGTGGTTTGTGACTTATTGGTTAACAGTAAGCTGCAAAAACATCCAGCTCAGACAGGATTAAAAGGGGAATATTTATTTTCCGTTCATTGGAAGAAATCACTGGCTGGGCCTTTTTTGATTTTTTTTTTTTTCTTGCAAGCCAGGATCTCATTTTGAATTTTACTTCGAGTTGAAACTGTAAAATCCTCCTTGTGACTTATTTTGCACTTCTCTGCATATACCATTGCTGTCAACATTGCCTTGTCAGTAGTGACTATTTTCTCTGACGGCACTATTTTGTCTTGTGCCATCCTATTTCTTGTTGCATGTAAGTCAACAACTGAAATCCACCAATGGCGTGAACTTAAGTGATCTGCCAGCTTTTAAACCATACAAAGACTGATCTCACAGGTTGTTTATGGGAAGACTTTATCTGTGAATAACCTTCTCTTCCACATGTAAATTTGTGCCTTACACCCTAAGTTTTGTGTACTTGTGAGTTGTAGTTCCTAAAACTTCTCCTGACAGATAGTTACATATATTTATTTACCCATATCCCCCTTTTCCTGACCAGTGCTTGCAGTGCCTGCTGGGTATTTTGGAGGTTAAAACATGGTAGTTTGGAGAAGAATGTAGCGGTAATACAAAACTCCATCATCCCTCAGACAACACTGCACCCGGTAATTCATGTGATCATTCTGGATGTGCCAATTTTGTCCTCAGTCCACCCTTGTATCATGCTGGCAGTATGGCCACCATTGCGGGTGGCATTTTCCTTTCCCACTTTTCTCCCTTCTACACTATAATATCATTTCAGTATGGTGATATTCTGCATCAACTAATGTACTGTCTTCATGTCTGGTGTGCACACTGGATGTCATGCGGAATGTGACTAGCTGCCTTCCGTAAGAGCCGTCCTAACCATACTCACAGTATATATGTACAGTCTGAAATGAAGTTAGATAGTTTAACGCAGGCTGGCTCCTGCTGTGATTGAATACTCCTAGAATAGGAAAAACATGGGAAAAATCCCTTTTGGTGATTTTTTTTTTTACCATTTGCTTAGTTCCAGGATATATAAAAAATATTAACATCATACTTTTGAGACCTTGCCTTTTATTTTTTTTATGTTTATTTTTTTTTTTTACTTGAACGTTTTCGTGTTAGCTTTTATACCTCTTTTTTCTGATTTTATTTTTTAATTAACTGAAATGAGTTATATTAAGACCCATTAGGGTATGATTTTTAGAAAATCAAGATGGTTTAGAACATTGTGTATAACAAGGGTGGTTGCATATCATTCCATTTTCCTTCTCTGGATTTACTTTGCCTACCTTCTGTTTCCTGATATGAGTGTGTGCATTTGTTTTCAGCATGTTTTATTCACTTACTGGTATATATTTGTTTTATTACTGGGATATGTTACTAATTATTTTTTTTGTATCAGACATATGTTACTGTTCCTAGGCAATACATTTAACCAGCTGCACTAAGGGGATCATCTTTATGCTTGCTACAAGCATTAGGGAAGTTCTATAATTTGCAGAGTCAAATTAATGGGTTAATGTAGAAAAAGGTAGCAAATTCTATAATGGATAACATCATAGTTTCTTACCAAAGGGAGAATCAGAATGTGATATTATTTATGTCCAGCTAAGGTAGCTTACACTTCATACTTGCTTTGTTTGAAGAAAGGTTCAGTTGAGAAATGTAGCTGGAAAATGAGTTGATAATTTTCCTATAGAGTGCTGTAGAGCTCTGTTACATAATCTAGAATAGAGCCAGCGTCCAACCCTAGAAGATGCAGTATTCAATATTTTATTGACGTTTTGCTCTGATAAAAAGTAACTTGTCACTTCCCCATTTTATTCAAACCAGCTACTTTTTCTTATTTAGGACAGTTTCCTAATGGGAATTGATGGTAGTGCAAATAATGTCATTTTAAAGTGAATGTCCACTGTTTTCTTCCAAAATGTCCACTTTTTAACACCTAATTTTGAAGGTCCAACATTGTGCAGAATTCAGTTCTTCATTTACCTTTATGGCAGTTTGCATTCTGTTTTTCTGATAGAGCGCTCCAAATCCCATAGATATATAGTTAAATGATAAAATTCTGAATACCTGAAGCCACAACTAGGGGGAGCTTAGAACTTTATTACATATCGTTTTTTTGCTGACTTAAAGTGGTTACCCGGAGAACTAAAACTCCTGAGCTATAATCTTTAGGATACTTTAACTTCCAATTCTGTTCAGAATCTCGCAGGGAAAACCCAGTTGTGTGATGAAGGTAGATCTATGGGTTTCTCTTACATAATGATGCACCGACGCAGCCCCACGTGATTTAGAGCTGCCGCCTTCTCGTTTGTGTCGGCTTGTCATCAATCAGGTGAGCGTAAGGGGCTGGCTGTCACTGTAACTTATCAAATCCTAAGCCAGCCCCCTTATAGGTCCAGGCTTTCTTGGCATAAAAGATACATACCGCAAATAGTGCGGACGTGACTATTTGGTGTTTGTCTCCTGCACTTATTGTGCATTCTCATGACCTTCCTACCTTTTAGTATATAGAGCATAATATGTGGACTTCTTGATTTTATGAGTCGGGACTATGAGCAGCTGTAACAAACAGGCAAGGGGTGGGCTGCGAAATGAGGAGAGAAGAGCATGCTGGGATTTGTGCTTTTTTAGCGTGAGCTGTAAAACAAAGTCCTGCTTCAGACCAGGAAATGAGCGCTTGTGCCACGATATAGGGGTTCAGTAAGTGTAACAGATTATTTTCTTTCAGAAAATAATCTATCAGAATGAGGGGGACCTCTTTAAAAGTGTTTTGGGGACTTTTATTTTTATCTTTAATGGCCGTTATACGTTAACCCCTTTAAATGTTTAATTCATATAAAGTTAGCTTTTTCTCCTAGTGACAGAATTTTATCAATTAACTATACGTCTTGCAGGTGATCTGGAGCTCTCTATCAGAAAAGCAGACCATTATAAAGATATATTAAGTCATTATTTGGCACATAATTTCAGAACTATTTAAATTCAAAAGCAAAATCATGTTCAATGTTCACTTTAATATCTAGAACATGATTGATGTATGAATAAACTAGTCCACATAGTGCATTTCAGGAAAGCAGTGATACATGGAATTTAAAGTATACTAATGCTAAATACTGGATTTACTTGCCCAACAAATATTTTGTTTACAATAGCACAATGGAATTTACCAAAATATGGATAACCATACTATTTTTTTTTTGTAGTTCCTATATTAAGTCAAGTTTACACTGAAAACATTTGAATCTTTTTTTTTTTTTTTTGTAACCTTGGCTATATGTGTCTTTGTATTTATTTTAATCAGGTTGTATTCTGTTTTGCATATACCTATGTGTGCCTTTGCTATCCACCCTTGTTATGCACTGCGAGATTGAACAAATTCAGACTCCTAATTGTGTATTGTTGTAAAATATTGTGATGTCACCAAATTTTTTCTTCATCTTCATATCCCTTAACATCTGATACACAAATTAATGTATGTTGTACAAAAAAAAATATCTTTATTACATAAGGTAATAAAAAGGACTGTTCTAAATTCAGTTGTGGCTGTTGTGTAATCTGTTAAAATAGTTTTCTTGAAATCATGTAGAAGAGAGATGGTAGATAGTCAAAAGAGAAAGGAAATCGGCTTTGTTTTACGATTTCCAGGCAGAAGAATTGTAAAACATTTAGATTTAAAACAATCAAATCACATAATTATAGTATTGGTCATGACTATTTGCTTAGTAGCTAATCAATTGGTATACAGCACAATACATCTATAGTTCACATTTTTAAATCATGCACCTTAAAGGGAATGGTCGCTAGAATACATTTTATTTTTTTCAGTTAAACAATTAGTATTTGAGTGATTTGAATTTTTAAAATTTTTTCACAAGTCGGGAAATATTATAAATTAGATTCTAATTTATAACATTTCCATGTGCTGGGCACTAGAGGGAGCAGTTCCCAAAATTGCAGCATGGTCACTGTGGTAAAGCAACCTCATTGATTTATGCTTCAAATTTGGGGTGGACACACTCTCTCTAGTGTCCTCACACAATCCCCCCTCCCTTCTTCTGGCTAGTGCCAGGAAAAGGAAGGGTTTGAAACTTCAAACCTCCTACACTGTGTGCCGCCATTTTCTGAGCGACTGAGAATGGAACGGCTCCCGTTCGCATTCTATATGGGGTTGTATGTGCCGTATTACATCTCTGTATGTGTCGTTAATCGACACATACAGAGATTAAAAAAAAAATGGCAGCCCCCATAGAGAAGTAAAAGTTTGAACACAGTACAAATTAGAACGTGACAACACTAATAAATAAAATTTTTGTTTATATTTTCTTAAAAGCAATATAATTAAAAAAAATCATGACACCTTCCGTTTAAAGAGGACCTTTCACTAGGTCATATAATTTGAACTGGTTTACTGACTTGAATAGCACAGTCTCCCTGATTCCAGCACTGTTTTTTTTTTCCTGGACCCCCTCAATACAGAGACCCAGAGGCCCACTGTGTTGATCAGCATCAGAGGCAGGGAAGCTAGCTCCACCCCTTTGGCTAACTACAGCAAATTAGCATATAGGGAGCCAACACAACAGTGAGCCATATCTCTGGAACAGGGGAGGGGAGTCCAGGTAAAAAAGAAAAATGGACCTGGAATGAGGGAGACAGCCCAGTTTACATCAGTTAACCAGTTCAACTTATATCACCTAGTGACCGGTCCTATTTAAAACATATTAAAGGTCCAACTTGAGTTGGCTTCTCATAATTAAATTTATCATAAAAAAGCTTCATGATCAATCTATCAGTGAAACCTATTAATAAATTTGGGAGCCAAACTGATGCCCAAGTGCATAAAGTTACATCAGGTTCAGCATAGTCTTTTGCCTCCAATCCCTTTTTATTTTTTCTTTAACCATTGAGGTCAATGTGTGATGAATTGGACTACTGATACACACAATGCAATAAGTTTGCATCTGTTCTTCAATCTTTTCAATTCAATGGGGGAGAAAAGTTGTTTCTTATTGATCATGATCAACATACCATATGTCACCCCTGGAAAGGGGTCCATCACCATCTTAAAAAGAAAATAACAGTGCTTATACATGTCCACTATATTGCATGTAAAGGACTGTTAATGGCCATCCAGGCTCATAATTACTAGCGACATAAAACCCACTACAGAAATTGGCATACCATTAAAGGGCTTTCTGGAAAGGAGCTTTGTGACAAGCAGCTAATTTTCAACAAACCATCTGTTATGTAACAAGGTACCCACATACTTTTCTTTACTAGGCGCTCTATATGGTCTATGTGATCTTATTTGACATTTTTTTTTATCTGGATAAGTTCTACTGCTTACAATTTCCATTAGTGATTGTGAAAACCTGTTCCCCAGTGTGCTCATAAAGCAGTCTGATCCCTATTGAGATTTCAGCCAGCATTGTAAAGCATTAGGGTATGTTCACACGCTGTGTTTCAGGCGTATTTCGGGGCACAAACTCCTCTAAATATGGCTGAAAAAACGGTAGCTAAACGCCTACAAACATCTGGCCATTGAAATCAATGAGAAAAACTGCGTTATGTTTAGACTGGCGTTTTTTTAAGCAGCTGTCTTAAAAAAATGGCGCATAAAAAAATGCGCATAAGAAGGAGCATGTCACTTCTTGAGGCGTTTTTGGAGGCGTTTTTCATCGTGTCAATAGAAAAACCGCTCCAAAAACGCCTCAAAAATGTTTTCAGCGTCAAAAGCGTCTGAAAATCAGAGGCTGTTTTCTCTGGAAACAGCTCCGTAATTTACAGCCGTTTTTGACTTTGCGTGTGAAGTGTTCTCCTAGGATAATCCACTTCTCAGCCACTAATCGAAAATGTTATGCCTTATAACCAAAATATACGGTGGTTAACTCATTATAGTTTTAGGGTATGTGCACACGTAGTGACCAAAAACGTCTGAAAATCCAGAGCTGTTTTCAAGGGAAAACAGACCCTGCTGTCAAACGACGACGCGTAAATAACAGGTCGTCTGCACAGTACGTCGGCAAACCCATTTAAATGAATGGGCAGATGTTTGCCGACGTATTGTAGCACTATTTTCAGATGTAAAACGAGGCATAATACGCCTCGTTTACGTCTGAAAATAGGTCGTGTGAACATACCCTGAGATGTAGTCTATAGAAAAAGGTGTGTGTGTGTGTGTGTGTATATATATTCATGTGTGTGTTTGTGTATGTATGTGTGTATATATATATATCTATCTATCTATCTATATCCCTCTAGAATACTGAACAGTGACAGGTGCCTTTTAAAATAAATCATATTTGACAGTCAAATGAAGGGTATGTTGAAGTGTTTATTGTTGATTGTTACAGTGGCCTCATTTGACTGAATCAAATATGAAGCTCAAATAGAATCAGATGAAAACCTTTCATACAAACCAAGAGCAAACCGTTTATAATAGCGTATAAATTTGTGTATGTATGTGTGAGTGTGTGTGTGTATATATATATATATATATATATATATATATATATATGTGCATACAGAACCCACACTGCATAATGTGTGTGTGTATATATATATATGTATGTATGTATATATATATATATATATATATATATATATATGTATGTATATATATACGCACATACATTATGCAGAGTGGGATATGTATGTTGGTATCCCACAATATAACTAGGCAGTGGTAGCATCTCGAATGACCAAGGCCTGTCGGCACTTGTGGTGTGCTTTCGCATGTATATATTATGGGGAAAAAAACATGTGCAAGCAATCCTATACTAATGCTAATACCATCTTGTATCCTGATATTTGCTCCTCTTCTGGGATTTAGATTGAACATATACTTTCTCATCTCATGTTGATACACTATTTCAGCTGACACCTGTGGTAGTTAAAACGGCTTTGCCAGTGATTACGGATGTGTCCAACATTCAGAGTCCATAATTAATTACTTTTAATAAAGGATTATGATGCATAAGAAAATTGTCAGTTCTATACATTTCACTTTAGATTTTACTTGTTTTTGTATCCGTCATAATCCATTGGTGACGTTTAGGTTTCTGCTGCACGCACTTCCTGAGCCATTTTCATTTCCAAATGACCCACAATTCTAACTTCTGTATTTTGAGAGAGAGAGGTTTATTTTTCTGTTGATATTTATTCGTTTTTTTATATACCCGCCCAAATTTTTATTTCAAAAAGATAAAATGTTAGCCTAATATTATTAGAAAAATACCATTATATTGATATTTTAGTGAAAATCATTGGCTGCACTAGAAATATATTTTTCTTTCTGTATTTTTTTTTTTAACCCTTTTAGGACGCAGCCTGTTTTGGCCTTGTGGTACAAATCGGACATGTCCATTACCATTAAATCCAAGCGATTCTGAGATAGTTTTATTGTGACATATTGTACTTTATGTTAGTGGAAAAATTTGGTCGATAAATTCAATATTTATTAGTGAAAAACATCAAAATGTAGAGAAAACTTGCAAAAATTAAAATTTTTCTAAATGTAAATGGATCTGCTTGTAAAACATATAGTTATACCACACAAAATAGTCTCTAGTTAACATTTCCCATATGTCTACTTTTTTTGCATCGTTTTTTGAACGTCCTCTTATTTTTTTAGAACATTACAAGGCTTAGAACTTTAGCAGCAATTTCTCACATTTTCAAGAACATTTCAAAAGGCTATTTTTACAGGTACCAGTTTATTTCTGAAGTGGTTTTGAGGGCCTTATATATTAGAATCCCCCAATAAATCACCCATTTTAAAAACTGCAACCCCTCAAAGTATTCAAAACAGCATTCAGAAAGTTTCTTAACCCTTTAGGCGTTTCACAGGAAATAAAGCAAATTAGAGGGGAAATGTACAAATTTGACAAAAAAATTTTGCCAAAATTCATTTGTAATAATTTTTTTCTGTAACACAGAAGATTTTACCAGAGGAACACAATCAATATTTATTGCCCAGGTTCCGCAGTTTTTAGAAATATCCCACATGTGGCCCTAGTCTCCTATTGGACCGAAACATCGGCCTCAGACGCAAAGGAGCACCTAGAGGATTTTGGGGTCTGCTTTTTTTTTTAGATTATATTTTAGGCACCATGTCAGGTTTGAAGAGGTCTTGTGGTGCCAAAATAGTGGAAACTCCCCAAAATTGACCCTATTTTGGAAATTACACCCCTCAAGGAATTTATCTAGGGGTATAGTTAGTATTTTGACCCCACAGGTATTTTGCTATATTTATTGGCGTTAGTCTGTGAAAATGAAAATCAACTTTTTTCTGAAAAAACATAACATTTTTAATATTTACAAGGAATAAAGAAGAAAATGCACCCCAACATTTGTAAAGCATCTTCTCCCGATTGCTGAAATATGTTGCATTTTTTTCATTTTCACAAGGGATAAAGGAGAAAAAGCACACCAGCATTTGTAACGCAATCTCTCCTGAGTATGACAATACCCCACATGTGGTAATAATTATTTTTTTTTTTATTAGAAATTAATCAACCTTTGCAGGACTGATCCTTTCTTGCTTTTTCATTTTAGTTTTTGACTCCCCGCCTTCCAAACGCCATAACGTTTTTGTTTTTCCCATCAGTAGAGTGGTGTGAGGGCTTATTTTTTGTGGGAAGAGTTGTAGTTTCTTTTGACACCATTTAGAGTACCATATAATGTACTGGGAAACTGAAAATAAAATTCTTTGCGGGGTGAAATTGGAAAAAACTGTGATTCCTCCATTGTTTTTGGAGTTTAGTTTTCACCGTGCGGTAAAAAAGACAACTTAACTTTATTCTATGGGTCAATATGATTACGGTGATACCAAATGTATATAGTTTTTTTATGTTTTTCTACTTTTACAAAGAAAAAACTATTTGTTAAAAACAATTGTTTTGTATCATCACATTCTGAGAGGCATAACTTTCTAATTTTTTGGTCGATTGAGCGGTGTGAGGGCTTATTTTTGGCAGGACGAGCTGTAGCTTTTATTGGTACAATTTTGTGGTACATACAACTTTTTGATCACTTATTATTACATTTTATTTAGAGCTAAGGTGACCAAAAAACAGTGATTTTGGCGTTTTAAATTCTTTACTTCTTACGGCCTTCATTATGCTCCCTTATTGACAATTTCACATTATTCTGCGGGCCGGTATGATTACGGTGATACCACGTTTATTTAGGTTTTTTTATGTTTTGCTGCGTTTGCACAATAAAATCACTTGTTTATAAAATAATTAATTTTCTGTGTCACCATATTCTGAGAGCCATAACTTTTTTATTTTTCAGTCAAAAAAGCAGTGTAAGGGCTTGTTTTTTGCGGAATGGGTTGTAGTCTTTATTGGTACTATTTTGGGGTACATACGACTTTTTTATCACTTTTTATTTATTTTAGGATGGGGTGACCAAAATATAGTGATTTTAGCATTGTTTTCCTTTATTTTTTAGGGTTTAATTCGTTTTGTCTAATTGTTATTGAATTGTATTTAGAAATCAGAAACTGTTGAATGTGACAAATCGGATTAATGGTGGGCATCTGGAGGTGGGAAAACATTTTTTAAAAGCAATGTATAGCTTGGGTAGAAATTAGCTGTAGAGAGAATGTGCTCAGGTTGTACTCCTGAAATGGAAAAAAAAAAAAGCCATCAAGACCTGTACACTATGGACTTGGATTAAAGCCATAAACCACAGTTCTGCTGAGTGGGCCTACAGTGGCTATTAATAAAGTATATAAATGCTTTATTTGTAGCACACCGTAAGAGTTTTACAATCACCTGTAACCAGGATTTGGCCAATTTCCACTTTCACATTCCTTTTAATAATAGATCCTCTCTACTTGATTCTAATAGTAGAGGCCCCGAGGGTAGTATATGAATAAAGTGATCATGGTAACCAGGCTGACAGATCTACTTTTTGTTATCTTAACTGACACACAATGTTCTATTGTGTTTGGTATTAAAGGGGATCTGTCAGCTATGCTGCCCTATGTATACTCCTAGTAGCCGAATAGGCACAAAAAATGTTTGTACTGTTTGGCTAATAGGAGCGCTGAAAGAATATAATTGAGTCCAGCGTATTCTTGAGGGGGACACTCACTAACTTTCCCTGCCCCTCTCTGCGCTAACTGATAAGCTGCTGTGTATACATGTATACATAGCAGCCTGTCAATCCCCGGAATGATGGGCGGGGAGAGGCAAGGGGATCACCCCTCCAAACAACATAACACATTTTTGTGCAGTTTTGGCTAATAAGAGTACGTAACTGTAATATGATGCCCGTACATAGGGCAGCATATAAAGATGACAGATCCACTTTAACCATTTTACAGCAAATCACATTCTAATCTGTTTTCTTATATCTAAAACTGTCCATGATGATCATGAGATACTATATTCAAAAACATTTAAAATCTTACAGTTCCACCAGCTTTATATTGCATTAACACATGTAAGTTGTAGAACATAAGGGCAAGAAAGGACATTCTCGGACATTTCTTGCTGTTCCATGAAAATAGAATTTGAAACTTATGTAACAGAACTGTGCAAAAAAAAGTGAGAAAAAAAAATAGATATCTAGTATGCTGCTTTTGGTTGGATATGCTTGGGTGCCCTTATTTTGCATTTATCTTACTTCTCTTCCATATCACTTCCACACAATGAACTGTGTATGTTTGCACTATGCATAGCTGTGAAATCCCCTCAACAAGCTCTGTCACTTGTCTTTACTATATTTGTCTACTAGCTCATAGATATAGACATCTTAGATAGTGTTCCAGTTTTTAACAAATTCCAACCTCAAGTGGTACCAAGGGAGACAGTAGCTGACATTTTACTAGAATTGAGAGCACTTAGAATGTGCTTGCCATCAGATCCAATCACTCTTGTGGATTTTCTGTATCATAATGGATGAATTAAATATGTATCTTAATGTACTTTGATCAGTCTCTTCTATTCCATGGAAATTAACTGTGACAATTCCTTACAATTTCTCTGAATCTATCCTGTACTTAGTGAAATCCCTTAGATTTTTACAGATAGCCCAAATCACATTACATTTTGTGTAAATGGTCAGTTGAAAATAATCTATCTTAGAATTCAGTGTTAGCTATGATCTTTATTATACAGTATAAGGATATACACCATATACACTAGGGAATGCTCCCGACACATATGCTGAATGTGAAACAGTGTGCTTTTGGCATATATTTGGGTGTTGTGCGTTGCCATACATTTTAATTTCCCTTTAATGGAAAGCATGGTTAATTATGATTTTCAATACAGGTGCATTTTACAAAAAACAAACCGTGATCATTTACACCCATGGTAAAAAAAAAAAAAAGTATACTACATAAAGTATTGAATCTGATACAGTTGTATATGTCAGCATATACGCCAGGTCTAAACAGAGCCTATCTCATTTGTAGTGTTGCTGGTGTTTTTTTCTAATTGGTAGCTCATAAAACATATCAGGGTATATTAGGACTACATTTATATTCATGAGAACATTCAATACCGTTTCTTCTTGTTCTTTTAATCCCTCTAAATTAGTACTTAATGGCCGTCAATGAGCACTAACTAACTGATCCATTATAGCCACTACAAGCCAAGGAACTCATAAAACACTTCCCTGCTCTTCCATTTAATCTAAACTTTAATAGTCTACCAATCAAAATATTTAAAAAAATAAAACTACATGGGTGGATGAACATTGCAGAAAGCGTTACTCTGTTGGCCATCTTGTGCATTAACATTGGCATAACTGCATCAGTAGTTAAAGATGTAGATAACAGTGGTAGATGTAATGTAGATAACAGTGGTTTTTATTTTGAAAACAATCATTTTTGACAAAGTTATGAATAATTTTAGATTTATGCTAATTAGTTTCTTAATAGATAACTGGGCGTGTTTTTACTTTTTTACCAACTGGGCGTTGTACAGAGAAGTGTATGACGCTGACCAATCAGTGACCAATCAGCATCATACACTTCTCATTGTTCCAGCTCAGATTCTTTCACTGCCCAATCACACTGTAACAATGGGCTGGAACAATGAGAAGTGTATGACGCTGATTGGTCACTGATTGGTCAGCATCATACACTCCTCTGTACAACGACCAGTAGGTAAGAAGTAAAAACACGCCCAGTTGTCTATTAAGAAACTAATTAGCATAAATCGAAAATTGTTTATAACTTGCTCAAAAATGATTGTTTTTCTAAATAAAAACCACTGTTATCTACATTACAGCGCCGATCAGATTATGTAGGAGATAGAGCACTTATAATCTGGTGACAGAGCCTCTTTAAACAAATAAGGTTACAAACCAAAGGGGAGAAATTAGGCTTTTCCTCAATTTACTTATACTGGCCCCTAGAGATTTAACTATTGACCAATATGAGCGATAAAAAGTGTGACTAAATATTTTAGGATTGTAACATTAACCCGAAATACTACCACTATTCACCCAGGCGACCACATAGCCCTTTATAGACAGACTATCTGTCAATGGAAGATTTATTTTACATGTGGTGGTTGGAACTATTACAGATACTTTGTGACTGTTTGATGTCATAATGGTGACAGTCATTGCTTTCATTGAGTGCATAAAATTTGTAGTGCAAATAAATCTCAAATATTGTTTGAAGCTTAGAAATTAACTTCAATGTTGCTATATTGCTGGCATTCTTATCTCCTACCAAAAATGAAAAATTTAGGCAGATCTGGCATTATTGTTGCAACCGGATAATGGTTAAAGCCTATCCAGCATATTGTAGATAAGCCTTAGTGTGTCATACCTTGCCAACAGTACTGTCTGTTCTGCCAGCTGAATCTCCTGTTGCCAGGTATAAACTTCAAGTGGGGGACAAGAAGACCAGCAACATTGGAGGTAGCCTTTACATGGGCCTGCCACCTAATAGATGGCAACCTTGTGTTCTGCCTTTTATGATGAAATCTAGCTGCATAAGATCTATATAAATAATAAAAAAAATTCAATTAATAATTTGCATGAGATAATAATGTAAAGCATGATTACTGTGCCACTAGGATAAGTCGTTGTGCCACCACATCACATCACTACTACCTATGCACTCTTATAGCGACACCTATGAAATTTTTTTCCATAATCACAATCTAAAAAACTACATATGTAAATTGCACACATGCTATTTTATGAATTACTCATATACCTATTCTGTGGAAAGGGAGCCTGCTGTTGGGAAAATGACTTATGAATGCACTGAACACTGTATATTCATAAGTAAATTACATGTCTATGATTTGGTAATTGGGCTCTCACAATGCTGTGGGAATCAGGAGAACACCCAGGGACGAGGAAAAGGCTGCAGAATGTGCTAGATGTTGTGAGCAGCGCACCCCAAAGTTCTGCTTTATTTTGGTATAGTAGGCAAGCATTTTAAAGCCATAAAGGACTAAAGGTGTGGCCTACTTGATGGGTAGAGCCTAAAGTGTCAGACCTCTTTGCCTATAGGCTCCTTTAGATGTAATTCCGGTGCTGGAGAGACATAAATAATATGTGAGAGACAGATTAGCTTTATCTTCAGAGCAATGCAGTTGTTTTGCAGTTGCATATTACAGAATTGTCTACTCCAATTGGTGCTAATTTACTACAAACTAATAAGAAAAATGTATGAGTACAGGGTATATAATTTATATAGCACGTTCTGTAAAACAGAAGCATAGTGACATTGCACTGTGATTTCCCACCAAGGACTTTCCTGACAATGTACTACTTTTCTGTTTCCAGCGGGTCATTATTTTTACACTATAGTTTCACTGTGTCAAATAACTTCTTCCTACTGATGTCTGAATGACTTTCACAAGTTGAATTGTGGAATTGTTTGCAATATTTATTTCTCTGATACAAAGAAATGACTAAATAAAACATGAACCCTTGAAGTTATCTGGTTTTGAATCTTTTCCCATAGACCACATAATAAATAACAATGTCTCCGACCACTAATTTTGAAAAATATACACACATATCATTGACTCGATGTTTAATCTATATACACAGATCAGACAAGTTTTTTCTTTCTTCAAACAGAACGGCAGAGAAACAAAGTGAGCTTATTAATGTACATAATGGCCACAAGTGTGATAGGAAAAAGTCAGTGCCCAGGATTTCATAAGATAGGAAGGAAAGAATTGACTGTTACGCGTTCCCTTAGCATGTATTAAAATTGAAAAGTATGGCCAAGTTTGAATTATTTTTCACTCAGTTTACTTTATGAATACATAATCTCTTGTCCACAGTGATGCATACAGATGTAGCCGTCTTTACCTTGACTTTTAAGACAATAAATAAACAGTGGCTAGATCTCTTATCTTGACTTTTTCAATGGCTTTTGTTGTGTGATATCACACAGCAAGTTATCAGAATCAAGTTAAAGATGGCTACATCCGTATATGTAGTGGTCAAATATAGGCCTTCTCAAATATCTGCTTTCATTCTCTATCACATGCCTTCTCCTACCAACAAGTTACGTAGATTTTCTTCAGATCTTCCACAGCTTCCGATAGCCATTTTTTTTACTGAGGCTGTTGCATGCTCATAAGGACGCTCATTACTGATGATTGACCCATGTAAGCATGTCATCGATCAAACGACAAACGAGCAAACGTTTGTTTGACAACTGATTGAATATTTTATGCAGCCTACAAAATATTGTTGACGCCAACACATTTCTCCATCTAAATAGGGGATGTGCCGCTGACTATATGCAAACTGAATGGAGACCGATCGATCGTATTAACAATCATTTGTCCCCATACAGTTTTCAGCGGTCCGTGTCAAAGGGCCTTTAAATGAGTGCCCATCGGCTTGTTACATCGCAGAGGGCAGTGTGTGGCATTATCTACAGAGGGCAGTCTGTGGCATTATCTACAGAGGGCAGTGTGTGGCATTATCTACAGAAGGAAGTGTGTGGTAAAAAATGTGCTCGTTTATCTGCTGATCTCTGCCCTGTTTACACAGGGCAATTATAGGCAACGAGCGTTCTATGAACGCTTGTCTACCCGATAATTGCCCAGTGTAAAAGGGCCTTTACTCTAGCCATTCTACTGTTCAACCCACTTTTGGTCATTGTAGCAGTGAAGGAGCAGTGAGTCCTCATTTGCAAACTCTAGAGATAAGTTCTGGATACATTTTCCTGATCATTCTTCCCAATGGCTCCCAGAGTATATGAAGGCCTTTCTACTACAGTGAAGAGCAAAAAGTATCATGTGTTCGGGCCTGAGTATACACTTGGCACACTCCTTGATCATCAAGAAGGACAAAAGGTTTTTCTCAAGCACTAGATAAGGCTTATTCAGCAGATGACACAACAAGGTTTGTATTTTTAAAAAAACAAAACTGGTTCAAAGGAGAAGTAGAGTAGTTGCCAATAAGGTTGCTGCTTTTATTTTCCAAAGGGCCTCTGAAAATGAAAGGTGGGATCTGATTTGTTGCTATGGGCAACTACTCCATTTTACTTGCACTAATTTTGATAAATCTCCCATCATGTTCTGCACAAACTTTAGAATATAATACAGCTACAGAGGCCGCATTGTTTATTTACTTACAGCAAGTACAAGAATTATATATATATATATATATATGTATATATATATGCACACTTATTTTCCATGGACATGCTAAGTGTGAACAAAAAGTGCAACCGCATAATAGCATTTTTTATTTAAGAACAGGCTGAATTGTAGCATTGCCTATATTATGCGGTGTGATCATGCTTATGTTCTCTGCTGTATATGCTTTATTTACCTAGTCCAAAGATTGCCCATTTATAGATGTGTATATAGCCAATATATATTAAAATCACCTCTAAAGGGAATGAATGGTGTGGTGTATTGAAATTGTATTTTAGTCTGATGGATAGGATGCATATATCTCATAGAAGGTTAAAAACAGTCTATTTCACTCTATAGCCTTGTGAGAATGGAAAAAAAAAAAGAGGATGTTGACTCTACTAGCAGACCGTTTTCCCAGATCTGCGAACATTAAATTATCCTAAGTGACCTTATAGTTGCATCAATGTAATCTGTTTTGGCAAGCTCAAGAATAGCCCGAGGTGCTGCTTGAAATCTTCTCAAAATCCTAAACTTCAAAAATACGTGCTCATTTTTACTCAACTAAATTTAGCATTCGGAAGGTTGGTTCTTTTTATAAGATTTTTTCAACTTTTAACTTAAACACCACACATCTTATTTTCTCATTTATATTTCTGCATCAAATTAGGATATGATATTTAAAATGCAAAAACATTCTAAAAATAAATGCAGGCAAATGAGTGAAATTTGTGTGAAAAAATATTATAGCCGCATGACACAAAGGTACGTTGATCACAAGTTTTCCACCTGCTTTAGCACTTATGGTACAAAAACAGATACAATTTAACCTCAGACATCAATGATGACTCTATCGCAAGCTAATGAAGCATTGCCGATGTTCTCTATTATTAAGTACTCGCTCCTTCCGAATTTGTGCAGAAAAAGTAGTAATCTGTAGGCAATGTGAAATACGACAGGGGAGCACATCTGCATTTCATTACATTTCGTCAATATCCAGGTCATGGCTTTTATTCTGTCAACCAGGCTCTTATTTGTTTATACCTATTACTCCAAGTAGACGGTCAACATATCCAGAAGGGTAATAGCAGAGAAATAGGAAAATATAAAAATCAATGTAATGTCAAATCATCCACATCAACTCCTTGGCCTGAAAGCAACATAGCCAATCTCTGGGCCTGGAGAACAAATCAGCGACCCATCTGTTTAGTATTTCATGACAAAGTTTTGCTTTATTTAACAGAACGGTTAATTTAATTAGCTGGGAGTTTTGATTCCCCATTCATGTTGCAGTTAGAAGTTCAACAGCTGTGAAAAAAAAAGTTTGCTTGGCACTTTATGCTATCTAATAAAACAATTACAAATAAAATGTCTATTACCAGCTGCATCGAGAGCCATTGCCCTTGAGCATAATAGAAATGACATACACCGAGAACTATCAACATTTTTTATATAAAATATCTGAATGTACATTTATTACCAGGAAAAAAAAAAACTTCACCAGAACAGATAAACATTGGTATTTAAATATTTTATCACCCAGTTAGGATCAGGCCGTGGGATTGTATTGTAGTAGTTATCTGCCTATTCCCACATTTTCTGTCACTGCCAAGAATATATCTTGATTTTTCCAGCTCAGAATAGCCCAGGGAGATTGGATTTTGGCCAGGTTTCTATTATCAGTCTGGCCCTGTTCTTCAGTTGGTGCTTTACAATTGATTAAACTATGTGTTTTGTATTTTTCTTTTCTATGATTCGCGCTATTTCCAAAACTTTCAGAGTAAGAATGTTTATAGAATTGCAATGAATAGCGAGATAATAGCAGAAAGATAACACCTGTAACCTTAATTCTGCACAGAACATGATACATTCAAGTTGGTTCATAAAAGAAATGATTGCTTGTAACAAATCAACACTTGACCGCTTCCTTGTCAAGGCTTTGAAGCAAATGATAATAAAATAATGTGGTTTTATGTTTGGTTATATTTTACCTAAGCAAAAGCAGCAAAACTTGTTTCACTCCTAATAGAAATTCAATTGTTTATTGTAGAAGTTGAAAAAAATCAATATTAAATTTTCCTCTCAATATTATCCAATTTGACCAAAGATTTCTGTAGATGGTAGTTGGATCTTATGGAGCTGTGTGATAGCCCTTGTGTAGCAATACTCTATTTTCTCAATGTCTTAATATGGTATCATAGTTGCAGAATATTTAATTACTCTTTTGTATTTATAAATAGATGAACTTCTTAAAATAATTGTCTCATGAAGGTCCTTAAATTACAAGCCTAGCAGACCGGTATTCAGTTATGTGTAGTTTACTACAATCTGTTCGATGCCTGAAGCTATTTTCAACTCGGGAGAGACTGACTGTAGTGTTCTTCAATTGGATTACTGACAGGGTGAAGAGACCACTACTACATGTGGCCAACTATACTGTATAAAGGAGTAACGTGTGAAGAAATTAGAGACTATAAACAATACTGCACATTTACTATATAGAATATTCCAGAATTCTGGCTGAAATTGAGACAGAATTCAGGTGTGCATGCTTTGCGCCACATTTATTAATGGTTTTAGACACTTATTTTGACACAATTGACAAAGGGGCATGGTGTAACAGATAATAGGGTGTTGTCTGCAGGAAAGGGACGTGGTTTAAAATGTGACACCGTGAGGCAACATTTTGCATCTAAAAACTGGTGTACGCTAAACCACTACGCTAGGTCGACTACGGTATTGATTCCATCAAATGACGGAACCCTTAAACAACGGTGACAAATGGAAACCATTTGCACCAGATCCGTCACCATTAAAATCAATGACCATAGGTTTCCATTTGTTTCAGTTAGGATTCCGTTCTTGGGTTCCCCTGACTGAAAGCTCAGACGGGATCCATGAACGGAGCCCTGACTCAGATGTGAACGAAGCCTTAAAACTACACATAATGTAAAAGCTTATCTTATCTCATTTGATGTGCTGTTAAAGCTATTAATTATTCCCTGTAAGACACAATTTCAACATGGAAAGAGGACTTCTGTAGTAATGAGACAGAGTCCATAAGAATGTCCACTACTACTTTGCAGAATATGTATGTAGGCGTTTCTGAAGGATGAATGCCAATGATATTACCAGCTTTTTTTAATAACTTTTACCTCCAGTCTTTAAAGTCTATGTAAATGTTTAAAAGTGTTTTGTTTTGTATTTTTAACAAAAATGTGTATTAACGGGTTTTAATAAACTTTGTAAATACATTTTATTAAAATAAATTTTTACTTTTTAAGATACAGCTGCTCTGTATTCTCTATACAGAACAGCTGTATCGTACGCTATTCCCTGAATCCGTCAGTCCCGCGGACCTGACGGGTTCAGTGACAGCGGGTCCTGTAAGTCTCTAACATGCAGGATCGACCTGTGAACGATCACATCTAAGTTATGAACTTAGCGAGCATAGCGAGATTAGAGAACAATACAGCTGCTCTGTATAGAGGATACTGAGCAGCTGTATCTTAAAAAGAGAATTTTTTTTAATAAAATGTGTTTACAAAGTTTATTATCACACACTAATACACATTTTTATATTAAAAAAACAACACACTTTCAAACATCTACATAGCCTTTAAGAACATTCTCAGCACAAAATCTGATTAATATGACAGTAAGAGATATGGTAAAGCATGGATTGAGTGCCAAAAGCTATTTTTGCATTTTCTAGGCTCGTGCAATTTGCAGGTTACATACTGATAGTTTGTTTGAAAATCTTCTTAATCACTCAACACAGTTTAGTTTCTCCAACCCAATCATATTATTTGCAAGATGAAATATATTGTATATGGATTTAAAAAGGTTGTCTAAACAAATCAATTGATATGCCCTAAACGTCTCTCTTAGGACAACCACTTTAAATGTATATGTTTGCAGTATGATAGTCCATATCATCAATTCCAAGCATGGAATATAATATAAATTTAGGATTTTGAGACATGGGAAGCAAAAATAATCTTATGATGATCATTTATGCTTGATATAAAATAGAAATAATCAGTACTAAATGTATTTGATTCTTCATTAAGAAGATTTGTATTCATATTGAAAACATACAATACGAATAATTAAATAAATGCTTTTAAAAATAAGTTATTTTCTCTAAACAGGTTATCGAATTAATCATTTTCATAAAAGTGCAGAAACGTTGTGACTACCTGTTTTAAAGTGATTTGCAGTGTTTCTAGCATATAAAAATACCTTTCTCATCTTTTTTTGCTTCACTGTGTCCTCCTTGGTGCTGCTGCTAACTTGTGCTGCTGAAAGCGGGCGTAGAATCAGTCTCCTATCCCTCTGGCAGCTGACAATATAGTCCCTTCTTAATTTCCCTGCAGATAAGTGATATGAGTATGCTCTCCCTTAGGGCCCATTCAGACGAGCGTAAAACTCGTCCGTGTGCTGTGCGTGAAAATCACGCACAGCACACTGACCCATTGATTTCAATGGGGCCATTCACACATGCAGGGGTTTTCACTAAAAATGTAAAAAAATGTGCTTTGCGAGTGTATGAATAATGCATGCCCCTCGCAAAGCACACTGATGCATAACGGACCAGATTTACGTGTGTTGTTCACGCGCTTGAATCTGATACGCTCGTGTAAATGTAGCCTTATAAAACAAATCAAATATAATGAAATAAAACATTAAAGGGTAACTAAACATTCAACAAGCTTCTGACATGTCATAGTGACATGTCAGACGTTTTGATTGCTGGGGGTCTGAGCACTGAGACCCCCTACCGATCGCTAAAACGAAGCTGCAGAAGCGCTAGTAACTTGTCAGAAGTTTGTTGAATGTTTAGTTAGCCTTTCAGATTGTAATGGGCATATTCAGAGTTCATATCAGCTGTCAGGAAGAGGAAGTAGAATTGTACAATCCTAACAAACTGAGATGACTATTTCTCCTCAGCTGTACTGCCATGCTACTGCAGAGGCTTTGCTACTTCCCTGACAAGAAGGGAAGATAGCTATTAGTATTTGCTTCTCTGCCACGAACGGAGATGTAATTCAGGGACCTGGCTGTGGGCAGAATAACTGAGCATGCGTGATCACCAGCACTCAGCTCATTAGGTGGATATGCACATAGCTATACTCTTTGAACATCATGTGGCACCGTACATTGTAAGTCAATGTCGTAACTTTTCACTAGATTATTTTTTTTAACTGCATTTAAACAGCAAACACTGGTCATTATTTATTATATATATATAGAATAAATAGAATATTTAATAATGGGACAAACCCTTTAATGTTCCTCATGCTGTTGACACAACAAATGTATCTGAAATGACTATGGTAAATTGTTTTCAAACCAGATTATTTCAAATATCCAAAGTATTGTTATAGTCTAAGCTTAAGCAGTACATTATGTTGAAATATAACTGCTTTCACATGCTTTTGTTTAGAATTATCCACCAGTTTGGCATTGACTGATGTTCTTCAAGACAAGTCAGAATTCAGTGACATGGAAGAAGAAGAAAAAGCGGAAATTTATATGGCTCCCCTTTCAAGTCATATTGAAACCATCAAACAGAAAGATTATTTTATGTTACAAGATATACAGCCTTCAAAAGAAGAGCAGCATAGCACAAACATACAGAAGGCAGTATCTGATGAGACGTTCAATGAACTGCCGATGATGTCTCCGTTCAACAGTGATCAAGTATCACCAGCATTAAGGAATGATATCAGTGAGCACACCGCCCTTATTTACTCAGAGCAGACCCAGTTCCGCAAAACAATGTCCAAGAAGTTTAATGTTCTTAATGGTCATGTAAAGGATATTAGTAAATCCCTCAAGCAGATTACGGCTTCAGAGAAGTCCAATTCCGAACTCATCATGCAGCAGAATGCAATTTTGGAAAAAATTGCCTCAAATCTGCTATTAATGTCACAACATCACCAGCAATCTGCACAGATGTTTGTAAGTGTTATGCAACAGGGAATACAACTATTGAGTGCATCAAAAGAGGCAACCTACGTTAGCAGGACTTGTGGTGGTGGCACCAGTGAGACCTCCTCTTCTTTTAAGAATGAGCATGTTACTGTAGGCCCTAGTCCACTTAAGAGCAATACTCGTATTCATGGAGGTAGATTACACAGGCCTAGCCGATCGCCTAATCCTCTAGATCCTTCTACCATACTAGGGCGTGGAAAACAATAGTAACTAGTCTTGCCACAAAATAATTGTGTGCAGTTGGTACCAGTTGTGACATTAGGTTGCTATAAACTGTAAAACCGAAAATTGTATTCTTGTTATGAACAAAGAGATTTCTGTCTCCCTTGGTTGCTTTCTAGTTTGCACAGTTCCATGTATGTAGAGGCGGATTTTCTAATTTTAAATAAGGTTCTATATTTTATTATAGCAATCTGTGTTTTTTATGTTTTTATTAATATTGCATTTTTCACAAAATATTTTTCTAAATCCCTATCCATTCACGTTAAGTGTCTTAGGCAGATATTGAAATATGTATATTTTTCTATTATATATTAAATATAAATTTACAGAAGAATATAACGCAAAATTTGTAATACATTCCTAGCATATGCCAGAGCCCAAGTTATAATAGCATAGATTCCATTTATTTTGTACGTTTCTGGCCAAGGACTCTTGGGTACATTCATAAGCATGGTTTGTGAGTGGCTGGAGTATTATTCAGTTAGTAAAAGGGGTTATACCAGAATCATAAATTATCACCTATCCACACGATAGGTCATCATTTTCTGATCGCTTAGGTCCCCACCACTGGAACCAAAATCGACCAAAGTGAGATGGACACTAATGGAGCGGCAATAGAGCATGCGCACTGCCGCTCCATTCAAATTCTATGGGAATGAATGAAAATAGCTCTTACACATGCGCTGTGTTTGGTTTTGCAAGTTACAGAAAGAGACCGGCTGCACTAAATGGTTCCTAATTAGAAAAATGGTGAGGGTCTCAAGAAAAAGAGCCACACCAATCCTCATTTAATCTTGTATACAGAGGCATATATAAAGCTTGATAAACATTTACATTCCGTTAGAAAACATGTATTGCATGTTAGACCGAGTGCAAAGAATTGCCGCAGTGACAAATGTGGGCTGGAAAGCGCCACCATTACAGCACTGCAAAAACATTTATATGCAGTATTTGACTTTTTTTTACTTGTAGTCGTAGTTCGGAATATGTAATTTTTTCCAAATACATGCATTGAAAACATGTGAACCTAGCTAAACAGTGTTATATGTAAGAATTGTGACTGCAATTGTGAGATCCAGAACAACAACATTATGTACAGTAACTACAGCAATCTACAGCACCATTAGGGCATGTTCAGACGTGACAGAATTCTGCAGACACTGTCCGCATCAATGCCGCACATAATCTGCGTTGCAGATTCCATTGCGCCTTTGCCTAAAATGTGAAGTAAAATGCTGCGGATTAGTCTTGGCGAATTCAGGTGAAGAGTACATCCTGCTCTCTTTTAAAACATTCCATCTCAGTCTGGCTATAGACCTCGAAACACATAGGTCCAGCCAGAATGATGAAATATCCTGTTCCTGAAAGCAATCCGCAACGCAACACACATAACATCTGCGGATTTCATTGCGTAATTTTGCAACTCCATTGAAGTCAATGGAGAAATTTCGCCACAAGTACGCATCAAGTCCGCAACAGCCAGTGTATGCTGCAGACACCAAATTCCGCACCGCAGCCTATGGTCCACAGCGGAGTTTTCCGCAACGTCTGAACGAAGATAACTAAAAAGGTGAGGAAACCAATGGACAACCTGTCTGCTGCGGATTTCCACTGCGGACTGTCTGCAGGGGAATTCCACAGTAATTCCGCCACGTCTGAACGTGCCCTTACTGCTGCGTGTTTATATACCCTTAGGCTGGGTTCACACGACCTATTTTCAGACGTAAATGAGGCGTATTATGCCTCGTTTTACGTCTGAAAATACTGCTACAATATGTCGGCAAACATCTGCCCATACATTTGAATGGGTTTGCCGACGTACTGTGCCGACGACCTGTCATTTACGCGTCGTCGTTTGACAGCTGTCAAACGACGACGCATAAAATGAGTGCCTCGTCAAAGAAGTGCAGGACACTTCTTTGCAACGTAATTTGAGCCGTTCTTCATTTGAGTCAATGAAGAGCAGCTCAAGGTTACGGGCGTCAAAGACGCCTCACATAATGCGAGGAGGAGCTTTTACATCTGAAACGACGCAGCTGTTTTCTCCTGAAAACAGTCTGTCTTTTCAGACGTAAAAGACAGTTCTCGTGTGCACATACCCTTAGGCCATGTTCAGACGGGGAGGAATTTTTCCGCTGCAAATGTTGGTGCAGATTTGGGGCAATTACGCAACGAATCTTCACCAACATTTGCATATTTGACAGGTAATTCAGACGTTGCAGATATCACAGCGGACTTGACACAGATTTCAGTTTTTGCATTGCAAAGGCTGAAATCTGTAGTGAAATTCCGCTTCTTCTCCGCAATGTAATGAGCATGCTGCGGAGGGAAAATTCTGCACCGCAGCCTAATTTCCACACAGTTATTTTCTGCAATGTCTGAACTAACTTTACTAAAAATGTATTGAAAGAAATGAAAAAAACGGCTACTGCAGAATTCTACTGTGGACTGTCCGCAGCGGAATTCAACAGCAATTCCGCCACGTATGAATAAACATGATCCACTGCATTCATAAATGCCACTCACCCACATATTCCACAGTGCTTTAAATTGGGGAATCAACAAACAAGTAAAATGAGACAAAAGGGAAAAAGGTCTCTGCCCATAAGAGTTTTCTATCTAAATGGAATGGAGTGACACAATTGGTACATTGTGCTAATTTTATTTAAGGGACCAGCCCCTTGTGTTGGCAATTGCAATATAAATAAAGCTACAGGCACCAGTCACCCAGTTGTAGATTCCCTGCAATCTGCTTGTACTATGCTAATGAAAGCGCTCAATTCAGTGATGTCTTTTCCTACAGGAAAAAAATCCTGGATGCTGGATTAGTATTGGTCCTTAAAGAGGCTCTGTCACCAGATTTTCAAACCCCTATCTCGTATTGCAGCAGATCGGCGCTGCAATGTAGATTACAGTAACATTTTTTTTTTTTTCAAAAACGAGCATTTTTGGCCAAGTTATGACCATTTTTATATTTATGCAAATGAGCCTTTCTTAAAGGGAACCTGTCACCAGCATTTCACCTATTAAACCGACTATACCTGGTGGTAGTGGGTGAAAAATCATTTCTATATAACCTATAATTGTCTTCTTAGTCGCTCTGTAGCTTTAGTATTTAGCTTTTTAGTGTCCCTACACCGTATGCTAATGAGCAGAAAAGAGTCAGGTCTTCATTTGAAAAGAGTCAAATCTTCGTTTTGAAAAGAGTCAAATCTTCATTCCTCAAGTCTTTCCGAGTTTACCGCGCCTTCTTACTTTTGATTGACAGCTCCTCACCTTCCCCCAGCACACAACATCCCGCACTTGTGCATTGATGTCCTCCTCTGGTGTGTGCGCACAAAGGGACACCGGATTATTACGATAAAAGGCGCAAAACGTTTGCAGACCGTTATTTACAGTTGGAGGAGGAGTTTAGGAGCGGGGATAACGGCAATGAACTTTTTATAGCAGCAGCTAGTGAAGGAGAAGTAAAGTTCAATAGGTGAAATGCTGATGACAGGTTCCCTTTAAGTACAACTGGGCGTGTTTAAAGTTAAGTACAACTGGGCGTGTATTGTGTATGTACATCGGGCGTTTTTACTTGTTTTACTAGCTGGGCATTGTGAATGGAAGTGTATGATGCTGACGAATCAGCATCATCCACTTCTCTTCGTTAACACCCAGCTTCTGGCAGTGCACAGACACACAGCGTGTTCTCGAGAGATCACGCTGTGACGTCACTTCCTGCCCCAGGTCCTGCATCGTGTCGGACGAGCGAGGACACATCGGCACCAGGCGACAGAGGCTACAGTTGATTCTGCAGCAGCATCGGCGTTTGCAGGTAAGTCGATGTAGCCTCTGTCACCTGGTGCCGATGTGTCCTCGCTCATCCGACACGATTTTCAGCAGTTTTTTTAATCAAACTAGCGGTTTTCGTTGCATTTTTTACGGCCGTTTTTGGAGCTGTTTTTCTATTGAGCCAATGAAAAATGGCTCCAATAACGTCTCAAGAAGTGACGTGCACTTCTTTTTACGGGGCGTATTTTTACTTGCTGTTATTTGAAAATGAGGCGTAAAAAAACGCCCAGTCTGAACAGAACGGCGTATTTCCCATTGAAATCAATGGGCAGATGTTTCTAAGCGTTCTGCTTCTGATATTTCAGCCGTTTTTTGGGACCTTTACGGCCCGAAAACTGGCTGAAAATAGCTCGTGTGAACATACCCTTACCCAAATTGTTCCTGCTGCATGTTAGGATATGTTCACATGGCTTATTTTTAGCCATTTTTCAGGCCGTGAACTCCCTGTAAAACGGCTGGAAAAATGGAAGCTGAATGCCCCCAAACAACTGCCCACTGATTTCAATGGGAAAACCGCGTTTCGTTTCGACGGGGCGCTTTTTTTAATGTGACCATTAGAAAAAACGGTGCATAAAAAAATGCCTCCATAAAAAAAAGAGCATGTCACTACTTGAGCCGTTTTTGGAGCAGTTTTTCATTGTGTCAGTGGAAAAACAGCTCCAAAAACGGCTGCAAAAAAACACATCAATTGCTTAAAACATGGTTGAAAATCAGACACATTTTTCACTTGAAAACAGCTCCGTATTTTACAGCCGTTTTTCGTTTTGCGTGTGAACATACCCTTAAAAGGCAGATGCAGAAAATTTAAATCCTTCATGATCGACCTTAAATCTTGTTGACAAATCTTATACTGCTATTGATGGCGATCTGTTCTAAAACTGTAGCAGTAACAATGAGGGTATGTGCACACGATGAGAGGCTTTTACGTCTGAAAAGAAAGACTGTTTTCAGGAGAAAACAGCTGCGTCGTTTCAGACGTAAATGCTGCTCCTCGTATTATGCGAGGCG
Source organism: Rhinoderma darwinii (assembly GCF_050947455.1). Classification (NCBI taxonomy): domain Eukaryota; kingdom Metazoa; phylum Chordata; class Amphibia; order Anura; family Rhinodermatidae; genus Rhinoderma; species Rhinoderma darwinii. The sequence goes on from NC_134687.1 coordinate 512,152,357, forward strand.
TCTTTGACGCCTGTAATCTTGAGCTGCTCTTCATTGACTTCAATGAAGAATGGTTCAAATTACGTTGCAAAGACGTGTCCTGCGCTTCTTTGCCGAGACAGTTAATTTACGCGTCGTAGTTTGACAGCTGTCAAACGACGACGCGTAAATTACAGGTCGTCTGCACAGTACGTCGGCAAACCCATTTAAATGAATGGGCAGATGTTTGCCGACATATTGTAGCCCTATTTTCAGACTTAAAACGAGGCATAATACGCCTAGTTTACGTCTGAAAATAGGTCGTGTGAACCCAGCCTAAGCAATACAGGTATGGACTCTAGCAGATACTGTTTTTTATCTGTTTATATGTATTTTGTACTGTTTCACATTACTTGCATCAATATTTTGAAAGTATGTTATAAATTTTAGTTTCATGCAATAGGGTCTGGCAAAACTGCAGTAGCCTGGGCCCAGGGGTTTAAAGTAGACCTGCTGCCACATTATAGGACAGCACTACTTCCAACAGCATGTGACCGATGTGGGGGGGCCTTGCTACCCATTTAGCTTGGGACCTAGACTCTTCACACAACTGCTTATAAAGTAACTTGTTTATCAGTTCTATAGTGATTGTATAGGAATAAAGTGAATATTTCTATATATACATCATTAATGTTCATTGACTTTTGTGCATTTGCTTTTTGAAAAATGTATGGATATCCGATGCCATTGTTGTGTAGGCAATAAATACACATAGGGATTAAAGGTAATGTTAATGGGAGAAGCAGATGATTGGTCGGTACATGGGTGGGAAGTAACAGATGTGAATATATATCTGTTCATAAAAGCTATTGTAGAAAAGCTATCATATATATATATATACTATGTATTTGTCACAGTGTTGTTAGTTTATCATGTAATAGTCAGGTAGGAGTAATTTAAATAAAAAAAAATCTGTGTTTTTTTTTGTAGCTATTTTATGTATTTAAAGTTATGCCTGTGCTTTTTTTTCTGAAACCTTTTTATGTTTATGTATAGATCTTCGATTTTCAAAGATATCCTCATTGTAGATAAGTATCTAATATGTTTCTTCTATTTGTTGTGTATTGTTTTTTGTTTAATAAACGTTCATACCCATATTACCTTGATGCTTGATGGTATGTGACCATTCCATGTATGACAATTTCAAGCTGGGCGATATTAGCAGTTAGGAATAGTAGGGTGCTGGTTTTGAGAAGAGCAGTGTTACTTGTATGGGTCTACCTGGGTTCTTTTGTCCTCTTTTTCAATTTCTATGCACCGACCTGGTGGACATAGGAGAGACTGTGGCTACTGAACACCAGTTGGGGAGAAATGCACACAGGTGAGACCACGGCTACTGAACATCAGCTTGGGAGGGTGCACATAGGAGAGAGAGAGCTGACAACTTTTGCTAACTTTCTTTTACAGAGCCATTACTGAAATCCGTCCTTGCGACACTGATCACCAGGGGAGAGCAGCTCTTCATTATGCGCTTGGGAATGCTGAACACCAGGAGAGAGAGCAGTGTTGCATTGTGTGCTTGCCAAGTGTTTAGCAACAACAAATACAATGAAGCAGTGCCCTGTCTTCTGGTGTTACCGCCGCTAAGCACACAATGGCGCTTGACAACAGGAGAGGGAAGTGTGGCAGCAAACTATTCCCCATGTGACACTGGTGCCACAGGATGCTGACCACGGCTCTAGGGACATGGCTTGTACACTTCTGGGATACATGTACTACAGTTTGAAAACCTACTGTAGACACAACATAATATTTGCAAATGGGCCCTTTTACACAAACTACAGTAAATAATTCCATGCTCACTGGGTTTTGAATGCAATCAAAACCAACCATGCTATGAAACAATATATTTAGAAAAAAAACAAAAAAACTTTCAATTGCAGTTCAAACATTATTTATTAAATTTTTTTACTTATTCATTGGTATCACACTGGTGCATGTTCAAGGGCCTATTGTTAACAAGAAATTTTGAATGCATATCGATCATTAAAAAAAAACTGTGTGTGGTAGTGCTTGCGCAGTACAATACTCACTGTAATGTCCGTGGCTGCGGGCTGTCAGCTCCAACCTCCCCCTGACAGCCGCAGCCACGAGTGGGCAAGCGCTGGCCCCATCCTCCTCCTCAGCAGACGCCAGCGCTTGCATCCACTCACCTCAGCCGGATCCCGTAGGGTGCGCGCTCTTAAAGGGGCAGCGCGCGCACCGGACCTCATGGATGAACTTTGACCCGTGAGTACCCTGGACTATAAGAGGGGTGCAGCCCACAAGTTCTATGCCTGAGCATTGCTGTGTTCCCTAGTTTGTCTATGTGATGGCCTCCTAGTGTGTTTCCTGTTTCAGTCCCTGTTCCAGTCCCTGCCCCTGTACCTATACCTGTTTCCAGTTCCTGTTCCTATGTTCCTAACAATCCATACATTCCTGGTCTAGCACTGAGCTGTGCCATGCTGCATCCACGTCTGACCTGCTCCACCTTGCCTGACGTCCGCCTGCTACCTAGTCCCAGCCGAGCCTACCATGCTGCTGTCTGAGCTACATGATGACTGGATGCAGCTGCTTCTATGAGCGGAGTTCTCCTACAATATCACACCAGCGAGTCTACTAGGAATACACAGTTCTGCATTGTCTACGGCCAGCACCCACAAATTCCTCTCCCGGTGCCTGATACTTCCGAGGTACCTGCAGCTGACTCCACGTTTAGAGACTTTTTGCAGATCTGGCAGCAGACTCGATCCTCCATCCTAATGGCAGTGAACCACATGAAACGGAAGGCTGACACAAGGAGAAGAGAGCTCCTCGACTTCTTCCTGGCACTAAGGTTTGGCTGTCGTCCAGGAATATCCGACTGAGTGTGCTGTCATGTAAATTTGCCCCCAGGTTCCTCGGACCATTCGGGTTCCCTAGTTTGTCTATGTGATGGCCTCCTAGTGTGTTTCCTGTTCCAGTCCCTGCCCCTGTACCTATACCTGTTTCCAGTTCCTGTTCCTAGCAATCCATACATTCCTGGTGTAGCACTGAGCTGTGCCAAAGTCGTGCCGTGCTGCATCCACGTCTGACCTGCTTCACCTCGCCTGACGTCCGCCTGCTACCTAGTCCCAGCCAAGCCTGCCCTGCTGCTGTCTGAGCTGCTACAGGTACCTATAGAACTATAGACAGTCATCTGCTCCCTGTTGGCCAGCTGCCTTACCGCCAAGGCGGTATGGCCCAGTGGGTCCACAGACCCTTTGTGACACTCACTGTCCACTGTACAGCCCACTGCAATGGTAGTGTGGGGAGAGCACACTCTCACATTAAGTACTTACCTGTAAGAATAAAGTACATATGCCCTATGACATGTATAGTTCAATCATTAGAGCACAGATCATCGAGAGACACTGTGTATTTTTATGAACAACTGTTAATATTATTAAAATAGAAGAAAATGTAATCAACGAACATCCGATGTATTGATCACTGGTTCTATACCATAAATGGTTATTTCATCCAGTGGTAACAATAATTTCACTGGAATTGGGTTTCCATTAACTCTAATAAATAATTTTTATTCAATATACTTTAAAATAAACAGGAATTGTAACATAAAAATGGTACATAGTTAATTCAGGTCTCAGGTAAATGGGATATGCTCGTATTCACAATTCCCACATTGGCGGGTAAGTTAGGAAAAAGTAGCTGTATAGAGGTAAATTTAAAGCACTGTTAGTAATTTAATGCATGCTTATTAAACATATATGATACTTAACCTCTATCTCTTTTAGGCAGTGATATTATGCAGGTAATGATTATACAGGGTGGGCCATTTATATGGATACACCTAAATAAAATGGGAATGGTTGGTGATATTAACTTCCTGTTTGTGGCACATTAGTATATGGGAGTGGGGAAACTTTTCAAGCTGGGTGTTGACCATGGCGGCCTTTTTGAAGTCAGTCATTTTGTATCCAACTTTAGTTTTTTCAATGGGAAGAGGGTCATGTGACACATCAAACTTATCGAGAATTTCACAAGAAAAACAATGGTGTGCTTTGTTTTAACGTTACTTTATTCTTTCATGAGTTATTTACAAGCTTCTCTTTGTTTACAGCCATTGACATGTCGCAGAGGTTAACACGTGAGGAGCGGATATAAATTGTGTTGATGTCTGGTGAACGCAGTACCCGGGTCATTGCAGCAGATTTCAATGCAAGACACCCTACGAGACCACCCATCTCCCATGCTACAGTTTGCAAACTGCTTGCCAAGTTTCGTGATACTGGTTCAGTGTTGGATTTGCCCAAATGTGGATGCATGAAAACTGTCACTAATGAAGAAACATCAGTGGCTGTCCTAGCTTAATTCAAAAAGAGCCCACAGCGTAGCACTCGCCACATGTCACTGGAGAGTGGCATCAGTCGAACATCCCTTTGGCGGATACTAGCTACTCACAAATGGCACCCTTACAAACTCCAGCTGCTGCAGCATCTCAACGAGGATGACCCAGATCGGCGCACTGAATTTGCAGAATGGGCAAAACAAAAATTGGAACAGGACCCTCAGTTTACACAGAACATTTTGTTCAGTGATGAGGCAAACTTTTATGTGAATGGTGAAGTTAACAAACAAAACCACCGCTATTAGTCTGACACTAACCCACATTGGATAGATCCCTCCAAGACTGTTGGAACACAAAAATTGATGGTATGGTGTGGTATATGGGGTACAAAGATAGTGGGGCCATTCTTCATCAATGGAAATCTCAAGGCCACGGGATATCTGAAATTGCTACATGATTATGTGTTTCCCTCTTTATGCACTGAAGCTGGCATGTTCCCTGAGTTTTTCCAGCAAGATGGTGCACCACCACATTATGGGTGTCAGGTCCGAGCATTCCTAAATGAACAGTTTCCTGGAAAGTGGATTGGTCGTCGTGGGCCAGTTGAATGGCCCCCTAGGTCTCCCGATCTGACCCCCTTAGACTTTTATCTTTGGGGTCATCTGAAGGCAATTGTCTATGCTGTGAAGATACGAGATGTGCAGCAACTGAAACTACGGATACTGGAAGCCTGTGCTAGCATTTCTTCAGCGGTATTGCTATCAGTGTGCGAAGAGTGGGAGAAGAGGGTTGCATTGACAATCCAACACAATGTAAGTGGTCAGAAACTTGTAAGAAACTAATGAAAGAATAAAGTAACGTTAAAACCAAGCACACCATTATTTTTCTTGTGAAATTCTCGATAAGTTTGATGCGTCACATGACCCTCTTCCCATTGAAAAAACTAAAGTTGGATACAAAATGGCCGACTTCAAAATGGCCGCCATGGTCAACACCCAGCTTGAAAAGTTTCCCCCCTCCCATATACTAATGTGCTACAAACAGGAAGTTAATATCACCAACCATTCCCATTTTATTTAGGTGTATCCATATAAATGGCCCACCCTGTATAATGACTTTTATCTCACCAGAACCCCACCATTCAGTTAATCGGCGCTGTTAGCATTTGCAGTCAGTCTCCTAACATATAAACTCTGCATTCAGGGATCACCAGAGAGGGTAATGGATTCCTACTATCTCTTCTGAAATGCCCTAATCCAGGCTATCTCCTAGCACCCTCAGGCGGGCGTTCTGCCTCAGCTATTTCTTACTAACATGTCCCTGTATTCAATTTCCATTCTTCCTAGCCTCTTCTACGTATTTTACCCTGTATTCAGGGATCATCAGGTAGAGTTTGGCTAGATGTACTGTTTGTAATGTGGGTGAGTGCAATGGCCGTGTGTGCTCGGAAATGCCAAACTTTTAACTCTTAGGGACTTCCCACAGAAGGGACAGATCAAAGATTTCACAGCCAATCAGCCAAGGGGCCCGTCTCTTACGACGTTCGGTCACACTTCCTGCTTGTCGGCTTCCTAATCACTGCATCCCCTCCCTGAGTTCAGAGCGTTTTCATGGGCACCTACAACGAATCCCTGGCCGCATATATATTCCAATAAACAAACCACCTATAGTTACACGGCTCATTTACTATTCATAAGGTGTCAAGGAAAGCATATACCACGTGTTCTAGAATTCAGTATATGGGTACCTTTCTCTATGGGTCAAATTGTAGTACCTCAGTATATCATATTAAGGCAAGTGTCTACATACATAACAACATGCCCAATATACCTCGTGTTCTAGAGTCCAAAATGCAGGTTCAGGTCCAAATAAACTAATACCTGCATCAAGATGATGAATACCTAGACCCCACTAGAAAAATTGTAAGTTCAGGTAGATGGACACCAGGAGTACAGGGATTTAAATGATATGGGTATCTTTTTAAATAAAACATGTGAAGCTATATTGTTTATTGTTAATTTAAAGGGAATCTGTCACCATATGTCCGTATTGAACTACCAACAGGCTATTATATATTAGGCTAACCTGATTCTGACATGTATTTTGTTTTTCCACAGAGTGCCTCCTTTGAAGAGAAAAGCTTTTATTACATTTATGCAAATGAGCATTTTGGAGCAGTGAGGGCGTCACCGTTGCTCCAAAATACTCTCTCATCATACCCCAGTTCAACCCCCCTCCCTCCCTGTTTCCTTTGATTGAGTGTAGTGTAGTGTAGTGAACGCACGCATGTCCCCACATCCTAATCGGCGCATGTGCAGTAGTGCCGATTAGAACAGTGACTTAAAGTGTAGCTTAACGTTTAACAAACTTCTGACATGTCATAGTGACATGTCAGAAGTTTGGATTGGTGTTGGTCCAAGTACTGAGACCCCCACCAATCGCTAAAACGAAGCAACTGAAGCGCTAACATTCTTCTGTTCGACTCTTTTTGGAAATCTGATGTATCGGAGTACGGGCTCATAGACTTTCTATTGAGTCCACCCTCCGATACATTGATATTTGGAAAAAGCCGAACAGAAACTAAGCAGCTGAGCGCTCACACGAGCGCTTCAGCTGCTTCGTTTTAGCGATTGGTGGGGTTCTCAGTGCTCGGACCCCCACCAATCAAAACTTCTGACATGTCGAGGCCATCTATCTATAGGAGAAGGTCAGTTGTATCATGTAGATATGAGGGTAAACTGATTACAAATGGTCTTAAAATTCTATCCACATATGTTCCAATATTATGACCTATACCTCCTATTCCTGAGACAAATTGGACGTCCCCGAATGGGCACAGTCTTTTTATGCTCCTTCAGGAATTGCATAAAATGTGGGTATTGTGGGAAAAGGAGGAAGTAGAAAGTCTTGTTCTTTTTCGGAAAGCAGTCCTTCATTGTTTGCCACCAATACAATGGCACTAGTTCCTGTATGAATTCTGGACTACGATCCCTATCGAGAATCCTATAGCACTCCGTGTCCGTGACAAGTGTTATACACATATCCTGATAAGTCTTGCAATCCATGACCACTACATTCCCACCCTTGTCTGAGGGTTTAATCGTAATGCTATTGTCCTGCTCAAGGGTCCTAAGACTCCTGGTTTCTTCTTTATTAGATTGGCTTTACCTCGTAACTTCCCTTCCAGGAGATCTACGGTATTTCTTTAGTGACTAAGTCCAGAAAAATGTCAATATGTGGGGTGTCTCCCAACAAAGGTATCTTGGAGTTCTTCATTTTTAGAGTGGCAAACGGCCTTTCCCTTCTAGTCTCCCCCCTTCCTCCAATAGTTACACTGGCGATTGTGTAGCTTCTAGTTCTAACTCACTCATTCCCTGTTGGAAACACATACTTCTAGTTTAGCTTTGATAAAAATTTATGCCACTTCAACATTCTTATTAAAAGATAAAGGTCCTTAACCCAGTTAAAAGGGGTAAATCTTTTTTAAATCAATCCAATTTTATTGATACGAACACAGAAATAAAATAACACATTGACATTCACATTTCAATTTTCCAACATCGTATACAATAGTTACAGCATATCAGAAAATCCCCAACATCCCCCCTTCCCCCCCCCCGCACAGCCCCCCACCATATCTCCACCCATTGTTTCTAGTACCATTCCTGGCCAGAGCTCATTTCTCTTATCAAGGTTCCCCACCACCCCTTCTTTGCTCCAAACTCTATCACCTCCAGTTCCTCAGACGACTCTTGCCCTTAGTTTACTCAGTTCAGGTGACAGCACCTCCGGACAGGCCAACCATCTGCTCCATTGTTTATCAATTTTTTTTCCGTGCCCCTTTTCGAAAATATCTTATGCTCCATCGGGATATTATAATTCAACATTCCTACAATTTCCCTCATCCCTGGTGGCTTCGCGTCCAGCCAGTGTTTAGCAATGCATTTCCTCGTTTGATATAATATTTTGGCAATTGCCAGCCTTGCCATTCTGTCACTCTCCAATTCTCCCACCGCTCCCAACAACATAACTTTAGGGTCTGCCGCCAATTCCCGACCATACACCTGCTTAAACAGATCTAATATTTCCCCCCATAGGGTCCTCAGGGCCTCACATGACCAAAACATATGAAATATGTCCGCCTTCTCCTCCGTGCACCTAGGACATTTAGCATCCGCTCTAATACCCATCTGTTTTAATACCCACGGGGTGCGGTACACTCTATGTATCAGGAAGAGTTGGGATCTCCTCTGCGCCAGACTGAGTGATAAGTGACATGTGGACGCTAATATCTCCTCCCACTCCTCTTCGGTCAATGGACTGATATCCTGTTCCCATTTCTCTTTTACCAGCACCATCGGGTTTCCCAGGTGTTTGGACAGTAAGCTCCTGTACGCCATTGAGATCAGGCCTTTAGTCGTGTCAGCCCGTCCCACATACTCTAGGACCCCAAGAGCACAAACCGTGAGGTCCACCACATGCGCCTGCGCCTGTAGGGCATAACGGATGTGCAAATATTGGTAAAACATACTGTGCATCAGTGGAAATAGGTCTTTCAACTGCTGAAATGATCTCAGCACGTTATCATCATACAGGTGTTGTAATCGCCTAACCCCTGCCGACTCCCATTTTTGCATGCCCTCTAATTGGTATAATTCCCACAGGACCGGATTATGCCATAGGGGAGTATATTTGGTACACATTCCCACTCCCAGGATCTGTTTGCATTGCCACCATATTTTATGTATCAGGAGTAACGTTGGTTTAGCACTCGCCAATCTCTTAAAGGTATGCGCTTCCAGACCCTCTAGTGGGTTGAGTCCTCCCCCCAAATATGACAATAAACGTGCGCTAGAGCCCCATGTCTCTGTGTCCTCCCACCCCTTAAACTGTTGGCTCTGGGCAGCCAGGTAATATATCCAGGCATTTGGCAGCGTGACCCCCCCCCCCCCCTTCGTCTTTAGGCAATTGCAATTTCTCCAATTTAATCCTTGGAACCCCTTTTTTCCAGACCAGATCCCGAAAGAGATTGTGCAATTGTCTAAACCAGTGCTTAGGTATCCATACTGGGGAGTTATGAAGAATATATAAAACTTGAGGCATAAGGATCATCTTGATTAGATTAGTCCTCCCCAGAGCAGAGAGCGGGAGCCTGTTCCAGGCGTCCACCTTATTTTTCACCTTGAGCAGCAGTGGTAAAACATTCAAAGACATATAGTCTTGAACCTTAGCCGTCACCTTAACCCCTAGGTACGTAAATTCATTGACTATCGGAATCCGGGGTCCCACTCCAGTATCTACAATGTTCACCGTGTCAAGTGGCATCAGAGCAGACTTGGTCCAGTTAATATTTAATCCTGAGAACTCCCCAAACCTTGTGATCGTGTCCATTACTACCTCCAGAGTGTTCTCAGTGTCAGTCATATATATTAAAATATCGTCTGCATATAGTGAAATTTTTTCCTCCATTTCCCCATATTGCAAGCCTCTTATGCTCTCCTCCTGTCTTATGAGGCACGCCAGTGGCTCTACCGCCAAGGCGAACAGCAATGGTGACAGTGGGCACCCCTGGCGCGTACCCCGGGCCAGCGAAAATCTCTCGGAATATGCACCATTCACCCGTATGTGGGCTGTAGGGGCCACATACAGCAACTGTACCCACTTCACGAAGTTAGGGCCGAATCCCATCTTTTCTATTACTCGCCATAAGTACCCCCATTCTACACAATCGAACGCTTTTGCGGCATCTAACGTTAGCACAGCCCTTCCTCCTTGAACTGCCATCGATTTGGAGGGCATGAACCCCGATTGGTCTTCATGCACAACATGCTATACCACCCTATTCAGCCGCAGCGCTGATATCTTTGCCAAAATCTTAACATCCGATGTCAGCAAGGATATTGGTCTGTAGGACTCCGGTAATTGACTGTCTTTCCCCTCTTTTGGGAGAACCACTATCGTCGCCTCATATAGGGAGTCTGGTAGTTTACCTCTGTCAAAGCTATCCTGCAAAGTATTCAAGTAGTGTGGCGCTAACTCCGTCCCATATTCCTTATAGATTTCCCCTGGTAACCCATCTGGACCCGGAGCTTTCTCATTTGCCATATCCCTTATTGCCTGTTCCAGCTCCTCCAGTGAAATAGGTGCCTCCAAGCTTTCACGGTCCTCCCGGCCCAAGGTAGGCAAATTAATGTTTCCCAGATACTCGTCCAATTGCTGTGTGTCGTAATGCACTTTGAATGTGTATAGGTCCGTATAAAACCGCTGAAATATTTGCAAGATTTGCCCCGTGTCTGTCTCCACCCTTCCCCCCTCCCCCCTAAGGCCATGAATGAAATTATTACTCCCATGTGGCTGTGCCATCCTAGCGAGTAGCCTCCCCGCCGTTTCCCCTTCTTCATAATATTTCTTTTTAAGGAATAAGCGTTTATTATCCGCCATTGCTAGTTGGTGATTTTTCAACAACGTCTGTGCCTCCACCCAATGTCTAAGTGTCTCCTCGGAGCCCTCTTCTACATGTCTCCCTTCTGTTTCTGTCACCCGATCCTCTAGACTTTCTCCCAATTGCCTAGATTTAGTTTTTATTTGTTTAATATGTTGAATGAATACTCGTCTCAACCACGCTTTCATGGCGTCCCATAGCACCCCTTGCGGCACTGACTCAGTATTAAAATTGAAATATTCTTTTATCAAGTCCCGTATTTCCACGCCATCCATCAATTTTAGCCAAAACGCATTCAGCTTCCAATTCCCGGGGTTCCTGGTAGGCCTTTCACCCACTTCCAGCGTCACCACCATGGGAGAGTGGTCTGACAACGCCCTCTGTAGATATTCAATTTGCGCTATGTACGGCACTGCTGAAGCTGAGCATGCTACCAAGTCTATTCGTGAAAGAGACTGAAACGTGGACGATGCACACAAGAACTTTCTCACCCCTGGATGTTTATCTCTCCAAATATCCCGCAAACCCAATTACTCCATTAATCTTCCAAAGGCAGTCAGGTCACCCCTTTGCCCTCCCCCTCCCCTATGGAACCTATCCAACCTTTCAGACATCACTGCATTAAAATCCCCCATCACGATTAGCGGTACCTCAGGCCACCTGGAGAGTTTCTCCGTAACTCGTTTAAGTACAATGCTAGAATAAGGCAGAGGGATATACAGCACTACTAGAATACACTCCCAGTGATATATAGTACAGTGCACTCCCACATACCTCCCCTCCTCATCCGAGAAAGACGAATGACAAACAAAGGGAAGACTCCTGTGTATCAGCAAACTCACCCCCCTAGAATAAGTCGTATAAAAGGAGTGAAACCCATGTGCGATTCACACTCTCTGCAATAAGGACACAGATTCTCTAGTCAGATGCGTTTCTTGCAGCCCCACTATCAGGGCATTTTGCTGTTTAACCCAGTTAAAGATTGCATGTCATTTCCTAGCTTCCCGTATTCCCCGGACATTCCAGGATAGACATTTAACCGATCCCATCAGACGCCATATCATTGAGAAATCTGTTACTTCTCCAGCCTGCTCCAGTCAAGATATTAGGCCGTGCGTTCCCTCCCTCCCCTCCGAAAAGGGTCAGAGCGACATGTACGGTCTCTCCTATCCAGCAGAAACGCACCATAGTGCGAACTTTTGACATGCCCTATTGGCATCTCCCTTTGAACCATTTAACTTTCTCACCACTTCCAGTGAGCGCTGGCTCCCACTGCTATTCGTATGTAATTAACAATCCCACACAATCGGCAGAATTTACAGATACATTAGGTACCCAGTAACGATCCCACAATATCATCGCCATCAAGTGCGGCCACTCTGTTAAAAGGATACTACCCTGCTGTGTTTCAGACAAGGGTGTTCACACACCGGAGAACTGCATAAGAACATATAATGTATTACAGTCCCGCAAACGCCAACATGGCTCCAAACTTCACCGCCTAGGCGGGCTTTCACGCATCCTCTTCTCCAGCCGTTCTCCGCAGCCGTGCCTCATTGCTATCCAGCCATCTGGCAGCCTCTCTGGGGTTCTCAAAGAATGAAGCAGTCCCAAATGCGACCACCCGCAATTTAGCCGGATACATCATGGAATATGGTATAGCCAGGTTCCTCAGACGCTTCTTTACGTCCAAATATTGCAGCCGCTTCTTCTGTACTTCCGCAGAGAAATCTGGATAAAAGGATATTTTAGCGCCATTGATGGAGATATCCTGCCGTTCCCTTGCCTTCCTCAGTATCTTATCTCTGTCCTTGTAGTGTAATAGCTTCACTAAGACCGGTCTCGGGGGTCTCCCCGGTGGTCCCGGTCTGGTAGGTACTCTGTGCGCCCTTTCAACAGCATATAAAGGAGACTGCTCTTCCCGGCCAAACTGCTCCAGCAGCCATTTTTCAAAAAACTCATCCGAGTTATTGCCCTCCGCTTTTTCCGGCACTCCTACCAAACGCACATTGTTTTTGCTAGATTCTCCCAGAATTCTTGTAAATCCCTCACAAATTGTTGATGTTTCTGTTCTTGTACCTGATATTGGAATCTCTCTATAGTACTTTGTAGGAGTACCTTCTTTTTTTCAAATTAAGGATCAGTTTTCAGTTTTAGTGCTTGATCTCTAAGTTCAGACAATTTTCAAATTTTCATGATTTTTTTTCAAGGATTGCTTTTTCCTCTTTTAATATAAGGGTCATAAATCTGAGGGAGCTACCTGTTGCTTCTTTTTTCCATTTGTTCATAAGGTTAGTAGATCTAACTCTATATGCAGGGACTATATTAATGTGAAGGCCTTTGGGGATTTTGTTGTGCTTAATACCCGATGTAGTATAAAATGTACAGATCACCTAAGGACACTGTTTCACATGGGATATACATATTTTTGGTTTATTTGTCAGTCACAAAATATTTCACAATGTACAGGGTTTAGTACATGTATGTTACTCACAAAACTACACTGTATGCTTAATCAAATAGATTACAAATGTAGTATCACATGTGATCTACTCTATGTGGGGATGTGTGAAAGAGGGACCATTCTTTAAAGTCACACATTGTTCAAAATTAAGAACAGGGTGTTTGTTTGCTTTCTGACCCAAATGAATAGAGTTGTTGGTATACTTTATGTGGTGATCAGAGAAAATAAATAGAAGGATAAAAAATGTCCGGCGCACATACTGCATCAACTGTGGATGTAAAATAGGACAGGAAAAACTGGGTAAGCAGTTATGCTAACCTGACCCGTGATGTGTATCTGTAAAACACGGGACTGAAGTTGATGATCCGTTCTGGGGCCAACAAGGACTAGCTACGCGTTTCGAAATCGGACCTGAGGAAGAGTTCGGTCCGATCTCGAAAAGCGTAGCTATGCTGCCAGATCAGAAATAAACACATATTTTAAAATAATTTCTCCAAGAGTTTCCGCCTTCCAACCTGAGTGGTTTTCCAATACACGGGGTATTGAGCCCTAGACACACCAGACAGTGCTGAGCTACAGAAAAATCTGCTTTTTTATCCTAATGCACAATTATGTGGTGATCGAACATATTGGAGAGTCATTCAAGTTTGGATCTCTCTTGTATTTTGAATACAGGTTCCATAAAGGAGTTGTGTGGGATAGTATTATTTTTTAATTGTAATAAAATTTCAGCTTAATTATATAAACTGATAAAATAGATCATTAAATCTGATCTGCATGTAAACATTGCAGCCATAACTCTGCCCATATATGATCTACTCCTCTCTCCATATATTGTATGGAGCACCCCTCTGTACAGTGGCCTGTTCTGCTAACAGCTTTGGCACTGTAATGTAGACCATTAACAATTCCCTTAAATGTATCTGGAAAAATAAGCTGCAACCTGCCAATGTTTGGTACATTTAATAATATGGCTGTCTGCAGGGTAGGGTGTGAGATCTGTTGCATTAGCTATTGGTTTGTTGGTTAGTTCATATAGAGACATGTAACGTATTCTTATGACTCTGAAAGCTTTCACTCATGAAATCTTTGTTGGAATATGGCATAAATTAATCAAGGGGTAATTGTAAAAAAACAGAATCTAAAGGCCCTTTTATACAGGCCAATGATCGGACAAATGAGCTTTCACATGAACGCTCGTTCCTGATCATTGTCCTGTGTAAACATGGCAATGATGAGCTGATCGTATTTTTTATGCAGCAATAAATATTAAAATGCATGAGGGCAAGTGATCGTAGTAACGATCGCTCGTCCCCATACATAACCAATTATAGCTCCTTGTGAAAGGAGCAAACAAGCGGCGATCAACAAGCTTTCTCTTTGATCGTTGCTTGTTTTCACGGCCCATATTGGCCAGTGCAAAAGGACCTTAAAGCAATTGTTTTACCCAAATCAGTTTGAAATATTGGACAAGGAAAGAACAATTGGATAATTGCCCTTGGACAGGGAAGATAGCAACTATGAAATTATACTATCTTTTTTTGTTGGTAGTTTTTTTTGCACAGGTAAGTACATTTCTTTGCGTGGAATCTGTGGATAACCATTGGTCGTGTATGGGAAGCCCTTAGCGCCTTTCCTCCGCTGGTGGTATCCTCCTATATCAGGTCATGTGCCAAGTCAAGTGTCTACCAACTACATCACAGCCTCCTCTCCTATACATTTTAGGCTATGTTCACACGGAGTATTTTGGGAGAGGAATATCTGCCTCAAAGCTCCAAACGGAATTTTGAGGCAGATATTCCTCCCCCAAAATACTCTGTGTGAATAGCAATTATCGCGCCGTTTTTCGCCCGCGGCCATTGAGCGCCGCGGGCATAAAACACGCTTCTCCTGCCTCCCATTGAAGTCAATGGGAGGTCGGAGGCGGAAGCGCCCGAAGATAGGGCATGTCGCTTCTTTTTCCCGCGAGGCAGTTTTACTGCTCGCGGGAAAAAGACGCCGACACCTCCCATTGAAATCAATGGGAGGCGTTCTCGGGCCGTTTCTGCCGAGTTTTGCGACGCGGTTTCCGCGTCAAAAAACTCGGCAAAAGACCCCGTGTGAACATAGCCTTAGAGTGGATTATTCCAGAGAGCACATGATAGTGTTAAATCTTTTGGTAAAATTATAAATAAAATGGAAGATTTGCACTTACAAACTAGCATATCATGTCTCATGCAAAGTCTGCATTAGTGCAATGCATTTTTTTCCTATGGCTTCCTAATTGGCATCCATTATTTCCCAATTTTTTAGCTATTATATATCGCTTAGCCATTACATCCTCCTACCCGCTATATCACAACTATTGACACCTGATTTCTCAAAAAACTACTTTTAAAAACAAACAAAAATACATACAACTTGTTGCAGCTTGCTTATAAAACAATTCAGATCAATTTATATATTAAAACCTATAGGTACCTATAGGTACTTGAGATTTTTATTTTTTCTAAAACTAGATAATTCTCAAATAACATCACCACCCCTCCAGTGTGATTTAATTCTCTAGATAACAATAAACATTAAGCCCTTAGGATTTCTTCCACGAAAAAGTGCATAAGCGCTCAGATACACCGCATGAGCTCCTGATCAGTCTATTTTATTAAGTACTTGTGTTCCCCATGAAATAACAATTCTGGTACATGTTTTCTTAGTACCCTGCATTGTATCATTTTGGTTATTCCTCCTAGAAATTTATGAATAAATTAACAACCAGTTGGAGGCGTGTCCCTGTACAATTTGTGTAAAGGATCTGCCAGACACAGCTGCTGTGTCGACGCCCGTGGTTAATCAGTCTGCACCTGCTCCTAGGTCTGATAGAGTGACTCGGTCTGCTACCACTCACGCTGGTAGGCTCAGGAGTGGGAGAACCTATCACAGCCTGGCCAGATGGTTCTAGCTCCCGCCCTCGGCCTATTTATACCTTAATTTCCTGCTTGTCTTTGCCTGTGATTGTTTCCTGGCTTTGCTGCTCCTACGATTATTATTGACCTTGCTTCATTTTGACCCTGGCTTTACTGACTACGCTCCTGCTCTGCGTTTGGTACCTCGTACACTCCTGGTTTGACTCGGCTCTTCCACTACTCCTGTTGTTCATGGTGTTGCCGTGGGCAACTGCCCCATTTCCCTTAGCTTCTGTGTACCCTTGTCTGTTTGTCTGTCGTACACATATTGAGCGTAGGGATCGTCGCCCAGTTGTACGCCGTCGCCTAGGACGGGCCGTGCAAGTAGGCAGGGACTGAGTGGCGGGTAGATTAGGGCTCACCTTTCTGTCTCCCTACCCCGTCATTACAGTTTGGCACTGTGAGCACTGATTGCACATTGTCAGTCTGTGTGGTGACTCACCCCCAACTGATAATACCCAGTTGTCAATTTATTAAAATATTTCAATGAGAGATAACAGAGAAACAACATGACATCAAGTTGTAAGAAAATATGCTACATAATTGATATTTCATGGTGAATACAATTATTTACTAAAGCAGATAACTAATGACAGGAGAAGGTGACAGGTCCTCTTTAATAAACCTTTTTTTTAATATTCTTCATATGTTCTCTCAGCCTAATCAACCGTTTTCTCAACATTCTAACAATTTAATAAAAATTGCAGTCATTCTAATAAATAATCTACATTAACACCATAACAGTTAATAAACTCACTAATTTTAAAAATATTTCTCCTTTTGTCCTGAAAAGACACTACATTTTTAAATCTATTATTTTAGTACCCTGTGATCGACAATAAAAAAAACAACTTTTAAGTCATCTAGCCTCTATTCCTATAATTTGGCAGCTCAATTTCACTAGGGGATGGTTTACATCTTAATCTATATATTACTTTTGGTTTGTTTGAAAGATGCGGACCAAGAAACAGAGATTAATACACGATCAGCCAATAGTAGGCATGTAGTTAGAAATTGTCCATATCATCTAGCACTGTAGCTGCTAAAACCAGCAACATACAAGCTAAGCTAAAACAAAAGATGCTACAATTAGTTTCATAGTGTCAACATTAACAGCAATTTGCCTCTTTAATTTAAAATCATCTCAGTGGAGACTGTGAATGAATAAAGCTGCTAGATATAAAGTTGATCAATTGAGATATCACTTTCAAGACAATTAGTCTTGAAAAATTGTGCATGAAAAGTGTGTAATGCAGCCAACAGGACATGCGGACCCTCTTGGTGGGTAACTGATTTGACTTGAGGCTAAACCAGGGAGCGGTATTTAAAGGATTGTGAGTTCCTTAACTTTAACCTCCACATGGAAGTATGGACTTTTCTGTCAGGAATTCCCAGGTCGTTACCCTTGGAGCAGTCTCCATTAGCAAAAGCTGGTGTATAGATGAACTCAAGACACCAAGTTGCGGTAGTAAACTGTAGACAAGCAGAGGTCAGGACGGGCAGAAAAACAGGTACACGTGGGCCAAATATGCAAGCCGGGTCAATAACAAAAGAGACAAAACAATAAACATTGCAACAGCACTCTGATGAGTCCACGACAGCCAAATGCTGTATATAGATTGCATTACTGCTAGGTTTACTATACTTTGATCAAACTGTGAAAGCCCACTTGCCACGACAAAGCAACCTCTTTTAAGTGGGTCCCTAGCCTAGACAGACACCTCTCTCCAGGGCCTAAGTCTGCAGAATGAACTCTGGGTAGGTAGGAACCAGCTTTAAAATAATAATAGCACTTCCTCGTGCAGGGGGTAAAGTATGGAGCTGGCTCACACGCTGAGCCCGCTCCATATGCTGCGAGTGTCACCTGTGTATTACAGCTAACACCCTGGACTAACGACCAGGAACAGCGATTACATTAGTATTGCATTGTATTGTAATCCCCTAGGGGGACTAGGGACTAATAGAAAGTGTAAAAAAAGGTTTAATACATTCTTTAGTACTAAAAAATATATAAATATATATAAAGTTCCAAAAATTCACATTTTCCCTCTTAAATAATGTAAAAAATAAAAACATTAACAAAACTGGTATTGCACCGTGCGTAAAAGTCCAAACTATTACAATATAACATTATTTAACTCGCACAGTGAACGCCGAAAAAAGAGAAAAATTAAAACCCCAAAATCGCAGTTTGTTTAGTCACCTTAGCTCTCAAACAAATTGTAATAAAAAGTGATTAACATGTTGTATGTACCATAAAAACAAAACCCAAAAAACAATGAAGAAATACCAGTTTTTTTCCAATTCCACACCACAAAGAATTTGTTTTCAGTCTCCCAGTACATTAGATACTACTTTAAATAGTGACAAAAGAAACTACATCTCCTCCCACAAAAAATAATTGCTCACACAATTCGATTGATGGAAAAATAAAAAGTTATGGCTCTTGGAAGGCGGGGATTGAAAAACGCAAATGAAAAAGCAAAAAATGGCTACGTTCCGAAAGGGTTAATCTAATTAAAAACACAAGAAGGTATGGACCTTCCCAGCGGTACTCTTATTAAGGTTGCTACACTTGGAAAACACTCTTTTAGCAACGGCTGGTACATACGTAAACTAAAGACACCAAGTCGCAGTATTAAATGGTAGACGGGAGTAGTCAAGACGGACCGCAAACAGGTAGTCAGGTCATTTACAAAGGAGATAGGAACAAACAATTTAGCAAACGGCAGGAACCAAATGGACCTTATTGCTCAGGACCATAGTACAGTGGCAAGGTTCCTTAAAAAGGCTGGGGCACAATAGCATTGACTGGAGTCATGGACATCTGAGTGCACTGTCCCTGAGTGCAACCCAAGAGCAGAGCTGCAGGATAAAGAAGCAGAGTGGCGCCCAAGAGGAGAACGCCGAACACCGCTGCCGATGAGCCGGCACAGCATGACACTGTGTACTGCATAGATACAGAAAATTTTAAAAAAATGTGTGATATATAGAAGTGGATATTCAGATCTCTTCATCTACTTCTCTCTAGAGATTTATTATTAAAAACATATTAGAAAAATAAATCCTAAGTATTAATAAACTTACTGAGTTGCAGTTAGTAGGTGTTTCTTTAACTAGAAACAGGATCTATCCCAGTAGTAATTTAATGTTTTCTCCACTGCCTAATGTTCTGCCTAGTCAAAGGTAATGAATGTTTTTTTCTTCTCCCCTTACTTTATCCCCTAGAAGATACTTTGTGTATTTATTCCCAAAATCCTGTATAATCACATCTTGGGCTCCCTTCTCATAACCCCTATCAAGAAATATTTTCTTCAACACCTAACACTATTGAATAAAGTTAAATAAAATAAATGTGATCAAGGCACCGGGACGAGAGCTATGCCCAAAGAGTTCTAAGGCCCTGTTCACACAGAGTTTTTTTTTTACACGTTTTTTGACGCGGAATCCGCGTCAGAAAACGCGCCAAAAAACGTCCGAAAATGCCTCCCATTGATTTCAGAGGGAGGCGGACGCGTTTTTTTACCGCAAGCGGTAAAAAAACGCTTGCGGTAAGAAGAAGCGACATGCTCTATATTCAAATGTTTACGCCTCTGACCTCCGATTGACATCAATGGGAGGCAGAAAAAGCGTATTTCGCGGCGTTTTTGCCAGTGGCACTCAATGGGCACGAGTGAAAAACACCATGAAAAACGCGGCAAACGGAGTGCAGGCAGATGAAAATCTGCCTCAAAATTCCAAACGGAATATTGATGCAGAATCTTTCTCCAGTGTGAACAGGGCCTAAAGGAACTTAGAACAGTTATTTCTGTCCCCCTGTTCATAATATTTAGAGATTCTCTAGTGACTGGTATAGTGCTAAGGGACTGGCCCATGGCAAATGAGGTGCCCATTTTGAAAAAGTGCTCTAGGTCTTCCTCGAGTAATTATAGACCATTTGTCTGATAAATGTTTGAGGAGCTTTTGAAAGACTACATACAGGAGTATGTGACGGAAAATACTGTTATAAGTAACAGCTGGCATGGTTTTACTAACGACACTAGTTGTCAAATCAACCTGATTTGTTTTTATGAAGAGGTGAGCAGAAGCCTAGACAGAGGGGCCGCTGTGGATATAGTGGTTTTGGACTTTGCAAAGGCATTTGACACTGTCCCTCATAGACGTCTAATGGGTAAATTAAGGACTATAGGTTTAGAAAGTAGAGTTTGTAATTGGATTGAGAATTGGCTCAAGGACCGTATCCAGAGAGTTGTGGTCAATGATTCCTACTCTGAATGGTCACCGGTTATAAGTGGTGTATCCCAGGGTTCAGTGCTGGGACCACTATTATTCAACTTATTTATTAATAATATAAAAAATGGGAATAATAGCACTGTTTCTATTTTTGCAGATGACACCAAGCTATGTAATATAGTTCAGACTATGGAAGATGTTCATAAATTAGAAGTCGACTTAAACACACTGATCTGGGCATCCACTTGGCAAATTAAGTTTAATGTGGATAAATGTAAAGTTCTGCATCTGCGTACCAACAATCTGCATGCATCATATGTCCTAGGGGGGAGCCACACTGGGAAAGTCACTTGTTGAGAAGGATCTAGTTGCATGCAATGTCAATCAGCTGTTTCTAAGGCCAGCAAGATATTGTCGTGTATTAAAAGAGGCATGGACTCGCAGGACAGGGATATAATATTACTACTTTGCACCATCATAGATAGGGAGACCAGCGCACTCTCTCTATCCATGGACGTAATCCATGTCTGAAGAAGGCCGGATGTATAGACCAAAACATTAAACCAATTTTGGATTACTACTTTTCGCTATATGTGAAATAAAATATTACTTATTACATAATACCTTGGAGTGCTGAGTTCCCATTTTTATACGTTGGCGTGGAAGCCTACTCATGCAGCCTTGAAACACGGAGTGCTGCGGGTTAAAAAAAATAAAATAAAACACAAAGTATGTAACTATGTGCAAAATAGTCCCCAATATTTGAAGAAGTACATCTAATACTTAAAAACTGCCCTTTTGGTATATTTCTTAACCTATTTATCTATTTTTTTTTTTCTGGGAGGGGGGTGGGAGGTTTGCATAACATTTATTTTGATTTTCAATGAAGATTTAAACAAATAGTCTGGGACTGTTACTTTTTAGAGAGAACCAAACTCAATGGTCTTCTGTTATGTGCTACCACTATTGTCTCTGCTCAGAGATTTATTATACTGGATTTGTGACACAGCCTGTTAACCAATTGTCTGGAATGTCCTTTTTCTTAGTATATTGAGCTAGAGATATTCTGTAACAGAAATCTCTGAGCAGTGCCAAAGGGCTATACACACTCTAAAGAGCTTGTTCAATCTAATTGCCACTAAAAAAATCACAGACTTCCTGGGTTTGATCTTCTCAAATGTTTCTATCCATTTACATCTTAAATATATCTATGTTTATTATGTCTATATTGGATTTTCCCTCTAAAACTCTTATATTAAAAGGTTCCAGTACACACCAGTTAGTTAGCAATGAATTAGGGAAGAGGGGTGCCTAAGCCTGAGGAGACATTAGGAGGGCCAGGGCGTCTTTAGTACATGGAGCAGGATAGGCAGGGGCGGATTATAATAAAGGCAATCTGGGCAAGTGCCCGAGGCTGGAAGGGGGCCCAGTTTGTCCCGGTTCTCCTGTACCGGCTGTTAAAGTTACAGCCGGTTCAGAGAAACTGAGTGAAGCGGGATATCTCACCCAACCAGTAACGTAGCTATAGGAGTCACAGCGGTCGCAATTGCGACCGGGCCCCGGAGCCAGGAGCCGCACTACATCAATAAAAAGTTACCTTAGTAACTGGGACAGCAGGCCCCTGTTACTATAGTATCTGCAGTACTAACCTTCCTGCTTCCGGGGCGCAGCGGAGGTCCTGACGTCACAGCGCTGTGCGGAGCGCATGAGGTCACAATGCTATGCGCCGCGCACAGCATACTGATCCTGGATAGAGTCAGGACCTCCGCTGCGGCTGAAGAGGAGGATAAGTTTAATATCCCAGTCTGCTGAAACCGTTGCTGCTGCTTCCTTCTCCCAGGGTACCGGGGTAATAATGTGGGTTAGAGTTAGCCTCTGCACCTGCGAACATTAAGCCCTGCCTTAGTTATGGACGTTGTCAATCAGTCAGCGGCCATTACTAAGGCGGTAATAATAACGTTTAAAAAAATACAAGCACATAGAAAAAATATTTTATTTAAATAAAAAACACACACAACCTTCATTAACCATTTTATTGAGAAAAAAAAAGGTGTCATTGAAGTAGTCCTCAAATCCGACGTAGTCCAACAACCGATACTGTAAAATAACACAAACACAAAAATAATTAGTAACACATAAATAAGCAAAACAATTCTTATACTTACAGTGAAGGAAATAAGTATTTGATACCTTGCTGATTTTGTAAGTTTGCTCACTGTCAAATACATGAACAGTCTAGAATTTTTAGGCTAGGTTAATTTTACCGGTGAGAGATAGATTATATAAATAAAAAAAACTGAAAATCACATTGTCAAAATTATATATATTTATTTGCATTGTGCACAGAGAAATAAGTATTTGATCCCTTTGGCAAACAAGACTTAATACTTGGTGGCAAAACCCTTGTTGGCAAGCACAGCAGTCAGATGTTTTTTGTAGTTCATGATGAGGTTTGCACACATGTTAGATGGAATTTTGGCCCACTCAGCTTTGCAGATCGTCTGTAGATCATTAAGATTTCGAGGCTGTCGCTTGGCAACTCGGATCTTAAGCTCCCTCCATAAGTTTTCGATGGGATTAAGGTCTGGAGACTGGCTAGGCCACTCCATGACCTTAATGTGCTTCTTTTTGAGCCACTCCTTTGTTGCCTTGGCTGTATGTTTCGGGTCATTGTCGTGCTGGAAGACCCATTTTTAATGTCCTGGTGGAAGGAAGGAGGTTGTCACTCAGGATTTGACGGTACATGGCTCCATCTATTCTCCCATTGATGCGGTGAAGTAGTCCTGTGCCCTTAGCAGAGAAACACCCCCAAAACATAATGTTTCCACCTCCATGCTTGACAGTGGGGACGGTGTTCTTTGGATCATAGGCAGCATTTCTCTTCCTCCAAACACGGCGAGTTGAGTTAATGCCAAATAACTCAATTTTAGTCTCATCTGACCACAGCACCTTCTCCCAATCACTCTCAGAATCATCCAGATGTTCATTTGCAAACTTCAGACGGGCCTGTACATGTGCCTTCTTGAGCAGGGGGATCTTGTGGGCACTGCAGGATTTTAATCCATTACGGCGTAATGTGTTACCAATGGTTTTCTTGGTAACTGTGGTCCCAGCTGCCTTGAGATCATTAACAAGTTCCCCCCCGTGTAGTTTTCGGCTGAGCTCTCACCTTCCTCAGGATCAAGGATACCCCACGAGGTGAGATTTTGCATGGAGCCCCAGATCGATGTCGATTGACAGTCATTTTGTATGTCTTCCATTTTCTTACTATTGCACCAACAGCTGTCTCCTTCTCACCCAGCGTCTTACTTATGGTTTTGTAGCCCATTCCAGCCTTGTGCAGGTCTATGATCTTGTCCCTGACATCCTTAGAAAGCTCTTTGGTCTTGCCCATGTTGTAGAGGTTAGAGTCAGACTGATTAATTGAGTCTGTGGACAGGAGTCTTTTATACAGGTGACCATTTAAGACAGTTGTCTTTAATGCAGGCACCAAGTTGATTTGGAGCGTGTAACTGGTCTGGAGGAGGCTGAACTCTTAATGGTTGGTAGGGGATCAAATACTTATTTCTCTGTGCACAATGCAAATAAATATATATAATTTTGACTATGTAATTTTCTTTTTTTTTTTTTTATATAATCTATCTCTCACTGGTAAAATTTACCTAGCCTAAAAATTCTAGACTGTTCATGTCTTTGACAGTGGGCAAACTTACAAAATCAGCAAGGGATCAAATACTTATTTCCTTCACTGTACCTTTCCTGGGTCCAGCACTGGAACCGCAATGTCAGCGAGCTGGGCCTTATATCTAATCCTATCTGTGTGATACTGTCTGTTGAGCTACTGTATCTAATCCTATAATGTGTGATACTGTCTGCTGAGCCACTGTATCTAATCCTATCCATAGTTTATAGGGTCGCAGTGCTATAGATATGCTGTCTCCTATACATACACACACACACACACACACACACACACACACAAACACATATATTCAGGAGAAAAGTGTATAGTACTATTATATTGAGGGTCGCAGTGTATGGTGCTATTATATTCAGGGGCGCAGTGTATAGTACTATTATATTCAGGAGCACAGTGTATATGTAGCGTCCATGGCCGCGGGCCGTCGGGTCTACTCACCTCCTGACGCCCGCAGCCATGGATCTGTGAGCGCTGGTCCCCATCTCCTTCCTAGGAGACGCCAGCGCTCACTTCCGCTCCGATCTGCTGTGTCCCATAGAGTGCGCGCACGCGCTCATGCCCGCTCTTAACAGGTTCCCGACCGCTGGCCGTAAATATACGGCCAGCGGCCAGGGTCTCTAAAGTCCGGCGTATAGTATATATACGGCCGCACTTCAGAGACTGTGCACGCGCGATCGCGTGCACACAGCTCTATGCCCTGGCTGTTGCTAACAGCCATGGGCACTGGGCAGAATGTCAGGGGTCAATCTTTTGGCCCCTGAACATGTGATCGCTGTGACAACCAATCACAGCGATCACATGCATTTCTGCATAGAAAACAGTGTGCACGCGATCGCGTGCACACAGCCCTGTGCCCTCGCTGTTACCAACAGCTCTGGGCACTGGGCAGAGTATCAGGGACCAATCTGATGGTCCCTGATCATGTGGTCGCTGTGAAAACCTATCACAGCGACCACATTTGTTTTATTTTGACTTTTCTGGCAGTAAATCTCCTGCCTCTTTTCTTCTCCTCAAACATTGTTTCAGTTTGAGGAGAAGAAGAGACTCGGGAGAATTGCTGCCAGAAGAATACAGTGAAAAAAAATACAGTTACACTAAAACATTCTCTGTATAGATAGATTTCTATCTATCTATACAATCTATCTATCCATCTATCTTTTTTTCTATCTATCTACCTTTCTTTCTTTTATTCTATTAGAATAGGCAGGTAGGGAGTATATAATTATATATATATCCACATATATATAATATATATAGCAATAGCGGTTTATTTTTTTGTTAGCGGTAGTGTAGATATATATAGCAGTTAGTTTGTGTGTTTTATAAAAAAAAAAAAAAAAAAAAAAATTTGTTTAGTTAGTGTTAGTGTTAGTTACGTTATGGCGAGGAAGTTGTTTAGCGCCGAGGAGGCATACGCCATGCTGTGGTCTGAGTCGGAGACCGCATCAGAGATGGCGTCCGAGATGGAACCTGTTTTAGGTAGTGACGATGACAGCGTCACTTCAGGTTCATCTTCAGGGGACGTTGTCCCTGATGCAGTCGAAACTGCAGAACATGAAAGTGCAGGGCCAAGTAGCGCTGTAGCACGGGACAGCCTGGTCCCTCCAGTCCAGGCTCTTGTATGGGCACCTGCCCCATCTTTTGGGCCTAGAATCCACGGATTTACGGCCACTCCTGGCATAACCGTGGACAATACAAATTTTGTCCAAATGGATTACTTCCATTTATTTATAACGGACGACATCCTAAATCAGATTGTCCACGAAACAAATTTATATGCCACGCAATATATAAGGCAGAAACCTTCATCCACCCATGCCAGAGATTGGACGCCCACCAATTTGCAGGAATTAAAAAATTTTTTGGGGCTCACCCTAAATATGGGTATTGTCAAAAAGCCCTCCATTAGGTCTTACTGGTCAACAAGACCCGCCCAAGCCACCCCAGTATATTCTGCAGTAATGCCCAGGTCTCGTTATGAGACAATAATGAGGTTCCTCCACTTCAATGACAACGCACAGGCCCCCCCAAGTACCGATGCAAACCGGGATCGGTTGTTCAAAATAAGACCGCTAATAAATTCCCTGAATAATTTATTTCTGCAACTCTACACCCCTGAGCAGAATGTAAGTGTGGACGAATCCCTCCTCAACTTCCATGGCAGACTTAGCTTTCGCCAATATCTACCTTCAAAAAGGGCAAGATATGGCGTTAAGCTCTACAAATTGTGTGAAAGCGGGTCAGGATATACCACCGCCTTCAGGATTTATGAAGGGCGGGACCGCACAATAAATGTTCCTGGATGCCCCCCTGATCTTTCCACCAGCAGTAAGATCGTGTGGGAGATAATGCAGCCTCTGCTTCACAAGGGGTACCACCTGTACTGTGATAATTTTTATTCCAGTGTGCCCCTGTTTAGGCATTTGCATGCTGCAAGGACTGGGGCATGTGGTACCATGCGCAAAAACAGAATTGGTTTTCCACAGCAATTAGTGGGGAAGCGCATGGTAAAGGGGGACTCCTGTGCTTATGCATCTGAGGAATTGCTGGCGGTCAAGTTCAGGGATCGCAAAGATGTGTATGTGCTAAGCACGATTCATACCGCAGGAACAGTGGCAGTGAGGGAAAGAGGGGCAACATCGGACAAGCACAAACCAGTGAGCGTGTCCGAATATAACAAGTACATGGGGGGGGTGGATTTAAGCGACCAGGTTTTACAGCCCTATTTAGTAAAACGCAAAACTAAAACCTGGTACAAAAAGGTGGCCATTTATTTGTTACAGGTGGCCATCCACAACTCATTTGTGCTCTATAAAAAAAACAGAGGCAGAGACACATACCTGGATTTCCAGGAGAAAATTATTGAAGGCCTCATTTTTGATGTTCAGGACACCCGAGAATGCCCCCAGTCTGAGGATGTCACGCGACTGACTGAAAGACACTTCGTCAGTCGGATTCCCCCAACAGCAACCAGAAGCAACCCCCAGAAAAAGTGCCGCGTCTGCAGAAAAGACGGGCACCGCAAAGATTCCCGATATTTCTGTCCCTCATGTCCCTCGCAACCAGGCCTGTGCATTGAGCCATGTTTTAAAAAATACCACACTGTTCTGAATTATTAGATTTTAGTTAATTTGTTGAAAATATATTTGCCCTACATTACGTTTTTATTTTTCCCCTGATTTTACTCCAAGGGTGAGGGAGGGAATGGGTGGGGGGTGGATGTCATGTTTGATGTTTTCTAAAGTTCATCTGCTGGAGAGCTCCATTTGCATTAACCTGAAATTTCTTATTTTAGAAAACCCCAAAAAATAAATTCCCATTATACCCCTAGATGAATATTTTGGGATTTCTGCTTCAAGAGCAGATATTTTGGAAGTGTTATAGAAACTCTGTTGAGTTTTGTAAAACCAGCTTTGAAAAAAAGCGATTTGTGAAATAATCTTCTTCTATCGTCCGCCCTCCTACATCTCTATGTGATAAATAAGGCCACATATTTGGTATCCCCATGCACGGGAGAAGTGGCAGAATGTGAACGGAGATTAATTTTGACCGTGGTCTATACCGTGTGTGAAAAATGCTGGTATAAACTGACGCATTTGCTAAAAAATTGCTAATTTTATTTTGATCCATCTTATTCAAGAAACTTTCAGAAGAAAACGGGACTGTCTAAAAATATGATAAACCCCTTGAAGGAAACCTTGTGGGGTCTACTTGTGTGAATGAAGTCATTTATGGGGTGTTTCTAATGTTTCAGCAGCATTAGGCCCCCCAGAAAACAGTATGCTGCTATAAAATCAAGTGCAGAATTCCTGGACCGAAAAGGCCAAAAAGCCTCCTTTTATGCCAAGCCCTGGCACATGCCCGTGAATAAAGCACACATATTTGGTATCCCCATGCACGGGAGAAGTGGAAGAATGTGAAATGCGATGAATTTTGTCCGTGGTCCATTTTGTGTGTGAAAAAGCTGGCATAAACTGGCGCAATTGTTAAAAAAAAAAGGTAATTTTATTTTGTTCCATCTTATTCAAGAAACTTTCAGAAGAAAACTGGACTGTCTAAAAATATGATAAACCCCTTGAAGGAAACCTTGTGGGGTCTACTTGTGTGAATTAAGTCATTTATGGGGTGATTCTAATGTTTCAGCAGCATTACACCCCCCAGAAAACAGTATGCTGCTATAAAATCAAATGCAAAATTCCTGGACCAAAAAGCCTCCTTTTATGCCAAGCCCTGGCACATGCCCGCACAGCGAATAAGGCACACATATTTGGTATCCCCATGCACGGGAGAAGTGGAAGAACGTGAAAGGAGATGAATTTTGGCCGTGGTCTATACCGTGTGTGAAAAATACTAGCCTAAACTGACGCATTTGCTAAAAAAGTGCTGATTTTATTTTGTTCCATCTTATTCAAGAAACTTTCAGAAGAAAACTGGACTTGCTAAAAATATGATAAACCCCTTGAAGGAAACCTTGTGGGGTCTACTTGTGCGAATGAAGTCATTTATGGGGTGATTCTAATGTTTCAGCAGCATTAGGCCCCCCAGAAAACAGTATGCGGCTCTAAAATCAAATGCAAAATTCCTAGACCGAAAAGGCCAAAAAGCCTCCTTTTATGCCAAGCCCTGGCACATGCCCCCCCATTGAATAAGGCACACATATTTGGTATCCCCATGCACGGGAGAAGTGGAAGAACGTGAAAGGAGATGAATTTTGGCCGTGGTCTATACCGTGTGTGAAAAATACTAGCCTAAACTGACGCATTTGCTAAAAAAGTGCTGATTTTATTTTGTTCCATCTTATTCAAGAAACTTTCAGAAGAAAACTGGACTTGCTAAAAATATGATAAACCCCTTGAAGGAAACCTTGTGGGGTCTACTTGTGCGAATGAAGTCATTTATGGGGTGATTCTAATGTTTCAGCAGCATTAGGCCCCCCAGAAAACAGTATGCGGCTCTAAAATCAAATGCAAAATTCCTGGACCGAAAAGGCCAAAAAGCCTCCTTTTATGCCAAGCCCTGGCACATGCCCGCACAGTGAATAAGGCACACATATTTGGTATCCCCATGCACGGGAGAAGTGGAAGAACGTGAAAGGAGATGAATTTTGTCCGTGGTCTATACCGTGTGTGAAAAATACTAGCCTAAACTGACGCATTTGCTAAAAAAGTGCTGATTTTATTTTGTTCCATCTTATTCAAGAAACTTTCAGAAGATAACTGGACTTGCTAAAAATATGATAAACCCCTTGAAGGAAACCTTGTGGGGTCTACTTGTGTGAATGAAGTCATTTATGGGGTGTTTCTAATGTTTCAGCAGCATTAGGCCCCCCAGAAAACAGTATGCGGCTCTAAAATCAAATGCAAAATTCCTGGACCGAAAATGCCAAAAAGCCTCCTTTTATGCCAAGCCCTGGCACATGCCCGCACAGCGAATAAGGCACACATATTTGGTATCCCCATGCACGGGAGAAGTGGAAGAACGTGAAAGGAGATGAATTTTGGCCGTGGTCTATACCGTGTGTGAAAAATACTAGCCTAAACTGACGCATTTGCTAAAAAAGTGCTGATTTTATTTTGTTCCATCTTATTCAAGAAACTTTCAGAAGAAAACTGGACTTGCTAAAAATATGATAAACCCCTTGAAGGAAACCTTGTGGGGTCTACTTGTGCGAATGAAGTCATTTATGGGGTGATTCTAATGTTTCAGCAGCATTACACCCCCCAGAAAACAGTATGCGGCTCTAAAATCAAATGCAAAATTCCTGGACCGAAAAGGCCAAAAAGCCTCCTTTTATGCCAAGCCCTGGCACATGCCCGCACAGTGAATAAGGCACACATATTTGGTATCCCCATGCACGGGAGAAGTGGAAGAACGTGAAAGGAGATGAATTTTGTCCGTGGTCTATACCGTGTGTGAAAAATACTAGCCTAAACTGACGCATTTGCTAAAAAAGTGCTGATTTTATTTTGTTCCATCTTATTCAAGAAACTTTCAGAAGATAACTGGACTTGCTAAAAATATGATAAACCCCTTGAAGGAAACCTTGTGGGGTCTACTTGTGTGAATGAAGTCATTTATGGGGTGTTTCTAATGTTTCAGCAGCATTAGGCCCCCCAGAAAACAGTATGCGGCTATAAAATCAAATGCAAAATTCCTGGACCGAAAAGGCCAAAAAGCCTCCTTTTATGCCAAGCCCTGGCACATGCCCGCACAGTGAATAAGGCTCACATATTTGGTATCCCCATGCACGGGAGAAGTGGAAGAATGTGAAAGGAGATTAATTTTGGCCGTGGTTCATACCGTGTGTGAAAAATGCTAGCATAAACCGACGCAATTGTTAAATTCTTGCATTTTTTTCCAATTTTGCCCACTTTAGTGAAAAAAAAAAAAATGATATATACTGACAAATGCCACTAAAACAAAGCCCTATCTGTCCTTTAAAAAGAGTGTAAAATTCAAAGATGAACTTTATTCACCTGCTGAGTTATAGTCATGTAAAGAAGCGCATAGCAAAATTGTGAAATTTGCTCTGGTCATTTAGCTGTAAAACAGCCTAGTCCTTAACCGGTTAAAGGGCCATTGCGCGCACATGAAAGAAATCATCATCATCAACACACATGATTTCCTGGACTATAAGAAGGCCCCAGCCCATCTGATCCTTGCCTGAGCATTATTAGTTTATCCCAAGTCTGTCTTGCAAATGGTCCCTTAGTGTTTCCCGTTCCAGTTGTTACACGTGCCCTGTTACATGTTCCTGTATCCCGTGCTGTGTTCTTGTTCCTGTGCCTACTAGTTGGAGTCGTGTCTACTGTACCTGATGTTGTTTGCCATGTCCTGTGTCATCCGCCACGTCCAGTGGAATTCGCCACGTCTGGCGCAACCTGCGGCACCTGTTGTCATCCGCCACGTCTGGCGTTACCTGCTGCACCCACCTCCATTCGTGCCAGAGCTGCAGCCACTGTCTGGACTATCCAGGTACCCTTGTGCGGGACTTTGTATTGCTGGGGTTCCTTGTTGTTTGGCCAGCTGCCTTCCTGCTACGGCTTTGCGGCCTAGTGAGTCCACATACCCACAAACCGTGACAGTATAGTACTATTATATTCAGGGGCGAAGTGTGTAGTACTATTATATTCAGCATAGTGTATAGTACTATTATATTTAGGATTACAGTGTATAGTACTATTATATTCAGGCGTACAGTGTATAGTACTATTATATTCAGGGGCCCAGTTTATAGTACTATTATATTCAGGAGCACAGTGTATAGTACTGTTATATTCAGGGGCGAAGTTTATAGTACTATTATATTCAGGAGCTCAGCGTATAGTATTATTGTCACCCGTGAGTCACTCAATGTATATGTTTATTCTCCCTGTGACTGATCAGTACTGTAGTCACGGTATGATCTGCAGCGAAATGACGGATGGTAGCATTCTTTTTTGTTAACCAGCAACTCCCAGCATATCCTAACCATTGTTCAGGCTTTACTGGGAGCTGTCGTTTTATGTCGTACAAATTTATACAGCAGGGGTTAAACTGAATTTGCAAATGATCTCTGTAGTGAACTGTATTTGTTCTGGTGCTGTATATATACTGAGCTTGGTTCTGGAGTTATTTATGTACTGAGCTTGGTTCTGGGGATGTATATATGTACTGAGCTTGGTTCTGGTGCTGTATATATATACTGAGCTTGGTTCTGGAGTTATATATACATGTACTGAGCTTGGTTCAGGGGATGTATTTATGTACTGAGCTTTGTTCTGGTGCTGTAAATATGTATTGAGCTCGGTTCTGGTGCTGTATATATGTAATGAGAATGGGTTCTGGGGATGTATATATGTACTGAGCTTGGTTCTAGTGCTGTATATATGTACTGAGCTTTGTTCTGGTGCTGTATTTATGTACTGAGCTTGGTTCTGGGGCTGTATTTATGTACTGAGCTTTGTTCTGGGGCTGTATATATGTACTGAGCTTGGTTCTGGTGTTGTATATATGTACTGAGCTTGGTTCTGAGGCTGAATATATGTACTGAGCTTTGTTCTGGTGCTGTATATATGTACTGAGCTTGGTTCTGGGTCTGTATATTTGTACTGATCTTGATTCTGGGTCTGTATATATTTACCTTCTCTTAAGGTAAAAGTATATGTTAAATCTACTTTTACCTTAAGAGAAGGTAAATATATACAGTAAAAACTAAACCCAAAAAAAACATGGAGGAATCTGTTTTTTCCAATTCACCCATTATATGATACTTTACAACTCCTCCCGCCAAAAAATTATCCTTCACACACCACTCCATTGACGTAAAAATAAAAAAGTTATAAAGCATCTAACCACTTTAGTGTCTCAAAATATTCTGCTTTCTCTCTTCTGTATGGCTCATTCTGCTTTTACAGGTAATTTAAAACCGAGCCAGATCGGTGTCCGCCTAAACAGAAATCTGCAAATATATACGGTACAGTGTCTTCAAAGTTCTGCCTTCGGAGTTCAGGGGGGGGGGGGACTTGAAAAAGTGCCCGGGGCCCATGGTACCCTTAATCCTCTCTTGAGGATAGGGGTCAGGGAAGTAGTCCGTAGTCAGGGAAAAGGGCACTGGCCAGCAGCGACAGTGAGTCTGGGGGGAGGAAGGTAATTTCTTTGGGGGGAGGTGTTAGGTAGTTAACAATAGTTGCGGGGAGTGGTTACAGGTTTATAAGGGTAGTTCAGTGAGAGGTAAGCCATTCTTAAGCAGAGAATAAGCAAAGACCCAGCCAACCCTCACTGTTAATGGTAATATTGTGTTTTATGTAACAATATTTTGAGCCTTTGAAGTCACAAAGGCCGTAACGTCCGACTGGAGTCTGCCTGTGAGGAATGCTGCGGCAGGAGGCACTGCTGTTCTGGTGACAGGTTGCGAACTGGGAGCAAGCAGGCCCAAACTCAGTGGTGCCATGTCGCGATTGAGGTCAGGCTCCTCCTACTCTGTATTTCATGTGGATATGTTAAATGAAGGGTGGTACATGCCACAATTTGTTTTCTAAAAAGCAATGGTGTTGTGTTTTTTTGGTTAGGATAGGTCATTAGGGGGTTAGCTTGTACACACCTTATATCACTCGACAAGCGGCTTATATTGGCCAGGAAGTTCTGCAACATAACTCAGATGCTGGCAGCTTAAGTCTACTTGGTTGTTAATACAAGGCTAGGTCTACTCTGATAACATGCTAGGTGGAATTTTCCATAATCCATTAAATGAGTCTGTGGTTTGATGCAAACTTCTCAAGTTGTATAAAATATAGATCTTGGGCTCTGAACCCTACATAGTTACATAGTATGGTTGAAAAAAGACACATGTCCATCATTAAAAAAGACACATGTCCATCAAGGTTGTTTAGAGCTATACATGTAGTATAACAAAGGTGTCCAGAATTGCATTAAGTTAAACTATTTGTCATGATACTTGTTAAAGAGGCTCTGTTACCACATTATAAGTGCAGAAAAAATAGATCCGGAGTACTAAAATATAACTTTTACTGATGTAGGTAAAAATGAACAAACATGTAAAACAACATGAGGATCCTATCTGCCAATACTGCATGCAAATATATATTTGATTTCCATCAAAATATTGTCAAGATTTCCTGTTTGACAGCAATGAACAGCAATAAATCAGTCCACCTTTTGTATAGT
The DNA here is from genome assembly GCF_050947455.1 of Rhinoderma darwinii. Lineage (NCBI taxonomy): Eukaryota > Metazoa > Chordata > Amphibia > Anura > Rhinodermatidae > Rhinoderma > Rhinoderma darwinii. Next base: position 512,186,131 of record NC_134687.1, read on the forward strand.
TTCCTAGTGTGAATGGTGCTTGATTCTTGGATCACATGTGGAAAGAGTGTAAAAAAACAACAATGGGGCAAATGCCCTCCTACCCCGTGTCTGGTTGGTAGTCTTCCACGTGAATGTGTCCAGAGTAAAATATTAAATCCTCTCTTTGGAAGGTGAAAAACGACATTGTTGTTTTTTTACACTCTTTCCACATGTGATCCAAGAATCAAGCACCATTCACACTAGGAAACTATACAAAAGGTGGACTGATTTATTGCTGTTCATTGCTGTCAAACAGGAAATCTTGACAATATTTTGATGGAAATCAAATATATATTTGCATGCAGTATTGGCAGATAGGATCCTCATGTTGTTTTACATGTTTGTTCATTTTTACCTACATCAGTAAAAGTTATATTTTAGTACTCCGGATCTATTTTTTCTTTATTTTCGATACTACGGAGAAGTGAATTCACAATAATCCAGGTGGGGGATACACTACACCACGAATTATCTATCCACATTATAAGTGCCCAATCTCTTATATAATGTGATTGGCGCTGTAATGTAAGTAACCGCAGTGTTTTTTATTTAGAAAAACTATCTATTTTCACCGTTATGAGCAATTTTAGCTTTATGCTAATTACTTTCTTAATGGACAACTGGGCGTGTTTTTACTTTTGACCAAGTGGGTGTTGTAAAGAGAAGTGTATGACGCTGACCAATCAGTGACCAATCAGCGTCATACACTTCTCTCGATTCATGTAATCAGAGCGTAGTGACCCTGCAAGTTCACTATGTGCTGTCACATACACCCACATTATTGTTACTGAAGTGTCTTGACAGTGAATAGACATCACTTCCAGCCAGGACGGGATGTCTATTCACAATCCCGACACTTCGGTAACGTTTGTGTGGCACTTACAGCACAGCAAGCTTAATCTCGCTGTAAACTATAATTTACAGATTACGCTTGCTGTGCTGTAAGTACCACACAAACGTTACCGAAGTGTCAGGATTGTGAATAGACATCCCGTCCTGCCTGGAAGGAATGTCTATTCACTGTCAAAACACTTGCAGGGTCACTATGCGCTGATTACATGAATGGAGAGAAGTGTATGACGCTGATTGGTCAGCGTCATACACTTCTCTCCACAACGCCCACTTGGTCAAAAGTAAAAACACACCCAGTTGTCCATTAAGAAAGTAATTAGTATAAAGCTAAAATCGCTCATAACTTGGTGAAAATAGATCGTTTTTCTAAATAAAAAACACTGCTGTTACCTACATTACACTGCCGATCTCATTATGTAGGAGATAGGGCACTTATATTGTGGCGACAGAGCCTCTTTAAGTACAATCTTGTGCCACCCAATATAAAATGTATACGTTGAATGCATGTCTTTTAACATTAGAGTCTATGGGCGACCGATGCCTGACAGATATGTAAAACGTATAAGCTTTGTTTAACATCGGAGTCTAGGGCAGCAGATGGCATCTGTCAGAGGCATCCATTACAACCATCCAGTAAAAAAGCAGTTAAATGCATACTTTTTTTTTTGTTTATACATGGAAGTCTATGGGCGATGGATGCATGGCTGATGCATGGCATTCATTGGCGGTATACATTGTTTTTCTAATATTTATTTTTTTATGAGATGTTATATCTCAGATTATGGTTGTTTTTACATCTTACATCTGAGTTGGAGACTCGGTCGCAGATTCTGTGAAATATGGCAGAAAACCCCCCAGAAACCATGACATATTAAAGTCAATGGGTTCCGTAAGGCTCCATTGGTGTCCATCATGCGACGGAATCTGGCAATTTTGTTTTTCTTTTTGTTTTTTTTTGTTTTTTGACGGAATAGAAAAATGGAAACACAAACACAGATGTGAACATAGCCTTAGGGCATGTTCACATCAGTGTTGGCTTTCCGTTCATGCACGGAACGAGTTTGCCAGATGGAGAACAGTTATTTGTTAGCGGCGCTTCACTATGGCTCATAGAGTGGACTCTTGAAACATTGAAAAAGGAGTTGATTTTGTGAGACAACCCCCTTATTGATGTTTTTCATAAAATACCTAACAAAAACGGGCTACAAAAATTTTCTAAATACAGAAACCAGAAGTAAGGTTCCAATGTTTCAGTTCTACATTGGTTACACTTTCAGTAATTTGTGCCAGATAACATAATGACATGCATAACATAATAATCATTCATGAGAAATACATGATTTACCATGTAACCTATAATCAATGTTCTGTTCAATGCGTATAGACTTCCTGATATATTATATTGGAATAATGAAGATAACGCTCTTGTAGTGTCACGGTTTAACCTTGTCTTGTACAGGTATGAATATGTCTGCTCTGTACCCCAGCGCTTTGACACGACAAGGAGTTCAATTAACTGCTGGTTCACAAGTACAGTTATTTTATTTTTTTTACTCTGTTAAAGGTATTATTCCTGTTGAAAAATGAGTTTTTCCAAGTTACTATAAAAGCTTATCTAATTTTAACATGAGACGCCAGAGGCAAAGTACGCAGGTGAATAAGTAAATGAGAAAAAAAAGAGGATAATGCTTTAATGGAAAATATTCTAGTAAGGGTTCTAAAATGCTGAATAGAATATAACAGAGACTTGTAACATTCTTAATGTAGCCTTTCTGAATACCCATAAGTCGTGCTCAGGAGTTCACTACAAAGGATCTAAGACATCAGCAAACTAAGAAAGTAAACCTTCCATCTTATATTCTTTTCCACTAATCTTCACGTTAGACCATATTCACATTGCAGTATCTTTGTCAGTATTTAGCATCAGTATTTATAAGGCAAACCAGGAGTGGAACCTACACCGAGAAAAAGTATAAAAGAAAGATTTTCACATCTTTAATTTTTTTGGACTCACTCCTGGTTTTGGCTTACAAATACTGAAGCAAAATACTGACCAAAATACTGCCATGTGAAAGTGGAGTAAGAATACCAAGAATGAAGGGTTTATTTTTGTATTTTGTCTGCAATTTACTGGAAAAACCAATGCAGAGATATTGCTACCAACCTTGAACTTTTTTTTCTGCCACTCCTGCATTCCACCAACATATTGTTTCCTCATTTTGATAAGGAGAGTTATTATGGATGTATTAAGGTTTCTTCTGCGTGTTCAAATCATGTACTAATGTGTAGTTAAAAGCATCATTATTGTGCACAAATGATAACCAATACCCCCAAACTCAAGACAATAAGACATATAAACACAAGAAAGTAGTACAGTAATATTCAGACATCTCAAAAAATAAAGTGAATTTCCATGTACTGCTGCTACTATGTGATAAACTTTAGACTTTTTGGGGTCTGAGAATCAAAAGCTTTCCATGGACACATTCATTATCCTCCGGATTATGTATGGAGTTTACCACACATTACTGTTATTGGGGCTGAATAATAGATATGTGTGTCTTGATACAACGCGTTTAAAGGTCGATCTGACCTCCTTTTCAGGTACCTGAGGAAGAGGTCAGATCGACCTTGAAATGCCTTGTACATTTTTAATAAATCTTTTTTTTTTATGTATATGATGATGATGATGACAACACCCCCTTATTCCTGCTTTTTTCTGTGTGCCTGATGTTTTACGTAAGGCCACAGTCCGAGAGGCTTGCAGGTTGGAGCAGTAGTCGCAGATTCTAGTGAATTTCACAAACAAACACATTCCCAGTGTTGTGCTTGCCGCAGAACTACTTCTGGTGCGCATAATTTTAATGTTTCATTGTGTTATATCTCCACATTCATTGCACTATGGAGTACTCTCCACTCTCTTTCACATAATCAAATAATCATTAGAATACAGTGACCACATAATACTATTTTTTATAAAGTTCACAGATAATGAGACCTTACAATGCCAAAATAACAATGTCCAAAATAATACCAAAATACATTATTCAAATAATATTCACATTCAATACCAACAAATTGCCATAAAGTACCAACATACTGTAGTACTGCATTGCTTTAATCACATAATAGTTGCAAATGTTGCCCAAATATCCACATTTTAAGTTTACTGCACTGTTCCTTTAGCCCTTCATTGTAGCTATATTAACTTTTCACATGTTCACATCAGATGGTAATACACAGAACACGTCACATTGTATGAAATACATTTTACCTAAGAGACAATATAACTAACATTTCTAACATATGAGTTCAAGGACCAAAATGTACTTTATTTCCCAGTTAAGTTTACACAATATATCATCTGGCTTATCTGTATTCTGGAGGCCAGATGAAGCTGACTTGAAGCTTCTAGCAGATATAGATAGCTGATATAGATTAAATTCACAGCTAACAAAAAGTGTTGCTCACTTTGCCTGCAGTTGGTTTCTAGACTTCAATCTTATGCTAACAACATGGTATATTTATCTTAATGTATTTCCTTCAGGAGTGTGTGAATCATGCACAGCTTTGTACAGGGCTTATTTCCCATGTGGTCAGGGCTACATACGGTGATATATGTTGTATAATGTCTAGTTTATTTGTATACACTGTAGTTTTGGACATTGGACATTGGCTTACTCAATAAATATATCACCATAACAATTGATGGATCAAATCGGAAAACAAGTCGGCGTCAGCAGATCACATTTAATATGTAACTAGCATACAGATAGAACTGGCTTAGGTACGGAACAATACATATAAAATAGAAATTGCACGTGGTTCAAATAAGGCTTAGCACCAGGCTGATAGTGACCTTATCTAAATATGAATCTCAAAATAGAAAAAGGAATCAAACTAACAACTAACAATCGTAAATTCATAATCTGTCAGTCCCTTACTATCTGCTGCGCTGCCCCAATGCGCATTTTGCATCTGCTTCGTCAGGGGGTGTTTTTTTATTACTCAATAAATAAACTCAAACCCTAGAAAGTAAGCATAGGGGAGGAGAGGGTGGATAAGGTTTCCAAATCAATTCAGTTTTCCAATTGGCAATATGTAATAGTGAGAGAATAGCCATCCCTGTTCTAATTAGAGATGGGCTAATCGTTTCTATACAAATCAAATCCAAAAATTAGAATTTTATAAAATCTAAAACTTTTGAGATTCCTCCCTCATAAATTACTCAATATGATGACCACCGTTTTACAGATCAGGAGAAGACAAGAAGAAGGATCACATGACATTGGGTGGCCCAGTGGGCTTCCCCATAATGCCTTGGGAGCAGTGTTCTTTCCAGCACAGATAATCATGAAGGGTATAGGTGTGAGTCACTGATGACATCGTGGATGACAGTCTTATGAGTCATAGCCACTACACACTGCCCAACCAGGAAATTCTGCTGCTTTGTAGCAATACACATAGGAGAAAGACTACGTCAGACAGAGTGAATAGAGGAGAAAAGATAGTTAGATTTGCAACAATTTAAAAGAAAGATAGATTTTAAAAATATATAGGAGTCAGTCAGTGTCAGTGTGTTAGATAGACAGTTACAGGCAGCCATTGCAGTGAGTGAATGCTGCTGCAGCTATGCAATTCTTATATTAATTTGTGAACCACCAATCTTCATCACATCATTCAAAAATCTTCAATAATATTATTCCTGGAGCTAATAGCAAGACTCTGCTCTTTAAAACAGACATCATGGACGTGGCGTCACTTATTGTTTTAGATACAGCATATCTAACAGTGGCACCAAATATGTTATTGTTCTATGTCAAGCAATTATACAGTGACGTCGTACTTCAGTCCGTGTGCACATGACAATTTAAAAAAAAAATGTTTTTCATTTCAATTTAAATCCTGGTACAGATAGCATTATGCTGCCTGCTAATACAGAAGTCATGGACGTGATGTCACTCATCATTTACCATTTATCTAATAGTGCCAAATCAGGCACACTGTCACTGACACTGTCACTGACACTACTATATATATATTACTCTATATTATTTACTTTTTCTTTAAAATAACACCAAACCTGTTACTACACTCCAAAAAGGGATACTTTTTGACTGCTTTTTAACCTCTTCTTGCTTTGGCCATGTGAAGGATGGTTTATTTGCTTATATTCTCTGTATTAAATTAATTATGAATTAACAAGTAAGATGCCAAATTACTAAGATCTGTATTCTTCATTTTGTATTCTTTGCATGATGTGAAAGTGATTAAAATAATGTTTAAATGATTTAATTTCGAGCAGCGACCATCTTGTCTGGAGTTCCCATCTTGGTTCTTTTGTAGTGAATAAGAAAGTCATTGTTCCTTTAAGACAAGTATATTAATGTTGATTTCGTATGTTTCTTAGTTAGTTATCCTTGACCTTGGTTCCCAGGCTAGAAGAGAAGGGACAGGGAGTGAGATGGGAGGGTGGCAAATATGCATGTGGGAATTGCTCACCCATATTACAGGGAAATTCTTGCCAAGAGAGATAAGGCACCTGCAAATCTGATGTCTGTCGGAACACTCGTCTAAATTTCAGTCTAATATATATTTTGAGCCATTGACTTCCACGACAGTAATGGTGACGAAAAACCCCCGGGAGATTGCACGTCTGGTAAGCTGTCGCTAGAGAGGCCTGGCTTTGCATCTGTGAATTACAAAAAACCGCAGTAGGTAAGGAGCTTATTCTTACACCATTCACCCATGTATTGTGTAAGCCTCGGAATTTAGCTGTCATGACGTCACATCTTCTGGGCGTGACACTTTATCCAGCAGTGGCATGAAAGATGGATCCAAAAAGGTATGTTGAAAGTTTTTGTGTGATGAAAGATTGCAGGTGCGTACATGATCTTGAACTGTTGCTATGAAAGACATGAGAGAATTCTTGCCAGCAATTACATTGTTAACCAGAAAAAATTGTGAGAAGTGTAAGACCTCCCCCCTTTGGAATGCGGTGACGTAGCGCATGGTGGAGAAAAGTTCTAACTCACATGTGACGTTTTTGAAATGAAAGAATTGTAGTCTGGACAGTGAGGAAGCAAAACTTGTGCTGCTCCGTTGTAGTGTGTCATTTGTTATTTAGTTGTTGTGTAAAACCGTTGAGGATTAATAGTTATTCTGTTACTCGTTTGCTCTGAGATTATAGTTGGGAGGTACTGACTGTTTGTAGGTGACAGAAAAGTTGGATATTTGTGAGTAATATCCTGTAGTACTACAAGGGCTTCAATGGTTAAGTCCTGATAATGGAGAATCCAGTGCAACAGTGAAAACTTTGAATGTTGTTCTGAATAATCATTGATACACTTTTAGCACACACTGCCAGTTTGTAATACTGTGTGTAAGGGTCATTCTGTATGAACCAAAAGCTATACCCTGGCAGTGAGGGGTTTGTAGATGTTTGAAATGTATGTGACCAACTCCAGCTTGATTCAATGGAGGTTCATGAATGTCGATTGTGTTGAAGAATTGCTCTTACAATTGTTGATTGGCAGCATTTTGTCTGTTCTTGATGTTCAATATAGTGAGGGATTAGAGGAAAGGATACCCTACTGCTAGAATGTCTGGAGGAACGACTCTTGATATCGTATTGGTAAGACAGTCTAGGAGATAGTCTGGTCTGAGATATCTGTCGTCAAACGTGGCCAGTTTGCCTGGAGGTGGGGGATTTACCGGAGATCACCCTACTGCTCTCCGACCATGGGGTCAGGAGAAAGTGAGACAAAAATGCGGGACAGCCTTGGGGCATGGGTCCCGGCCATCATTATAGTAGAATGAGCAAAAGGAGCTGGGACTTTAATTGTAAAGAATGTGAAGGCAAAATAACACACTGTAACAAAAAAATTGGCTGGCAGCTGTAATATGGTTGGTTGCATGTGATAAATAGAATGGTTTGTGGAAACTCTGTTACCTGGGCATAAGTTAAAATGACAAAGTAAGTGATTACAGGTGGTTACAAGAAAGTTGATGTGAGAGAGAACAATTTGAATACAGGTGTAAATTTTGATAGGAAGAGTGAAGAAAACGGAGCAGCCAGGTACATTGCAGTGACTAATGTGGGTCAGAACCAGTGGCGTAACTACCGCCGTAGCAGCAGTAGCGGCTGCTATGGGGCCCGCGGCATGAGGGGGCCCGTGTCGCCCGCCGGCACGGGCCCCCACCATGGCCGCAGGCTCCACTAGCAGCCGCTATGGCTGCTACAGCTCGACGCCACTGAACAGTACGGCAGAGCAGGGAGGTATCTCCCGGCTCTGCCATTAAACAAAAGACATGTATCCCCTATCCACAGGATAGGAGATACATGTGTGATCGCTGGCAGAGATAGGGAGAACGGGGGACTGAAAGTCCCCTGAAGTTCTCCATCACAAACCTCGGACTTCCGCTGTCTGTGTCGGCAGCTCCGGAGAAATGAATGGAGCGCCGGTCCCGCTTGTGTGCATGCGTGACCAGCGCTCCTTTCATTTTTAGTGAGCTGCGCAGACGCCGGAAGTCCGAGGTTTGTGATTGAGAACTTCAGGGGACTTTCGGTCCCCCGTTCTCCCTAACGCTGCTAGCGATCACACATGTCTCCCCTATCCTGTGGATAGGGGATACATGTCTTTTATTAGGTCTGTAAAGTCTTTATCACATTTTAGGTCACATTTTTTTGGGAGGGGGGACGCTGTATGGCGTTCTTTACAGGGGGTGGCGCTGTATGGCGTTCCCTACAGGGGGGGGCGCTGTATGTCGTTCCCTACAGGGGGGGACGCTGTATGGCGTTCCCTACAGGTGGGGGCTGTATGGCATTCCCTACAGGGGGGCGCTGTATGGCATTCCCTACAGGGGGGGCGCTGTATGTCGTTCCCTACAGGGGGGGACGCTGTATGGCGTTCCCTACAGGGGGGACACTGTATGGCGTTCCCTACAGGGGAGGGGTTGTATGGCATTCCCTACAGGGGGGGCTGTATGGCGTTCCCTACAGGGGGGGGCTGTATGGCATTCCCTACAGGGGGGGGCTGTATGGCGTTCCCTACAGGGAGGGCTGTATGGCGTTCCCTACATGGGGGCTGTATGGCGTTCCCTACAGACCCCCCTGTAGGGAACGCCATACAGACTCCCTGTAGGTAACGCCATACAGTCCCCCCTGTAGATAACGCCAGACAGCCCCCTCTGTAGGGAACGCAATACATCCCCCCCCCCCCGTAGATAACGCCATACAGTCCCCCCTCTAGATAACGCCTTACAGCCCCCTCTGTAGATAGCGCCATACAGTCCCCCCTGCAGATAACGCCATACAGCCCCCCTGTAGATAGCGCCATACAGTCCCCCTGTAGATAACGCCATACAGTCCCCCCTGTAGATAGCGCCATACAGTCCCCCTGTAGATAACGCCATACAGCCCCCCTGTAGATAGCGCCATACAGCCCCCCTGTAGGTAGCACCATACAGCCCCCCCTGTAGATAGTGCCATACAGCCCCCCTGTAGGGAACGCCATACAGTCCCCCCTGTTGGGAACGCCATACAGTCCCCCCCTGTAGGGAACGCCATACAGTCCCCTCTGGAGGGAACGCCATACACCCCTCCCATAGATAACGCCATACAGTCCCCCGTAGATAACGCCATACAGCCCCCCCCCGTAGATAACGCCATACAGCCCCCTCTGTAGATAGCGTCATACAGCCACCTCTGTAGATATCTACAAAGGGGGCTGTATGCCGTTATCTACAGGGGGGCTGTATGGTGTTATCAAAAGGGGGGGTTTGTAAAAAAGGCACTATCTACAAGGGGGGGGTTGTGTGACACCCGGGGGAGGGGGGGCCCAGTCAAAAGTTTGCTATGGGGCCCAGTCTTTCCTAGTTACGCCCCTGGTCAGAACGGGGGGAGTGTAATGTGAACGGGTGTGATGTGACATCTGTGTGATGTGTGAGACATGTGTGTAATGTAACATGTGTGAAGTTTGAAACTAGTGGCCACAATATAGCAGATCTATATGGTATGTTCTTATTTTTAACAGCAGTGATGTCTAAAAATGTTAGTGTCTTGTGTATGGGGTTAAAATCAGTTCCTCTCCTCTGTGTAAAGGAATGTTTCTTATCTTTGCGCATACGCTGTTGTCCGTAAGTACCAAGTGAGAAAAATATTACAGCCGGCTGAATTTGTCTGCAAAAAGATAAAAGCTACGGTGCATATTTATGTGTTATGATGTGATAAGATTTAATGTTGGAATGTTTTGATGTTAATTCAAATGAATTAAAATACAGATATTGTGAGACACGGGGTCTTGAAAATGTATGTACCCCTACTGTTCCCTATTCTTATATATAGTTTATTGGTTTGCAGTAATTAATATTACCAGATATATTATTTTCTGTTTTATTGAATAAATAATTACAGTTATTTTGTTTTTGTTTTCACACATGCAGGCACGTGGTATAGTGCTGCCTAAATGTAATTTTTTTTAAATGTATAATGTTTTAAAGGTAAATGTTTGTAAGTTATTTTAAAGATAAAATGTATTTTTGTCAGGAGAAAGTCATTTTTGTTACAGGCTAGTGTCCCCGGATAGAGTGCACAACCTTATTATGTTGAGATATGTAGTTTTGAACCCTGCTACATTACTTTTGCAGAGACCAAATAGGAGGGAGTAGTAAGGGGACTGATCAGGTACAGTTTTCTTTTGCATTTTATTTTGTTTTGAACTAATGAATTTGGTTGTAGGAGGTCTACAAACTGTGTATGAGACCCCAATAAGGATTCCAGATTAAATGTGTTTGACAGTAACCTAAATTTAGCGTTTTTTTTGTATAGATGGTTCCAGATCCTTCCAGAATGGTAAATATGGCACTGGGTATGCTGTGTTGTAGGCTCCACCCAATATGAGGTATTGTGCAAGAGACCATCCCCCTCCAGAAAATCTGCACAGGGGGCTGAGGTGACGTGACCCACAGATGAGTCTTTACAGATTTAGATAGGGAGAAGGCAAAACCAAAAATTTTTGTCTGAACATTGTTCATTTTATGCCAGATTTCAGTAAAATAATTTGTTTGTTTTTGTATTAATCTTGTATTTACAGGATCTGGTGGGGGTGGGATTTACAAGTGTCCTGGATTATCAGATGAATGTGGAAAAATAAAACTCCATCCTTTTGAAATAGTCTATCTATATGTGACATGGGTTTCCAATGTAAATTTGTAATGTAGAGATACTTTATCATATACAGTATGTACAAGACAGGATACGATGCACCAGGTAAATCTTTCAGAAACCACTCTCACCTTCTTGTTCATCTCAAGAAGTGGAGCTGGAGGGGCTCGCTGAGGCTTGTAACCTGGCAAAAGGTAAGACGGCCAACATTTACACTGACTCTAGGTACGCTTTTGGCATCGCCCACAATTAAGGGCCCATTGGTAGTAGGAACTTTATTGAATCTTCGGGTAAACCAATTGAGAGAGCAAGAGAAGACAGACCTGACAACAAGAGAGTATGTGCAGCCCGGTGTCAGTAACTTGGCTTGTCCCTGGATTCAATAATGCCACCACTAGGTTTGTAGCAGCCTGCATGATGTGCGCACTCCATGACATAAGTAAAATAGCAAAGGTACCTATGAGAAGTGCACCCCGATCAGATTACCCGTCCCACCGACAGCAAAACATACAACTACCCGAGGTACAGTGAAGGAAATAAGTATTTGATCCCTTGCTGATTTGGTAAGTTTGCCCACTGTCAAAGACATGAACAGTCTAGAATTTTTAGGCTAGGTTAATTTTACCAGTGAGAGATATATTATATAAAAAAAAAAAAAGAAAATCACATTGTCAAAATTATATAGATTTATTTGCATTGTGTACAGAGAAATAAGTATTTGATCCCTTTGGCAAACAAGACTTAATACTTGGTGGCAAAACCCTTGTTGGCAAGCAGAGCAGTCAGACGTTTTTTGTAGTTGATGATGAGGTTTCCACACATGTTAGATGGAATTTTGGCCCACTCCTCTTTGCAGATCATCTGTAAATCATTAAGATTTCGAGGCTGTCGCTTGGCAACTCGGATCTTCAGCTCCCTCCATAAGTTTTTGATGGGATTAAGGTCTGGAGACTGGCTAGGCCACTCCATGACCTTAATGTGCTTCTTTTTGAGCCACTCCTTTGTTGCCTTGGTTGTATGTTTCGGGTCATTGTCGTGCTGGAAGACCCAGCCACAAGCCATTTTTAATGTCCTTGTGGAGGGAAGGAGGTTGTCACTCAGGATTTGACGGTACATGGCTCCATCCATTCTCCTATTGATGCGGTGAAGTAGTCCTGTGCCCTTAGCAGAGAAACACCCCCAAAACATAATGTTTCCACCTCCATGCTTGACAGTACGGACGGTGTTCTTTGGGTCATAGGCAGCATTTCTCTTCCTCCAAACACGGCGAGTAGAGTTAATGCCAAAGAGCTCAATTTTAGTCTCATCTGACCACAGCACCTTCTCCCAATCACTCTCAGAATCATCCAGATGTTCATTCGCAAACTTCAGATGGGCCGGTACATGTGCCTTCTTGAGCAGGGGGACCTTGCGGGCACTGCATGATTTTAATCCATTACGGCGTAATGTGTTACCAATGGTTTTCTTGGTGACTGTGGTCCCAGCTGCCTTGAGATCATTAACAAGTTCCCCCCGTGTAGTTTTCGGCTGAGCTCTCACCTTCCTCAGGATCAAGGATACCCCACGAGGTGAGATTTTGCATGGAGCCCCAGATCGATGTCGATTGACAGTCATTTTGTATGTCTTCCATTTTCTTACTATTGCACCAACAGTTGTCTCCTTCTCACCCAGCGTCTTACTTATGGTTTTGTAGCCCATTCCAGCCTTGTGCAGGTCTATGATCTTGTCCCTGACATCCTTAGAAAGCTCTTTGGTCTTGCCCATGTTGTAGAGGTTAGAGTCAGACTGATTAATTGAGTCTGTGGACAGGAGTCTTTTATACAGGTGACCATTTAAGACAGCTGTCTTTAATGCAGGCACCAAGTTGATTTGGAGCGTGTAACTGGTCTGGGGGAGGCTGAACTTTTAATGGTTGGTAGGGGATCAAATACTTATTTCTCTGTGCACAATGCAAATAAATATATATAATTTTGCCAATGTGATTTTCAGTTTTTTTTTAAATATAATCTATCTCTCACTGGTAAAATTAACCTAGCCTAAAAATTCTAGACTGTTCATGTCTTTGACAGTGGGCAAACGTACAAAATCAGCAAGGGATCAAATACTTATTTCCTTCACTGTAGGTGTGTATGAAAAGGTGCTGGTATGTGTAGACCTGTTCTCAGGGTGGCCTGAAACCCGGCCAGTACCTTCCCCACTGCAGAAGTTGTGTGTAGTGACAGGGGGATAGCTTTTATCCCAAGTATTGAACTGGTGTTTGGACAATGATAAGATATCAGCAGTTCTCTAGATGTTATTCCAAAGTTAGTTTATTTAATAACGGCATTCAAGAAATGCTGTGGGAATATTAAATACTGAGGTTACGTTTTATGTTAAGTTCTAGACTAGCGTGCCTTAGCATTTGACTATTGGAGGCATGTGTCAGATAAAAGGTACAGCAGCAGAATATTGCCATTTGAAAACACTTTTTTGTTGTGAAAGGAAAATTTTAGAGCAAAGAATTATGTGCAGTCTATATATAAAAAGACGAAAAATAAGTTTGCATGTATCACTGCTAGTTATTGCTCAATGTGAATGTTTAATGTAAAGATGTTATTTGTTAATGTTTTTTTTTTTCTTTTGAATTATCTGATTAAGATCAATTCATTATTATGTAATGAAAAAGATTGTTCTCCACAGGAAGTGTCCAACTTGGAGCGAAAGGCGTGAAAACCAGATTCTAACAGAATGCGGACGGATAAGGAAGGTAAACCGGTAGCACCCAAGGCACTCTTGATGGCCCTTGCATTGATGGTGTGTGGCCTCACATATGACCCCAAGACTGCAAGGGTCTATTTGGTAAGATCTAATTGGTATGTCCCAGGTTTTACAGCTGATGCTGCTAAATTCTGTTAGAGCTGTTTGATTTGCCTACAGAACAGTAATGGCAGACCGGTTCCAACTTTATCATACCCGCCTCCCGCGAAGAGAAGAGACCTTGATAGGCCTTCCCATTCAATACAAATTAGAGTAAGAAAAATTGGTTTGCGACATTTGTCAGATAAACATGTGGAACCTGTGTATATTTTTGTGAGTAGGAGCTGTTACAGGTACAGCTCAGAACAAGGTATAAATCCTGCTGAAAAGTGTAACACCAAGTGCAAATACAATGTACCCAGTAACTACACATCTTCTAGGTGCCATATCCATTGGGACAGAGAAGTTTTTCTTATATAAAGGTGTGTGTTTGATTTAGTTTATGGGCCTGACATTGTTATTGTATGTACTTAGAACAATTTTTATATTATGTAGATGATGTTATCACCAGATTAGCATTTATTTTAACAATTCACAAGGGTTGGGGGTCCCGAGCAAGTGCCCGTAAACATGAACTAAAAGACTTTAACATGATGAACTCCATCACTGAGATTCGGCAGGCGCAGCCTGAGCCAATAAAACGCACTTGTTCTGAACTGACGGCAGTGTCACAATTCTAAGAAGCCGTGCAGACAAGCAACTTTCCGGAGCAAGAGGACAGATGCGGAGGGTTTGTGGTATTCACAATAAAATTCCACTAATCCGTCTACGTGGGAACTCACCCCAGGCTCACAGTACAGCCTGGTGATGTAGACTAAAGGAGACAGTGTGTCTGACAGATAAGAAGGACCAAGCCAAGTCCTGATGACATCAGCAAAGGTCAAGGTAAAACAAAGACCAAAAACCTAAGTGAACCCGTTAGCAGCATCCAAGTGTTTTAATAAGTAAGTGACCAGGAGGAGGGTAATAATAAATCCCCCACTGGCACCACCGTACAGTCTGACACCATAATTGTGTGGGTTACCCTGCGGGTGACAGTCAGTGAAGAGCAGAAGATAGAAGAGGATGACGATGTACATGACTTGTCAATGCACTGGTGGGACCCTATACCCAAACCGGACATTGGTGATGGCATTATATTATAAGTCGTGGCCCTATTGATATATTGTTTGAGGTTTATAATCATAATATATAATTTCTGTAATTTAATATGACAAAAAGGGCTCTTGCGGTGCCAAAACAGTGGAAATCCCCCAAAAGTGACCACATTTGGGAAACTACACACCTCAAGGAAATTATCTAGGGGTATAGGGAGCATTTTGACCCCCACAGGTTTTTTACAGAAATTATTGGAAGTTGGCCGTGAAAATTAAAATCTAAATTTTTTCAAAGAAAATGTAGGTTTAGCGATTTTTTTTTTCTCATTTCCACAAGGACTAAGGGAGAAAAAGCACTGCAACATTTGTAAAGCAATTTTTTCCGAGTAAAACAATACCCCACATGTGGTCATAAACGGCTGTTTGGACACATGGCAGGGCTCAGGATGGAAAGAGCGCCATTTGGCTTTTGGAGTTCAAATTTATCAGGAATGGTTTGTGGAGGCCATATCGCATTTGCAAAACCCCTGAGGGACCAAAACAGTTGAAACACCCACAAGTAGCCCCATTTTGGAAACTATACCCCTTAAGGAAGTTATCTAGTGGTATACTGAGCATTTTGGCCCCGTAGGTTTTTTACAGAAAGTATTGGAAGTAGGCCGTGAAAATTAAAATATACATTCCTACAAAGAAAATATAGATTTAGCTAATTTTTTCTCATTTCCACAAGGACTAAATGAGATAAAGCACTACAACATTTGTAATGCAATTTCTCCCGAGTAAAAAAAATACGACACATGTGGTCATAAATGGCTGTTTTGACACACGGCAGAGCTTAGAAGGGAAAGAGCGCCATTTGGCTTTTGGAGCTCAAATTTAGCAGGAATGGTTTTGGATGCCATGTCGCATTTGCAAAGCCCCTGAGGGACCAAAACAGTGAAAACACACAAAAAGTGACTCCATTTAGGAAACTACACTCCTTGAGGAATTTCATCTAGGGGTGTAGTGAGCATTTTGACCCCACAGATGTTTCACAGAATTTATTAGAATTGGGAAGTGAAAATGAAAACAATCCTTTTTCTTCAATAAGACGTAGCTGTAGCTCAGAATTTTTCATTTTCTTAACAAATAAAGAAGAAAAAGAACCACAACATTTGTAAAGCAATTTCTCCCAAGTACGGCAATACCCCATATCTGGTCATAAACTGATTTTTGGGCACATGGCAGGGCTCAGAAGGAAAGGAGCGCCATTTGGCTTTCAGAGTACAGATTTTGCTGTATTGGTTTCTGGTCGCTATGTCTCATTTGCAAAACCCCTGTTGGACCAAAACAGTGGAAACCCCCAGAAGTGACCCCATTTTGGAAACTACACCCCTCAAGGTATTCACCTAGGGGTGTAGTGAGCATGTTAACCTCACAGGTGTTTTGCAGAAATTAGTGTGCACTCCATGTTGCATAGTGAAATAGGATTTTTTCTATAGATATGCCAATATGTGGTGCCCAGCTTGTGCCACCATAACAAGACGGCTCTCTAATTATTATGCTGTGTTTCCCATTTTTAGAATCACCCTACATGGGGCACTAATCTTTTGCCTGGACATTCGACAGGGCTCAGGAGTGAAAGAGTACCATGCGAAATGAGGCCTAATTTGGCCACTTACAAAGTATTGGTTCATAATTGCAGGGCTCTGCTGTGTAATAATAAAAAAAAAACCCTGAGAAGTGACCCCATTTTAGAAGCTACACCCCTCAAGGCATTTATTAAGGGGTGTAGTGAACATTTTCACCCACATGTCTTTTCCATAAATGAATGCGCTGCGTAAGGGTGCAAAGTAAAAATATATTTTTTTCCCCAGATATGCCAATTCAGTGTCAAATATGTCATGCCCAGCTTTTGCCACTGCAGAGACACACCCCAAAAATTGTTAAAAGGGTTCTCCCGGGTATGTCGGTGCCATATATGTGGAAGTAAACTGCTGTTTGGGCACACTGTAGGGCTCAGATGGGTGGGAGCGCCATTTGGCTTTTGAAGCGTAGATATTGCTTGGTAGTAGTTTTGTTTGGCATTTTACTGGTATTTCAGATTATAATGTGGGGGCATATGTAATCTGTGTGGAGGACATCAGGGGCATAGTCAGGTGGTATAATAAACAATAAAATAATCTATAGATGTGTGTTACGCTGTGAAGCAATCCTTTCTCCACAGGCCGGTGTTGCACTGATAAATGGTGTCTTTACTTATCCCCCTTTTGGTCCACACTCCGCACTTTTGCAGTTTGGGGAATTTTGCTGGAAAGTGTTGTCCTGGTATAATACGGGCACCCTTACTTCCAGCAGATATGTATGGGCCCTCCCCTTCCTGGTTCCCTCATTTTAGGGCCCTGATAAATAGCCTCTTGTAACAGAAGAAATGTTCCCCTCTGACCTGCACAACCGCATATTTTTCTTTACTGACTTATTGGAGCCTTAACTTATTTTATTTTTTAATAGACGTAGTGGTAGGAGGGCTGTTTTGTTGTGGGACGAGATGTAGTTATTATTGGTACCATTTTGGGGTACATGCGACTTTTTGATCACTTTTATCCTATTTTTTGAGAGGCAAGGTGACCAAAAAACAGCAATTCTGGCAACGTTTTTTTTGTACAGCATTCACCATGCATTATAAATTACATGCTAACTTTATGCTGCGGGTCAGTACGATTCCAGCGATACCTAATTTATAGCACTAATTTTATGTTTTACAACTTTTTGCACAATAAAATTACTTTGGTAAAAAGAATGTATTTTTTCTGTCACCATGTTGTGAGAACCATTACGTTTTAATTTTTTAGTCGACAGAGCTGAATGATGTCTTGTTTATGAGAGACGAGCTAAAGTTTTTATAGGTACCATTTTTGGATACATGCGACTTTTCGATCACTTTTTATTAAAATTTTTGTTGGGCAAAGTGACAAAAAAACAGAAATTCTGGCATTGTTTTTTCACATTGTTTTTTACGCCGTTCACCACATGGAATAAATAACAGAATATTTTTTATAGTTTAGGCCGTTATGGTCGCGGTGATACCAAATATGTATGGTTTATTTTATTTTTTCTATAATAAAGGACTTGATATGCGAAAAAAGAGAGATTGTGTTTTATTTTATTACTTGAAACATTTATTATATTTTTTTAAAACTTTTGTTTTCACTTTTCTTACACATTTTTTTTTACATTTTTCTTTAGTCCCACTAGGGGCTTGAAGGTCCAACTGTCAGATTTCATTTCTAATACAGTGCACTACCTATTTAGTGCAATGTATTAGATCTGCCAGTCATTCACTGACAGCAAGCCGATTAGGCTTCCTCTCCGGGCGGGGCCTAATCGGCTTCTGTAATGGCAGACAGGAGGCCCTTGTTAGGTATCCTGCTGCCATAGTTGCAGTCGGCAGCCATGCAATGGCAGGGCACAGCTGCCGATCTGCTAACAACCACAAAGATGGAGCGATCGCATCCGATCGCTGCATCTAAGGGGTTAAAGGCAGGGATCGGAGCTAGCTCCGGTTTCTGCCGTTACAGGTGGATGTCAGCTGTAACATACAGCTGACATCCACTGCTGATGACGCCGTCTCATCTCCTGAGCCGGTGGCTACCGAAGCCTTTTCCGTGCTAGGCAGAATGGGAGGCCAGTATTAGGCCTCCACTTGCCATTGCAGCCACCGATAGCCCGGCGATTTCATTGCTGGAGCGTCGATGAGCTGCAAACACCTTAAATGCAGCGATCGCTTTTGACGACTGCATTTAAGGGGATAATGGCGGGGATCGAAGCTAACTTCGGTCCCCGCCATTACAGCAGGATGGCAGCTCTAAGATACAGCTGACATCCGGGGATGATCGCACCGACTTAGCCAAGCATTTGTCGTAAGTATATGACATTTTGCGGGAAGCACTGGCTTTCCATGACGTATACTTACAACAAATGTCGGGAAGGGGTTAAAAAGGCATTATTTCTTCAGATACCATTGCTTGTGTATAAACACCAGCAGGCATCTGCCCCAAAAAGATATAATTTTTGGACCACTTGCTAAAAAGCCATTGCTTCTTGCAATACCACTGTGTGTGTGTGTGTGTGTGTGTGTGTGTGTGTGTGTGTGTGTGTATATATAAACACTTGCAGGTATCGTCCACCAAAAAGGGATACTTTTTGGACAGTTCTTTTTTTATTTTAAAAAGCATAATAAACCTGACAGTGCTGTGTGTTATTAAACAGGCAGTTTGTTACCAGTGGCTACCATCCGTTTACCCATAGCCATATATGTTGCAGTTACTTTGACATTACTAATGCTGCCTTGGCGTTAAATAGCTTGAAAGGGGTTGGATACAGTCTTAGAAGACCTCAGATTGTCATACACGACTTTCAGCTTAATCGGGGCACGTTTGATCTGTTTATTCTGATCAAATTAAATCTGACGACCAGTTTGATAGAATCAAACCCGAAATTAATTTAGGAAAATTCACTAATTTCTAGCTCTAATTATTATAAATATATATTTATAAAAATAAAAGTTGCACTCATTTAATAAATAATACTAATCATTTGGTTTTCCAGGGAATCCTTTTACAACTGCTGTCTAGCATTTGCTAAAGATGCTAGACTTATATTACCCAGTACCACAAAGTACTAGAGGGTCATTATTTGTTGCTGGGTTATTATCTGAACATTTAAGAGTTATGTGTATACATATATACATCCCACCACCGGTAAAGCTTATAAGATTACCTCCTACTACACATGCAGAAGTGGCTATGTTATTTATGTTTTACAATGTCCTTGTAATTTGATTTACGTGGGGGAGACCACAACTGAATGTAGACTAAGTCACATTAAACAATCACATGTCCAGCATACGTACGAAGAAGGTTGAACTCCCTGTAGCGCGACATTTTGTGGAAATGGGTCATAGTGTACAATAACTTCGATTTTGCATTATTGATAGGGTTCCTCCACTTAAACAGGGAGGAAATAGGGAATTGATCCTTAAACAACTGGTTCAGTGGATCAATAGATTAAATTCCCTCCACCCTAACGGTCTCAACATTGATTACCCCTTGAATGTATTCAAATAATTACTTTATATACATCTAGGACATTGTGGTCCAGATTTTTTTTGAGAGGTCATTCTCTGTATGTACAGCCTTTTGGATTTGACCTTTGCGTTCCTTGGGGATTCCTTTGCCTAGTGATATTTGCTCATAATCCCTTCACCTCTCTAGATATAGTCTGATGTATAGGAATAGGAGAGTAATTATACTGCAATAATTTTTAATATACTTACCCGTTTCTTCTTTCTTCTTCTTTTTTATAGATTGAAGTCTCGATATTGATATTGGAAGACACTTGCCAACTGGAACAAGGAATTCTGTACACATGTGGCCTCTTTTTTCTGTCAAAGGAGAGTGTTTTTGAATTAAACATTTTTTCTATATTTTTATCTATGTGAACTGTTATAATGTTGTTGATTATGCACAGCTCCATCACATCTGCCATCTATGTTTGTTTAGTATCATTTGGGTTGATTATTGACTCTTTATGTATATTTTTCGAGCCGTGAATGATAGCTCCGCAACTGGGGAGTTTTGATCTGAAGGTATGGGATTCTGCTCTTTCTCCAGAGATCCCTTAATAGGAGTAATACTATACACCTCTGTGTTGATGATATATCATCACATTGGTAGAGTATTTCTCCGTGAGACTTGAGACTTGTACGTTATGTGTGCTGGCGATCTCTTGGCTCTTGGGACATTAGGCATTTAAATTGAGTAAAACCTACTACTGTATATTTTCATATACTCCGTTTTGAATTGCGGGACGCATTATTCACGACTTCATTATAAGCATTTTAGTGATATTCCTACCCTGTAGTTTGTAGTATTGGCAGATTTGCCCTTAACAAACATGGCGTATTATGATGCATTGACCCTAGCACTACTGTGCGACTCGATGGGCCTCTGCTAGTGATGTAATCATGTCAGCTGTTGCGTCGCTGTGCAGCGTCACGGCGAGTCAGATCACATGGGATAGCCTTACCCAATGGACAGATAGAATTGGGGCATGTGCAGTTCGGTGCTTGTGACGCCGAAAATTTTAATCTACACATGTTTTGTTCAGGATGTCCTTGTTTCTCCAGATTGGTGAGTGCCAGCTATTGTGTATTATAATGTGATTATTAATCGATATGCAATTAATGCATTACACTATTTTATATGCACGTATTACACTTGTTAGAATTTTAAAGTTCTTTACTTTATACCATTTGTCAATGATTGACTCTTTTACACATATATATGATATTTTGAAACACTGTTACACGGGGCATTTTTTCAACATGAACTGTATAATTGCTGCTATTTAGAGCATTTGTTAATTGAGCTTTGTGCTCCCTATATATTCCTGTGTGTGTTTTTCACTAATTGCTTGAAAATGCTTCCATGGAGGAAGTGAAATGTTGCTGTGTTGGGTGAATAAACGTCATTTTTTGCTATTGAGTGCTGCTTCTTTGCTCTATTTTTTCTATATATATATATATATATATATATATATATATATATATATATATATATATATATATTTATATATATATATATATATATATATATTTATATATATATATATATATATATATATATATATATATTTATATATATATATATATATATATATATATATATATATATATATATATATTTTACAGATGTCCATCGCTTTGAACATGTCTTACTTCATTATCTTCTCCCGTTTTTTTTTAACTTTGTAGGCTTAAACTATATGAAAGCTCGTTCTGATGACCGCAATCTCCTCTAACCCCATAAACTGGCCTTGGCCAAGAATCCATGTTTATTCAATTGAGAAAAGGGAGACAAGTCACTGCGAGACACAGTGTTAAAAGATGTCAAGCTAATCTGGACAACGTATTTCCCTGATACAATGTGGGACCAAGACAGGTATTATGCTGCATATTTGGTCATTTTATAAACTCAAGCTTTTCTAGGAAAAGGTTTTTAACAGCTAGGAGAGAGTCAATTGTTGCTGGGTTAAAAGAAGCCTTGGTTTAAGATTTCCAAGACCAATGCATTCCCTAAAGAGGGGCAAATTGAGATACTCCTTTATGATTTTATAGATGTCACGACGCGGGGTGTGGACCCACTGGGCCGAACCACGCAGCAGGATAGCAGCTGGCCAAACAGGTATAGGCAATATCTATAGTTCTGGAAAGGGTACCTGAGGCAGCGTAGACAGTAGTGGTGATTTCAGGCTGAGATGATGCTCTGGCAGTAGGCAGGCACCAGGCGGGTGCAACACTGCAGATGCAGCAGAGAGCACAGCACGACTCCAACACTTTAAGGCACAGGGGCACGGTAGCATGGGATACGGGGTACTGGAAGCAGGAACGGGAACACTGGGAACTGGAAGACACTAGGAGACAAACTAAGATTACACAACAAGGCTCAGGCAATGAATGGAAGGGCACAGCCCGTTTTATAGTCCAGAGGCATTCTGGGCTAATTTGCAGATATTCTGTATGTGCGCAAACTGGCCCTTTAAGGCCGAGCACGCTCGTGCGCGCGCACCCTGCGGGAGCCTGTACCAAGGTGCGGAAGTAATTGAAACTATGTAAAAACAAATATTTTCATACTAATAACTTTGCAAATGGTTTCTGTCTGTCTCAGTTATCGAATACGGTATTGATTCCATCAAAACAACGGGACCCTTGCACAACTGAGACAAACGGAAACCATTTGCACTGGATCCGTCACCATTGAAATCAACGGTGATGCAAACGGAAACCTATATGTTTCAGTCAGGGTGACACAGATATGAATGAAGCCTTACCCTTCCATTAACCCCTTTTTTATCCCCTAAATTTATTTTTTCTCTCTAGCATTGGTTTTGCATTGTCTGTGTTTGGGCAGGATATTATATTTCTGTTAAAAAATCTGCAAAGCTATAAATGCTCCCGACTTGTGGGACTATATACGGATTTATCATATCTTTTTTTGACAAATAAAGAGTTTGAAAAAAAAAATCAATTGCTTATGTTTCAAAGAAGGCTTGTTAAGGGATGGCCTTCATGGGATTTGCACCCGCCTTCTTGATCCATGCCTATTACTACCAATGCTATGTTTTCACCAATAAACATTATGCATTTTTATGGCCCCTGCCCACATTCACGACATTGTGCTTGTGTGCCTTCCTTTACAACTTAGGTTGTTTTAGTATTTTTTTTGTTTTGTTTGTATGAATGTATGTTTAATTATTTTTGGCTACAAAATTACACTATTTATTACTGTTCATCAGTTTTAAACTAGTCTTTTTTTTCCTAATTAAAGGCATGACAATGAGCACAATACTAGAAACAGATAAAACAAACACGGCGCCAGATTGTGCAAAATGAACGATAAAAAGCCAAGGGGCAAAAGGATGGTAATTTGCTCACCTAGGGTTGTGGACACCGGTTAGGATGTCGTAAGGGTATGAGAGCTGCTGCCAGGTCCGTGCACAAACAAAGCAAGTTTGTTGTCAAGAGGTAATGTAAATCCAACAGAGAAAAAGGGGACCAAAAAGGCGCTGCTCAGGAAGGATGTCAGATGAGAGGAGATTGTAAATAAATAATAAATTTATTAGGAATAGAGTAGGCTACGCGTTTCGACGCCGGACCGGCGTCTTCATCAGGCCAATGCATACAGTGCGATATTTACTTCTTTATATACATGGAGGAATTAACAGAAGATTGGCTAACAAATTAGTAAAAAAACCGCCAACATAGGCGGGTCAGAGGTCACACACAGCGTTTGCCTGATGTTTACAAACATATTTTAAAATTTACATAAAAACATACAATTTTAATGACATAAATGTATTAAAAGATGTCTCTAAGGAAAAAAACACAAAATGAACCTTGTATCGAACGTGGGCATTTTTAAGGGGAATATATATCTGAGGACGGCCGATGACACGCAGAGTTGAACCGCACAACAGTTCAACATGTAGGAAATGAGCCGCACGATGGAACGCAACAAGCAGGGTCGATTTGTGAATGGATGGACTATAGAACACACCAGACAGTAGGTCACGTGGGGCATGGAAGGGGACCGCAAACATCTGGGACATTCGCCGCAATATTGGGCCGCAAGACTGCAAGGGAGTGTGGACCGGAGCAGAGTACGTAATTAAAAAGTTTTTCAAGTTGCTTAAAAGTATGTCAGAAATGTGTATTTCAGACCGTGAAATATAAACTTGATGTGTTTGTTTGATGAGTGTGTAAATAGAACCATAAAAACCGTGGTGATGAGATTATATATATATATATATATATATACATGGAATTATATATATATATATATATAGTGCGCGGAAGGTACTTTTTTGGAAGCATGACAGGGACATGAGGTATTTTAATCTAAGGACGTTTCTATGAGGTCATTCAGGCCATTTGGATGCAGGGTCTCCAATTTGAAGATCCAAAAATTCTCTCTCTGTTTGAGTTTTACAAACCTATTAGGGGTATCTGCTGGGATTTGTTCGATCGGGGTAACAATTAAATCATCAAAAGTACAGTTATGTTTGAGGGCACAATGACGTGACACACTCTGTTTTAGAAAACCTTGCTTGACATTGGATCTATGTTTGTTAATTCTGTTTCTTAACGTTTGAGTGGTACGACCTACGTATTGCAGGTTACATGTACACTGCAAGAGGTACACAACATAAGTACTGCCACAATCTAAATGGCTTTTGATAGGATAATATATATTGGTTTTTAAGGAGTAAAATTGTATAGATTTCTTTGCGATATTTTTACAGCACAAGCACCTAACATGATTACATGAAAAAGAGCCATTTTGTGTTGATAGATTCACAGCCTTCTTTTTGTTACTATGTAGCCTGCTGGGGGCTAATAAATTCTTCAAAGTTTTCGCTCTTCTAAAGGTGATTAAAGGTTTCGCAGGGAGTAATGATTTTAAAAAAGGGTCGTTGGTTAAAACGTGCCAATGTCTTCTAAAAATGGACATAATATTCTTGCTACTTTTGTTAAATGAGGTGATGAAATTTACATTCTGTTTATTAAATTTATTTTTTATAGTTTTTTCAACAACATCAGTATTGGCCGGTATTGATTTTTTAATGCATTCAGATTGGGTCATAGCTCTTGCTCTTATCTCTGCACCCTTGATTAGGCTCCTAGGGAAACCTTTTTCTACGAACCTTTTATTGAGAATCTTGCATTCTTTATCAAAACTAACATCATCAGAACAATTTTTTCTTATCCTCCGATATTGTCCAAACGGGACATTTTTCAGCCATGGTGTGTGGTGTGCACTTTTAAAATCCAAATAGCTATTTACATCCAATAAAAGGTTCGTAGAAAAAGGTTTCCCTAGGAGCCTAATCAAGGGTGCAGAGATAAGAGCAAGAGCTATGACCCAATCTGAATGCATTAAAAAATCAATACCGGCCAATACTGATGTTGTTGAAAAAACTATAAAAAATAAATTTAATAAACAGAATGTAAATTTCATCACCTCATTTAACAAAAGTAGCAAGAATATTATGTCCATTTTTAGAAGACATTGGCACGTTTTAACCAACGACCCTTTTTTAAAATCATTACTCCCTGCGAAACCTTTAATCATCTTTAGAAGATCGAAAACTTTGAAGAATTTATTAGCCCCCAGCATCGCTTTGAACATGTCTTACTTCATTATCTTCTCCCGTTTTTTTTTAACTTTGTAGGCTTAAACTATATGAAAGCTCGTTCTGATGACCGCAATCTCCTCTAACCCCATAAACTGGCCTTGGCCAAGAATCCATGTTTATTCAATTGAGAAAAGGGAGACAAGTCACTGCGAGACACAGTGTTAAAAGATGTCAAGCTAATCTGGACAACGTATTTCCCTGATACAATGTGGGACCAAGACAGGTATTATGCTGCATATTTGGTCATTTTATAAACTCAAGCTTTTCTAGGAAAAGGTTTTTAACAGCTAGGAGAGAGTCAATTGTTGCTGGGTTAAAAGAAGCCTTGGTTTAAGATTTCCAAGACCAATGCATTCCCTAAAGAGGGGCAAATTGAGATACTCCTTTATGATTTTATAGATGTCACGACGCGGGGTGTGGACCCACTGGGCCGAACCACGCAGCAGGATAGCAGCTGGCCAAACAGGTATAGGCAATATCTATAGTTCTGGAAAGGGTACCTGAGGCAGCGTAGACAGTAGTGGTGATTTCAGGCTGAGATGATGCTCTGGCAGTAGGCAGGCACCAGGCGGGTGCAACACTGCAGATGCAGCAGAGAGCACAGCACGACTCCAACACTTTAAGGCACAGGGGCACGGTAGCATGGGATACGGGGTACTGGAAGCAGGAACGGGAACACTGGGAACTGGAAGACACTAGGAGACAAACTAAGATTACACAACAAGGCTCAGGCAATGAATGGAAGGGCACAGCCCGTTTTATAGTCCAGAGGCATTCTGGGCTAATTTGCAGATATTCTGTATGTGCGCAAACTGGCCCTTTAAGGCCGAGCACGCTCGTGCGCGCGCACCCTGCGGGAGCCTGTACCAAGGTGCGGAAGTAATTGAAACTATGTAAAAACAAATATTTTCATACTAATAACTTTGCAAATGGTTTCTGTCTGTCTCAGTTATCGAATACGGTATTGATTCCATCAAAACAACGGGACCCTTGCACAACTGAGACAAACGGAAACCATTTGCACTGGATCCGTCACCATTGAAATCAACGGTGATGCAAACGGAAACCTATATGTTTCAGTCAGGGTGACACAGATATGAATGAAGCCTTACCCTTCCATTAACCCCTTTTTTATCCCCTAAATTTATTTTTTCTCTCTAGCATTGGTTTTGCATTGTCTGTGTTTGGGCAGGATATTATATTTCTGTTAAAAAATCTGCAAAGCTATAAATGCTCCCGACTTGTGGGACTATATACGGATTTATCATATCTTTTTTTGACAAATAAAGAGTTTGAAAAAAAAAATCAATTGCTTATGTTTCAAAGAAGGCTTGTTAAGGGATGGCCTTCATGGGATTTGCACCCGCCTTCTTGATCCATGCCTATTACTACCAATGCTATGTTTTCACCAATAAACATTATGCATTTTTATGGCCCCTGCCCACATTCACGACATTGTGCTTGTGTGCCTTCCTTTACAACTTAGGTTGTTTTAGTATTTTTTTTGTTTTGTTTGTATGAATGTATGTTTAATTATTTTTGGCTACAAAATTACACTATTTATTACTGTTCATCAGTTTTAAACTAGTCTTTTTTTTCCTAATTAAAGGCATGACAATGAGCACAATACTAGAAACAGATAAAACAAACACGGCGCCAGATTGTGCAAAATGAACGATAAAAAGCCAAGGGGCAAAAGGATGGTAATTTGCTCACCTAGGGTTGTGGACACCGGTTAGGATGTCGTAAGGGTATGAGAGCTGCTGCCAGGTCCGTGCACAAACAAAGCAAGTTTGTTGTCAAGAGGTAATGTAAATCCAACAGAGAAAAAGGGGACCAAAAAGGCGCTGCTCAGGAAGGATGTCAGATGAGAGGAGATTGTAAATAAATAATAAATTTATTAGGAATAGAGTAGGCTACGCGTTTCGACGCCGGACCGGCGTCTTCATCAGGCCAATGCATACAGTGCGATATTTACTTCTTTATATACATGGAGGAATTAACAGAAGATTGGCTAACAAATTAGTAAAAAAACCGCCAACATAGGCGGGTCAGAGGTCACACACAGCGTTTGCCTGATGTTTACAAACATATTTTAAAATTTACATAAAAACATACAATTTTAATGACATAAATGTATTAAAAGATGTCTCTAAGGAAAAAAACACAAAATGAACCTTGTATCGAACGTGGGCATTTTTAAGGGGAATATATATCTGAGGACGGCCGATGACACGCAGAGTTGAACCGCACAACAGTTCAACATGTAGGAAATGAGCCGCACGATGGAACGCAACAAGCAGGGTCGATTTGTGAATGGATGGACTATAGAACACACCAGACAGTAGGTCACGTGGGGCATGGAAGGGGACCGCAAACATCTGGGACATTCGCCGCAATATTGGGCCGCAAGACTGCAAGGGAGTGTGGACCGGAGCAGAGTACGTAATTAAAAAGTTTTTCAAGTTGCTTAAAAGTATGTCAGAAATGTGTATTTCAGACCGTGAAATATAAACTTGATGTGTTTGTTTGATGAGTGTGTAAATAGAACCATAAAAACCGTGGTGATGAGATTATATATATATATATATATATATACATGGAATTATATATATATATATATATAGTGCGCGGAAGGTACTTTTTTGGAAGCATGACAGGGACATGAGGTATTTTAATCTAAGGACGTTTCTATGAGGTCATTCAGGCCATTTGGATGCAGGGTCTCCAATTTGAAGATCCAAAAATTCTCTCTCTGTTTGAGTTTTACAAACCTATTAGGGGTATCTGCTGGGATTTGTTCGATCGGGGTAACAATTAAATCATCAAAAGTACAGTTATGTTTGAGGGCACAATGACGTGACACACTCTGTTTTAGAAAACCTTGCTTGACATTGGATCTATGTTTGTTAATTCTGTTTCTTAACGTTTGAGTGGTACGACCTACGTATTGCAGGTTACATGTACACTGCAAGAGGTACACAACATAAGTACTGCCACAATCTAAATGGCTTTTGATAGGATAATATATATTGGTTTTTAAGGAGTAAAATTGTATAGATTTCTTTGCGATATTTTTACAGCACAAGCACCTAACATGATTACATGAAAAAGAGCCATTTTGTGTTGATAGATTCACAGCCTTCTTTTTGTTACTATGTAGCCTGCTGGGGGCTAATAAATTCTTCAAAGTTTTCGCTCTTCTAAAGGTGATTAAAGGTTTCGCAGGGAGTAATGATTTTAAAAAAGGGTCGTTGGTTAAAACGTGCCAATGTCTTCTAAAAATGGACATAATATTCTTGCTACTTTTGTTAAATGAGGTGATGAAATTTACATTCTGTTTATTAAATTTATTTTTTATAGTTTTTTCAACAACATCAGTATTGGCCGGTATTGATTTTTTAATGCATTCAGATTGGGTCATAGCTCTTGCTCTTATCTCTGCACCCTTGATTAGGCTCCTAGGGAAACCTTTTTCTACGAACCTTTTATTGAGAATCTTGCATTCTTTATCAAAACTAACATCATCAGAACAATTTTTTCTTATCCTCCGATATTGTCCAAACGGGACATTTTTCAGCCATGGTGTGTGGTGTGCACTTTTAAAATCCAAATAGCTATTTACATCCAATAAAAGGTTCGTAGAAAAAGGTTTCCCTAGGAGCCTAATCAAGGGTGCAGAGATAAGAGCAAGAGCTATGACCCAATCTGAATGCATTAAAAAATCAATACCGGCCAATACTGATGTTGTTGAAAAAACTATAAAAAATAAATTTAATAAACAGAATGTAAATTTCATCACCTCATTTAACAAAAGTAGCAAGAATATTATGTCCATTTTTAGAAGACATTGGCACGTTTTAACCAACGACCCTTTTTTAAAATCATTACTCCCTGCGAAACCTTTAATCATCTTTAGAAGATCGAAAACTTTGAAGAATTTATTAGCCCCCAGCAGGCTACATAGTAACAAAAAGAAGGCTGTGAATCTATCAACACAAAATGGCTCTTTTTCATGTAATCATGTTAGGTGCTTGTGCTGTAAAAATATCGCAAAGAAATCTATACAATTTTACTCCTTAAAAACCAATATATATTATCCTATCAAAAGCCATTTAGATTGTGGCAGTACTTATGTTGTGTACCTCTTGCAGTGTACATGTAACCTGCAATACGTAGGTCGTACCACCCAAACGTTAAGAAACAGAATTAACAAACATAGATCCAATGTCAAGCAAGGTTTTCTAAAACAGAGTGTGTCACGTCATTGTGCCCTCAAACATAACTGTACTTTTGATGATTTAATTGTTACCCCGATCGAACAAATCCCAGCAGATACCCCTAATAGGTTTGTAAAACTCAAACAGAGAGAGAATTTTTGGATCTTCAAATTGGAGACCCTGCATCCAAATGGCCTGAATAACCTCATAGAAACGTCCTTAGATTAAAATACCTCATGTCCCTGTCATGCTTCCAAAAAAGTACCTTCCGCGCACTATATATATATATATATATAATTCCATGTATATATATATATATATATAATCTCATCACCACGGTTTTTATGGTTCTATTTACACACTCATCAAACAAACACATCAAGTTTATATTTCACGGTCTGAAATACACATTTCTGACATACTTTTAAGCAACTTGAAAAACTTTTTAATTACGTACTCTGCTCCGGTCCACACTCCCTTGCAGTCTTGCGGCCCAATATTGCGGCGAATGTCCCAGATGTTTGCGGTCCCCTTCCATGCCCCACGTGACCTACTGTCTGGTGTGTTCTATAGTCCATCCATTCACAAATCGACCCTGCTTGTTGCGTTCCATCGTGCGGCTCATTTCCTACATGTTGAACTGTTGTGCGGTTCAACTCTGCGTGTCATCGGCCGTCCTCAGATATATATTCCCCTTAAAAATGCCCACGTTCGATACAAGGTTCATTTTGTGTTTTTTTCCTTAGAGACATCTTTTAATACATTTATGTCATTAAAATTGTATGTTTTTATGTAAATTTTAAAATATGTTTGTAAACATCAGGCAAACGCTGTGTGTGACCTCTGACCCGCCTATGTTGGCGGTTTTTTTACTAATTTGTTAGCCAATCTTCTGTTAATTCCTCCATGTATATAAAGAAGTAAATATCGCACTGTATGCATTGGCCTGATGAAGACGCCGGTCCGGCGTCGAAACGCGTAGCCTACCCTATTCCTAATAAATTTATTATTTATTTACAATCTCCTCTCATCTGACATCCTTCCTGAGCAGCGCCTTTTTGGTCCCCTTTTTCTCTGTTGGATTTACAATGAGCACAATATACTAACTATTATAAGAAATAAGTTAAGATGTTAAGGTTGCTCGTGGTAAGCAAAATTATGTCTGTAAGTGTAAACATAAAAACAAAATTTCTGACAGATGCCCAGCTGATGGAGGACAATTGGCACATTACTAAGACAACAGCTGTACCATATTTTTATAATATTTTTTATGACGAGAAAGTAGCCATCTCCAAGGGAACAGTACGATAATTCCAACTTACAAGAATTTCTACTTGTGTGAAAATCATGTATTTCAAAAACAAAAATAAGCTGCAAAGACAACTTAGTGACAGAGGCAATGTTTTCTAAATTAAAGCTGTAAAAGAGATGTACATTAAACTACAATATCACAAAATGCTTTTTCAATACATCTAGTAGTTTATTTATGCTGTACTTCTGAAATTGCAGCAAAAAGTAGCTTAGGAGGAATTGTACTTGTAATATGCCAATTATACCCATTCAGAGAGAAGTGCTCATCTTTACATTAGCAACAAATACTCCAGAGCAAGAATCATTTACCCATGTGTAAATGATGATAACACCAGCCTGATTATTCAATTTTCTATTTTGAGAGGGCAGTTTGTATGCTAATTTTTTTTTCTTTCCTACACTTGTAGGCTCAGTTCTCCTGACACTTTTTGAGACAGGAAGTAGCTATCTTACACCTACCATTGCCATCCATATTAGCTCTTATGGGGTTAATTTCTCTGCGACCAGGACACTCAAATAGTCTGCCCCCTCTGGTCTTTCTTGCAGTCAATTATATATTCTCTATCTCACTATGAAGAGACCTTCAAGATTAAACCTATATTATGCTTTGCAAGCTCTACTTTTGCCAGTCAGTAATAAAAGTAATCTAGGCAAGACATTGTTAGGATCTGGATTAGTGCTATAGTAGTGTATTTAAATGGCACCCCCCCCCCCCTAATGCAAAAACATCATAAGAAATCCAAGTAGCCAACCTCTATTGGATCATTCACACATGTCAATTTAAACCAAAAAATTGAAACTATGTAAAAACAAATATTTTCATACTAATAACTTTTCTTTTTTTAGTAGGTTCCGCTAGACCATTTGGACTAAGTTGTAGATTCATCGGACTACTTCGATGATCCACGTGTTTTAAAGAAAATAAAATGGTGAAAGAGGGTTGCATGAGGGAGTTTTTATTTCAATAAAAAATGTTTCCTTCTGTCTATGTGTTTTTTTAATACTTTATTAGTGCTTCAGTAATGGCTGCTGTTTGAACGACAACATTCTATTACTAAGGCAGGGCTTAATATAAACCGGTGAAAAGGCTAGCACTAATCCCCCATTATTACCCAGGGGTACCTGGAAGAGTCGGGTACAATACAGTACCCGAGGATCTGTAGCGATGGTCGGGCACCGGCGCGGCCATAGGCTTGAATTATCAGGCTGGGAAGGGACAAAAACCGTGGCCCTTCCCACCCTGGTAATTATAGCCTGCTGCTGCTTTATCATATCTGGCTTGTTATGAAAAATAGGGGGACCCCTTGTCATTTTCTTCAATTACTTATTTATTTATTTTAAATATGACGTGAGGTCCTTCCCATTTTTCATAACCAGCAAGGTACAATAATGCAGCCAAAGCCTAGCATTATCAGGCTGGGAAGGGACAAAAACCGTGGCCCTTCCCACCCTGGTAATTATAGCCTGCTGCTGCTTTATCATATCTGGCTGGTTATGAAAAATAGGGGGACCCCTTGTCATTTTCTTCAATTACTTATTTATTTATTTTAAATATGACGTGAGGTCCTTCCCATTTTTCATAACCAGCAAGGTACAATAATGCAGCCAAAGCCTAGCATTATCAGGGTGGGAAGGCCCAGGGTTTTTAACCCTTCCCAGCCTGATACCAGCCTGTGGTCACCCAGTATCTGACCATCACTGCAGATGGTCGGGTACTAAATCATATCTGGCTCCTCCCAGTACCCTTGGTGGCAGTAGGTACAGGGGTAATAATGGGGGGATATTTTTACTGGCTAATGCTAAGCCCTGCCTTAGTAATGGACGTCATCAAACTGACAACTGACATTACTAAGGTGGTAATAAAGTACTAAAAAAACACAGAGGCATAAAAATAGAACTCCCCCGCACAACCCTCTTTGACCATTTTATTTAAAAAATAAAGCATAAATCAACAAAGTAGTCCAATGAATGTTCAACGTAGAACAAAAAAGTCCGGTGGAAACTGCAAAACAAAAATTAGTAATATGAAAAATAAAAAAAACTTATACTCACCCACAGCAGTCTTCTGCCTTCTTTCTTCTCCCCTGTGCCGCAATAGAAGCTAGTCATGAATTAAATCTAATTTATATTGTGGCACACAGGACCTAGGGATGCACCAGAAATATGAATAGATATTAATAATTCTGGCTCATCTGGGAGGTTCTGTGCGCCAAAAAAAGCTAACGCAGCGACTCCTAATAAAAATTATAACACCTTTCCTTTAAAAGGTAACCAAACCTTTAAAAAACGTCTGAGATGTCATAGTGACATGTCAGAAGTTTTGGTCGGGGGGGGGGGGGTCCGAGCACTTAGATCCTCACCGATCGATAAAACGAAGCAGCAGAAGAGCTCAGGTGAGCGCTGAGCTGCCTAGTTTCTGATCGGCTTTTCTTGGAACGGTGTACGGGCTCAATAGAAAGTCTAAGAGTCCGTACAGCAACTGGTTGGCTTTCTGAAAAAAGCCGATCAGAAACGAAGCTGCACAGTGCTCACCCGAGCACTTCTGCCCTCTTTGTTTTAGTGATCAGTGGGGTCTCCGTGCTCAGACACCCACCATTCAAAACTTCTCCCTATGTCATCTTAGAAGTTTTTTAAATGTTTAGTTACAGTTGAAGCAGTTAGACACCCCTCCCTCTTGCAGTATAATAACTACTAGGGGCGCTATGGGGGAAATTATACTGCAAGGGGGGTCTGCGCATCTGACTGCTGGGGGCTCTATGGGGAAGGATTATCATGCGCTCAGCCTCCTGCTCTCACTAATTTAAAAGTGATTGGCCAATGCCGGGGGGAATTATACTGCTGTGGGGGGGGGTCTGAGCATCTTGCTGCCAGCAGAGGCTCTGTGGGGGAGAGTAATTCCTCCATAGAGCCCTCAGTAGTTACTATACTGCAAGGGGGGCTGTCTGAGCATCTAACTGACTGCTGATCGCTCTATGGGTGGAAATGACCCCCCACAAAGCCCTCTGCAGTCAGTCAGATGTCTAGATGCCCCTTGCAGTATAAGCCTCCCCCCTACCATCGGCCGATCACTTTAAATTAGTGGGCGCAGGAGGCTGAGTAAAGTAAGCGGCAGCCTCACTTTTTAAATCACAAGCCGCTCTGCTCCTCTTGCTGACCAACTCCTGCTCCTATCCTCTCTGGTGGTGTGTGCTTCGTGAAGCGTCAGAAAGGAGGAGTATTCTAGCAGACGTGCACCTATCCTGCTGCAAGTCTGCTAAATAAGTGCTGCCTTGACCGGCCTCCCCCCACGGCGGCCCCCCTCATGATGCCCTCATAGACTTTCAGCTTTAATTAAAGGGTTTCAACAAAAATATTGTGTTAACCATTTAGGAGTTACAGCCATTTTTTACATAGTTCCTTAACATAGGCACAAAACTATTTGGACAATTGACTGATAAGCAGTTTCATGGCTGGGTGTAGCCTGTTCCCCTTTCCTTCCTATTTTACGACAAATTAAGGAGATAAAAAGTCTGGAGTTGATTCCAAGCATTGATTTTACATTTGGTAGCTGTTCATGGAAACTCTCCATATGTGGTCCAAAGAGGTGTCAATGTAAGTTAAGGAGGCCATTTTTATGCTGAAAAACCTACCAGAGAGATAGCAGAAACCATAGGGGTGGCAAAATCAACAGTTTGGTGCATTTTGGTAAGGTTTGTTACATTTTAAAAAGAGGAAAAGCACTGGCGATCCCAGCAACATCAAAAGGCCTGGAAGAGCAGTGAAGACAACTAAAGTGAATAATCGCAGAATTGTTTCCTTGGAAAGTTAAACCCCTTCACAACATCGAGTTAAGTGAAGAACACTCTCAAGGAGGTAAGCGTACAGTTATAGAACTCTACAAACAAGAAATTCCTTCATGAATGTAAATACAGAAGGTTTATCTCCAGGTGCAAACCACCTGTAACACTCAAGAACAGAAAGCACAGATTAGGCTACTATGAAAAAAATCTAAAAAATCTGCTCAGTTCTGGAACAAGATTACATGGTCAAGTGAATTTGAACCAGAATCATGGAAAGAGAACAGTAGGGGGAAAGAAAGGAAGGGCTCATGATCCGAAGCATACCACCGAAGAAAGGAACTGCAGCACTCAAGATACTGTTGTACTGTTGTACTGTTCATCTCTTTTATTGAGCACATTGAGTAAACATCCACATTGCAGGGAGAAAAAGGTAAGTGAACCTAAATTTAATAACCTGTGGATCCCCCTTTAGCAGCAATCACCTCCACCAAAGGTTTCTTGTAGCTGCAAATTGGATTTGCACAACATTGAATTTAGGACCATTTCACTCTGCAAATGTGTCTTAGTTCATCAATACTTCTGGAAGGCCTTAAGTGCACAGCCCTCTTTAGGTCATGCCATAGCATCTCGATAGGGTTAAGGTCAAAACACAAATCCTTTTTTTTTTTCAACCATTCTTTCGTTGATTTACTTGTGTGCTCTCGGTTATTGCCTTGTTGCATTATCCAACATCTCTTCAGCTTAAGGCCATGGACTGCTGCCCTTACATTCTCCTGTAAAATGTTTTAATACCTGTGAATTAATTGTTCCCTGAATGATGGTAATAATTTCTTAACGGTCATTGCTATATTTTTTGTCCAATCCATTGAACTAAAGCTGAAAGTCTACGCTTTACATCTTCATTGTTTTGTTTGAAGTCCATTGTAATGGTGAACAGAGGCTAAACTATGAAAATTGTGTCACTGTCCAAATACTTCAGGACCTGACTGTATGTCAGATCTGAATAAAATCTAACTTCTTTACAGATTACATGGCGATTAAAAAAAGATGGTAATGTGACAGACAGAAATGGAAACATCTGGTTTAGGTGAAGTAAAACTGGTGGGAACAAAAAACGCTCAGTTTTAGAATAGTTGAGTTTGAGACACTGAGAGTGCATGAAAACAGAGACAGTCAATTGACACTCACTGGTGTTACTCAAGAGGGAAGGAGAGAAATTCCACGGGAGGAAGTGCACAGCTGGATGGCATTAATTGGAAACCAAACTGACCTCCTATTGGTACTTGGTTACACCATGCAGCTATTTTTGAAACGTTATTCTTTATTACCGGGTCAAACACGAGAAAGCACCGTTTGAATCATGCAGGTATTGTAGAATATAGCTCCTGGCAGAACGTGATAGAATCTCCTGACAGATTTTATCAATAAGAGGCAACGTCATGGGCAATGAGATCAGTGACGGGTGTCTCACCTCTGGGATCTTGGAGTGCAGTAAGAGTATCAAAGAGGCATCAGGGATTTTTCTAAAAGACAGGTAAGGGAGAAAATAAATGAAATAAAATATGTAATTGACCGTTCACCTGCTTTTTCATGGTTTCTGGATATTAAAAGAGAAAAAACCTTGCACTTTAGGTTAGTCTCAAAAACACATGGCTACATTAGTTAAATTTATAGATGAATTCATTAAGGGTTTGTCACATCATGACAACCCCTGTCAATATGCCTTATAGGTATAGATGCATGTTATACAGGGGAGCCCACTCAGGACCTTCTCTATAAGCCAAAGCGCAGGGCCATTAAGTACATGATGCACATGATCAAGTCATATTAATGGGCACATTTCCAATGTATGGCTGGGTAAAACTTACCCCAGTAATAACAGCTACTTGCCAGTGGTTTCAGGAGCCAGACCCACAGTGATCAGCATTAAATTCCTTTTCTTATCTGCACTAAAAGAAAACATCTGCATCAATACTGTGAGTAGCAGATAACCTACTTGTTAATGGAAGGAGGCAAAATCACGGCAATGTGATCAATGACAAGTACAGAATCTGACCCCTGGGATAGTTTCATTAACAGATTATTTTTACAGAAAGAAAATATGGAGTAATAAATTTATAAACTGAGGCTAACCTGGTTATGGATGTTTTCCAGTTTATAAAGTTGATTCCTTTCTACAAAGAACAAAGTACATACAAATTAAAAAATACACAAAAAGGGCAAACTTGTTAATTAATGTTAATTAATACACATTACCAAAATGCTAGCTTTTATATTTGCAAAGTAGCCTATTACTCAAAATGAAACTTTGGTTTAAGCTAATGAACTAATAAACACATGGCTGCATTAGTTAAGTTTATAGACAAATGAATTAGGATTATAATTTTTATTCAAACACATTAAATCCTTCTCCTTTTCTGCACTAAAACAAAACATCTGCATTAAGACTTCATTATTCCCGTTTTGTGTGACTTTACGTTAATTCACAGTCTATAACACACAGACCGAGTAAAACTTGCAACTCACAAACATCTGTTGTGTTTTCAGTACTGGAAGATATGATAAAATCTAACTTTTAAAATGTGATGGAGCAAAAAGACACATGTAGCATAATAAACAGCCAACCCCAAAATTATTATTATCTATTAACTGTAAGCTGAAACACTGAACACTGGCGTTGCTGCAACAATGACCTTAATGTAAAATTCCAGAACTGTTAAGACATTTTCAATCAAAATGGCATTTCAAACTAAAAGCAGAAAAGACATAGCATTTTGTTCTAAATATATCCGTGTTAGGCTTATTATCACATGCTTGTGTCTGAATGACTGGCAAATATGGAATATGTCAGTGAAAGGACAAACTGTCTGTAATGTCTTACTCCATTTTTTTTAATTTTTTTTTACACATATAAATAAGGTCTATCCACAGAGTTGTATTTTTAGAGGCTCAGGATGCGTCCTCAACCACAAACAAAATGTCTGGAAGAACTCGTCTGAAATTCAAAGCAGGAAAGAAGCTTCTATGTGTCTGACATGAATCAAAAATAACCCCATGAGGTCTGTTCATTTAGGCAAAAGCCTTGTTGAATTAGTAGAAGAGATTGTCATTTATGCTTTTTAATTATTTTATTTAATAAATAGCCAGGCTTCAGTCTGTTGGGTTCCATCAGTCATAAACAACCTAATATGTGCATTGCATTTTAGTGGTTTTAGCACGCTAGCACAATAAATCTCAAGATGATTTAATTTATCATTTTGAAGTTGGCTGAATAGACATAAAACTAGTGGAAACATCCCACACTGACACTATATATTTCTCTAGCTGTTATTATGTAGTATTACAAAAAACACTTGTCAGGGCATGCTAGGATGGGTATGCAAAGTTGGCAACCTAATTTTTCTCCTATGTATCAATATGATGTAATTGCAAATGTCAGTAGTGTAAAATTAAAGTAATAAAACATTAAAGTATAATATAGAAGATTTATGGCAGAGTGGAAAGCTAATGGCAGTTGAAGGAGACTAGTATCATTTTTATGTATTTTATAACCACATGATTATGGAATGGCACTGTGGAGCCTAACTCTACTGTGTTAAGTATATACATGAAGATTCATTAACATTGGTCACCTTTGCAGAATATATGTTTATTTATTTCGCCTTGCAGTTTTCCTTTAAAGGAGTTGCCCTATCAAGATAACCTCTTTACTAAATGCGGATGCTGCAGATGGAAATGTAATATTGGCGCCTATTTAAATTAGGAATTTATCATACTAAGAGCTGATCTTTGTAGCTTCCTTCTTTTTTGGCTAATAGACCTCAGCAGGGATCCAGCTCTATGACATACATATTCCTTAATATTGTATATGAAAACAATTTGGGACAAGTTGGGATAACCCCTTTAATGTGTTCTACAGGTTCTGCAAGTCCAGATTACCTATACCCAGGCTCGGCCTTAGGATAGATGGCGCCCCGTGCAAAATTTTGGCGTCCCACCCATCATAAAAAAATGCCCCATAAAAAAGCCCTTTTTTTACTTTTTTCTACTAAAACTGTGAGTGGCATTATCTACTATGGGGGTCTATATGTGGGGATGTAGGGCACTATACACAGGGGGGTCTATATGTTTGGATGTGGTGCATTATCTACAGGGGGGTCTCTATGTGGGGATGTGGGCCACTATATACAGGGGGAGCTATATGTGGGACACTGTATACAGGGGTGGGCCATATGTAGAGCACTATCTATAGGGGGAGCTATTCGTGGGGCTCTATCTATAGAGATGGGCTATATGTGGGACACTATATACAGGGGTGGGTTACCTGTGGGGCACTATCTACAGGGATGCTATATGTGGGACACTATATACAGGGGGAGCTATATGTGAGGTACTATCTACAGAGGTAGGCTATATGTGGAGCACTATCTATTGGTGGAGCTATTTGTAGGGCACTATCTATATTGGTGGGCTATATGTGGGACACTATATACAGGGGTGGGTTACCTGTTGGGCACTATCTACAGGGGGGCTATATGTAGGGCACTGTCTCCAGGGGTGTGCTATATGTGAGGCACTATCTACAGACATGGGCTATATGTGGAGCATTATCTATAAGGGAAGCTATATGTAGGGAAGCAAAGTGGCTCAGTGATTAGCACTATTGCCTTTCAGCTCTGGAGTTCAAATGTGGGCACTATCTACAGAGGGCTGTATGTGGGGCACTATCTACAGGGGCTTCTATGTAGGACGCTCTCTACAGGTGCATAAATATTTTAAAAGTGAGAAGCTGAAGACATCTGAGTGGAAAACTGCAGAAATGGGTCATGGCCGGGAGAAATCCATCATAGAGGTTTGGACCGGAGGGAGAAGAAAAGAACTAGAATCTGAGACGTCACCGGTGAGTCACTTAATGTAAATGTTTATTCTGCCTCTATTCAGTACTGTAGTCACTGTAAGTTCTGCAGTGAGATGGTGGGTGGTATGATTTTTTTTTGTGAAACAGAATCTCCCAGCATATCCTTACTATTGTTCGGGCCATGCTGGGAGCTGTAGTTTTACGCCGTACAAACCTATATGGCAGGGGTTGCACTAAATTGAGCTGTATTGTTCTGGTGTTGTATTTATGTATTGAGCTTGATTCTGGTGCTGTATATATGTATGAGCTTGGTTCTGCAGCTGTTTATAGGTACTGAGCTTGGTTCTGGTGCTGTATATATGTACTGAGCTTTGTTCTGGTGCTGTATATATGTATGAGCTTTGTTCTGGTGCTGTATATATGTACTGAACTTGGTACTTGGGATGTATATATGTACTGAGCTATGTTCTGGTGCTGTATTTATGTACTGAGCTTGGTTCTGGGGATGTATATATGTACGTACTGAGCTTTGTTCTGGTGCTGTATTTATGTACTGAGCTTGGTTCTGGTGTTGTATTTATGTACTGAGCTTGGTTCTGGGGCTGTATTTATGTACTGATCTTGTTTCTGGTATTTGTATATATTTATTGAGCTTGGTTCTAGTGCTGTATTAATTTACTGAGGTTGGTTCTGGTGCTGTATATATGTATGAGCTTTGTTCTGGTGCTGTATATATGTACTGAGCTTTGTTCTGGTGCTGTATATATGACAGAGCTTGGTTCTAGTGCTGTATTTATGTACTGAGCTTGGTTGTGGTACTGTATTTATGTACTGAGCTAGGTTGTGGTACAGTATATATGTATGAACTTGGTTCTGGAGCTGTAATTATATAGGATATATTTATAATAACAAAATTGCAGGGCAGAGGGAATTGTTGTCAGTTCATTGTATATTTCATGGGAACCTGTCTAGTAGTTTAATCCCCTTAAACCGCCACCATGCGGTAATACATGACCTGACAATATTTCCAAACGTATGTTTTTTTAAGATGTAGCAAAATCTTTAAAATCAACTTTTAAAATGGCGCACACTTTATGCTAATTAATCATTAAAGGGTCATGGGGCGGTGCCCCTATCCTGAAGCGTCACATAGTCCTGCCTCCAAAGCTACCTTTCCATGTTTGATTGACATCCCCCTGGCTGATACAACTTTCTTGCATGCGCCATTGCCTTGTACTACTTGGGGGGCTGTGTGGCACTATACACAAGGGGGGGGCTGTGTGGCACTATACACAAGGGGGAGGTGTGTGGAACTATACACAAGGGGGAGCTGTGTTGCACTATACACATGGGGGAGCTGTGTGGCACTACTAGGGTCGTCTGTGTGGCACTACTCAGGGGGGGCTGTGTGGCACTATCTACTAGGGGAGCTGTGTGGCACTATACACAAGGGGGAGCTGTGTGGCACTACTAGGGGGTCCGTGTGGTACTACTCAGGGGGGGCTGTGTGGCTCTATCTACAGGGGGCTGTGTGTGGCACAATCTAACGGGGTCTGTGTGTGGCACTATCTACTAAGGTGGGGCTTTGTGGCACTATCTACTAAGGAAGGGCTGTGTGGCACTATATACAGTGGGAGCTTTATGGTGATATCTACAGGGGGGGGCTGTATGGCACTATCTACAAGGGGGAGGTGGGGGCGCTATCTACAAGTAGGGTGTGACACTGTCTATAGGCAGGGCTGTGAAGCACTGTCTACAGGGGTGCTGTATGGCACAATCTACTGGGGGCACTATCTATAAGGGGGGCTGCGTTTGGCACCTGGGGGGGCAGTCAAGAGTTTGCTATGGGGCCCAGTCTTTCCTAGTTAAGCCCCTGATCCTGCCTATTTGCAAGGCTTTTGTTGGCACAACAGCAACATCTAGGCATATTGAGAAACCAACCCATTTCAATAGGTAATGGGTTTTGTCACATTGAACTGTATTTGTTCTCTACTATTTTGCCAACACAATGAAGTAAAAATTGAGCCATTTACGCCATTCGTATTTAAAGATTATCAATGTTGTGAAGAGTTAGAGTATTACCGACCCCTGAAGCTAGCAATTCAGAAAAAGATGCAAACCATTGAATTTCTAATCATGATTTAGAATACAATATCTCTGCTTGAGGAGGGGCGATTGGACACTTCAGAACCCAATTTAATCCCACCTCATCCCTAACCTTACTACTGTGTTTATCCAAGCCCTAACCCATCTATTCAACCTATCACTAATCACTGGCATCTTCCATTCTTCATTTAAACATTCAACCGTCACATCCATCCTTAACCCTTTCCCGTCACAGCCATTTTATGGATTGTCGTTTTAATTTTTTCCTCCCCACCTTCCAAAAGCCATACCCTTTATATTTTTCCATTAATAAAGCCATATGAGGGCTTGTTTTTTTGCGGGACGAGTTGTGGTTTTTCAATGCACCATCTATTGTACCAAATAATGTATTGGGATGCTGGAAAATAAATTATTTTTGTGGTGGAACAGGAAAAAAACTGTGATTCCTCAATATTTTGAGGGATTTCGATTTTACAGCTTTCACTGTACGGTAAAAATGGCATGTTAACTTTATCCTTCCGGTCAATAAGATTATGGCGATACCAAACTTACATAGTTTTTTTTATGTTGTACTACTTTTACAGGGGATAAACTAATTGTTAAAAATAAAATTTGTGTAGTGTTGCCATATTCTGAGCGCAGTTACTTTTTAATGTTTCTATGGGTACCATTTTGGGCTACATGAGACTTTTTGATCACTTTTTATTAAAAAATTTTTGTGGGATATGAAGTGACCAAACTTCATTCTAGCGTTTTCTTTTTTTTATTTTTACGGCCCATGTGGGTTAAATAATGGTATATTGTAACAGTTTGGACTTTTACGGATTTCGCAATACCAATTTTGTTAATTTTTTTATTTTTTACATTACTTTAGAGGAAAAATGGGAAAAAGGGGTTTTTGAACTTCATTAGTCCCCCTAGGCAGGGCCAGAGGCAGGGCTTAACAGGAGGTGAAGAAAGACAGATGAAGAAAGGCAGATGAAGAAAGGCATTCCTGGGGGCCTTCATTAGGCCCATGGGCTGCCATTACAACCATTGGCACCTTCCGATCTCATTGTGGGGCACGCCTTATATGCTGCTATCGTGATAGATCGCAGCTTTTAAGGGGTTAAACGGCCAGGAACAGCACAATTGCGTTAGTCCCGGTATCAGCTGTAATACGCAGCTAACACCCGCTGCGTACGGAGCGAGCTCAGCGGATGAGCTCGCTCCAAACATCACCCCCCACACAACATTACTCTGTGCTCTTCCTTCTAGACCTGTAATCTGCATTCGACACAGTCGACTAATCACTCCTGTTACAAATTCTCTTTTCTCTTGGTATCACAGACTTGGCCCTCTCTTGGATCTCCTCTTGCCTCACCAACCGAACATTTAGTGTTTCCCACTTTCACACCACCTCCTCACCTCATCCTCTCTCTGTTGGAGTCCCTCAAGGCTCTGTCCTAAGAACCTTGCTCTTCTCCATCTACACCTTTTGGCCTGTGACAGCTTATAAATTTCCATGACTTTCAGTACCCCTTGTATGCTGAGGAGATACATATTTACCTCTCTGGTCCATATGTCACCTCTCTACTCTCCAGAATTCCAGAGTGTTTAATAGCTATATCCTCCTTTTTTTTCTCCCGCTTCCTTAAACTCAACGTGGAGCAAACTAAATTCACCATCTTTTCCCTATCTCACTCAACCCCCTTACTAGAACTACAAATTACTGTAACTGGATCCACACTTTCCCTAGTCTCAAAAGTCTACTGCCTCATGATAACCTTTGATTCCACCATGTCTTTCAAACCGCACATTCAAGCCCTT
This sequence comes from Rhinoderma darwinii, assembly GCF_050947455.1. NCBI lineage: Eukaryota > Metazoa > Chordata > Amphibia > Anura > Rhinodermatidae > Rhinoderma > Rhinoderma darwinii. The sequence continues at coordinate 512,229,879 of NC_134687.1, forward strand.
ACCATCTCGTGCCCTCATTATCTCCAGCCACTCCTGCAACATTCCTCTCTGTGGCCTCCCATCTATCACTCTTGCACCCGTCCAATCTACGCTCAACTCTGCTACCAGGTTAATCCACCTCTCCCCTCATTTCCTCTACACTCTGCCAATCCCTTCACTAGCTGCCAATCACCCAGCGCATTCAGTCCAAAATATTAACAATGTCATATAAAGCTATCCACAACCTGTCCCCTGCCCAAATATCCTGATACCTCCCCAATTGTAATCTCCAGTCCTCACAAGACCTTCATTATTGCTCTCTTTTTATCTGCTCCTCATAACATTGTCTCCAAGATTTCTCTCGTGCATCCCCATAAACTGGAGCTCTCTACTCCAACAAATCAGACTCTCTCCAACGATCAAAACCTTCATACGCTTTTAAATATAACTGGATGGCACACAAAAAAAACACATACTGCACGATATGCAATGGTAGTCAAAGGCACATGGATAGAACTGTAAAGGTATAGAGTTGCTTACATCAACGCCAATGTTAGAACATGTCTGTCAAATGTAGAGCCCAAACATGCTGTAAATAGAGCCTAAGCGATCAATCACTTTTATGGGATGACATGAAATAATTATGTAAGCGGGTCACACTGCCCCTTTAGATAGTGTTGTTGCCCTGGTGTGTATCCTTATGTACCTGTCAAGTGCTCTTCTTTTTGTCTGTCTGCCTCTTCACCTTAGATTCTACAGCAGCAGCAGGTTGCACCCAGCCATCGTGAGACTTGCTGGTGGGCTAAAGAAATTCAGTTGAAGAGAGTTAAAGCCATTTTGCCTTGTGTTAAAGGTTGGAAGTGGCTGTGCACAAAGCCGGGCTAAACTAAAGAAGAGAGACTGGCTGACTCGTGGCCTTCTGAGGGGCCTATTCTCCATTAGAATACACAAAACATAATAATTTCTCAATTTGTATAATTTATAAAAAATATTACTGTGTCTAGATATTGCTGTTACATACTTGTTATGATACCTGCCGATGTTCCTTTGATTACATTTTGATGTATTTAGTACCGGAGAGAAGTTGCTTCTAGTCCACCAATTCTTATTGTCCAGGTCAGCACAATAGTGAGAATCACTCTGCCACTCATGTACATGAGGATCTGGGCAGTGAAACTTGGCTACTGAGCATGTGTGACCACCAGCACTGAACACATTAGGTTAACGTTCTGAAAGAAATTGAACAAACACCAGGGGGCGCTATAATAAGTATTTAACAGAAGTATCTCAATGCAGGAGCATTTTATTCAAACAGTTCCAAAATTAGAAATGTATATGTTTTGTGTGATCTAATAGAGAAATGTAATACGGATTCATTGGACAACCCATTTAAATTCAAGAGTAGTGATCTTCCTCCTGCGTAGCAGTGAAGTACTGTTCTTACATTGTCACAAACGGTTTAGAGTAGTGCTTTTTAAGAGATGGCACTTCTTTTCAAAAAAAGAATTACTCTAAGAACTCTGAGTGCCACTCACTAGTTATGGTATTGTACTCCTTGTTGCACAGAGTGTATAGCAATGTGCATTATGCCTGGTAGCAGCTAAGGGTAGTAGAGATCCCTGCAAGATAGTGGTATAGCAGCCACAGTGACCCACGGGGGAGATGAGCGATTCCGGACTAAGTAACTGGTGCAACCCTGTGTGTGACGCAAAGGTATGGCAGGCTGTGGCATAGAAGTCTCTCTGACACCCATAGTGGTACAGTAGGATGGGCTAAGAGCCAACAGTCAGTTTGGCGCAATCCAACTTGGTGGAACCTCTGGCGGAGATTGAGGTCCCCAGCACCAGTGAAGGACCGCTCATACAGATCATGCCATCGTTCAATTAAGTGATCTTTTCAACAACTACATCCCTATCATCTGAGAGCACCTATTATATTTGATGTAACCGGTTGGATCAAAAAATCAGAATGTCGCAGTAAATGGTCTCAGGAGGATCCACCAGGTGCTGTGTTTGGAAACAGATTGTTTGGCAAGCAAGCGGGAAAGATAGCCGAGCAAGGGGATGAAGGACGATCTATTAAGAAAGGGAGAGCAAAGTGGTTTGATGCCCCCATGGGGGATGGTTTCAATAGCCAGAACAACGTTGACGAAGCTGTGGTTATTATAAAGAACTTGAAATGGTTCAATACATTTCACTGTTCAACTACGACATCTGAGTCATCGTCTAGAAGCACCTCTTACAGGTATATTACATATGTGCAAAGAGCAAACAAGGACTAGAAGCCAAAAAGGAGCTTCTTGTATTACTAAATCAGTGATTGAAAGTATTCTTATGCTTACAAATGTTAGAGAGAAATACCTTTTCTACTTCTGTTGTAGATTTAATTGATCACTTTATCACGTATAGAACACATAAATTCTAGAAATTATTTTTCTGAAAGCATTACTGTTCACAAAAATTATTTTCTCTGTACATATTTCAAAATTCATTTCAAGTAATATGACATTAAGCAACCTATAAGCAATGTAAACGTCTTTTTCTGGGAAAATATCAAGCCTGACAGCTAATGGCATTTGTACAATGAAATGATAAAAGGAATTCAAGGTTACAAATTAACCAATAAGTATAATATGCTAAAAAGGTAAAAGCGAACTAGAAACAGGCTAGAAGAAAATAATTATACAGAATATTTCATATTTATTTACAATTCACTCCTACAGATGTGACTTATTATCCAGATCATTGTACATAATTCTTTATATTCTGCACATATTTAAAAAATTGCAGTGAAACTTAAAGGGAATCAACAATAATGAGAATAGGTTCAAGGTAAAAGGTGATCAGTGATGGAAGCACACAGTAGGTAGTAGTAGTGTATATAGGCGACACCCTCTACCATGTCAATGGAACCACACAAGTACATATATGAGACATTCATATATAAAAATGTAAATTGTTAATAAAAACATTTCACATATTTTTCACAGTACACACAAGGTACACACAAGCCACACTGTACATGTATCACTCACACAGCACATATGTACACACATTGCATTATAGCACTATGTAATTTACATGTACATGCTTTAATTTAATTTCCCCTGCTCTGACCCTTGGCAAAATATCCATGCTGTTCTTGTAGTAATTGTTGCTACGTGTCAAGAAGAATCCCTACAGACAAAATAATGCAAAAGAGCAGTGAGAGAGTTACTGAAGGTGCCAAGCAGGGCCGATTCTATCTTTTCTGCTGCCTGAGGCAAAAATTAAAATGGCACCCCCCCCAGATTTTGATTGACCTCCCCTGGCTGTTCTACATCACTACCAGCTTCCTCATACTTTGCGGATGCGCCATTGCCTTGTACACCCCTGGCATGCGTGGATGCAGCGATGAAGCCGGGCAGAGTTCATGATGCTGCACGGTACGTGCCCCAGTAGTACAAGGCAATGGGGCATCCGAGAAAGTTGCATCAGCCAGGGGGATGTCAATCAAACATGGAAAGGTGGGTTTGAAGTCAGGACTATGTGACTCTTTAGGATAACAGCACCGCCCCATAACCCTTTAATGAGTAATTAGCCAATAGCGTGCACCATTTTAAAAGTTAGATTTTGCAACATCTGAAAAAAACATACATTTGGAAATATTGTCAGGTCATTTATTACTGAATGGTGGCGTTCCCATTAAATATACAATGAATTGAAAACAACTCAATCTGCCCTGCCCTACCAGAACCAAGCTCATAACATATATACAGTACCAGAACAAAGCTCAGTCTATAAATACAACACCAGAACCAAGCTCAGTACATATATACAGCTCCAGAACCAAGCTCAGTACATACATACAGCATCAGAGCAAAGCTTAGTACATGCTTACCCATAGTACAAGCTACCCATCTTCACAGCATCGTTTCTTATTAGGTTTTTTCTATTGACCAGCGGCAATAGAGTTTGATAAAGGCCGGATTGTGGCAGAAACGTTACACCTTTTCTCTTATATTGCCTTATTTAAAATAAACCTATTTTGCATATTTCCACCGAAGGACTGCTTGAGTTTATAATAGTGCCATACACTGTGTCCCTGATTATAATAGTACCATACACTGTGTCCCACACACACACACACACACACACACACACACACACACACACACACACACACACACACACACACCATGCCTCCTGTACATAGTGCCCCCATAGCCCCTGTAGATAGTGACCCCCCATAGAGCCTCTGTAGAGAGTGCCCTACATAGAAGCCCCTGTAGATAGTGGCCCACATATAGCCCGCTGTAGATAGTGCCCACATTTGGACTCTAGAGCTGCAAGGCAATAGTGCTAATCACTGAGCCACCGTGCTATACTGACTACAGTACTGATTAGAGGCAGAATAAACATTTACATTACGCGACTCACCAGTGATAGATTCTAAATCTTTTTCTCTTTTCTTCTCCATCTGGTCCAGACCTCTATGATGATTTCTCCCGGCCACAGTCTATTTCTGCAGTTTTCCGCTCAGATGTCTTCAGCTTCTAACTTTTAAAACATTTCTGCACCTATAAACGAAGATAAAATTCTCAACGCCCCTAATTATAATAGCACATACACTGTGTCCCTCATTATAATAGTACCATACACTGTGTCCCTGATTATAATAGCACCATACACTGTGTCCCTGATTATAATAGCACCATACACTGTGTCCCTGATTATAATAGCACCATACGCTGTGTCCCTGATTATAATAGCACCATACACTGTGTCCCTGATTATAATAGAGCCATACACTGCACCTCTAATTATAATAGCACCATACACTGTTTCCCTGATTATAATAGTACCATACACTGTGTCCCTGATTATAATAGTACTATACATTGCATCCCTGATTATGATAGTAGTATACACTGTGTCCCTGATTATAATAGCACCATATACTGTGTCCCTGATTATAATAGCATCATACGCTGTGTCCCTGATTATAATAGCACCATACACCGTGTCCCTGATTATAATAGCACCATACACTGCACCTCTAATTATAATAGCACCATACACTGTTTCCCTAATTATAATAGTACCATACACTGTGTCCCTGATTATAATAGTACTATACATTGCGTCCCTGATTATAATAGTAGTATACACTGTGTCCCTGATTATAATGTCACCATACACCGTGTCCCTGATTATAATAGCACCATACACTGTGTCCCTGATTATAATAGCACCATACACTGTGTCCCTGATTATAATAGTACCATACACTGCACCTCTAATTATAATAGCACTATACACTGTTTCCCTGATTATAATAGTACCATACACGGTGTCCCTGATTATAATAGTACTATACATTGCGTCCCTGATTATAATAGTACTATACACTGTGTCCCTGATTATAATAGCACCATACACTTTGTCCCTGATTATAATATTACCATACACTTAGTCCCTGATTATAACAGCATCATACACTGCACCTCTAACTATAATAGCACAATACACTGTGTCCCTGATTATAATAGCACCATACACTGCACCTCTAATTATAATAGCACAATACACTGTGTCCCTGATTATAATAGCACCATACACTGTTTCCCTGATTAAAATAGTACCATACACTGTGTCCCTGATTATAATAGTACCATACATTGCATTCCTGATTATAATAGTACCATATACTGTGTGCCTGATTATAATAGCACCATATACTGTGTCCCTGATTATAATAGTACCATACAGTTAGTCCCTGATTATAATAGCACCATACACTGTGTCCCTGATTATAATAGAACCATACATTGTGTTCCTGATTATGATAGCGCCATACACTGTGTCCCTGATTATAATAGTACCATACATATAGCTACCCCTATAGATAGTGATCGACATATAGCCCACCTCTGTAGATAATGCCTCACGTATAGCTCCCCCTGTATATAGGGTCCCACATATTGCCCACCCCTGTAGATAGTGCCCTACATATAGCTCCCCCTGTAGATAGTGCTCCACATTCCCACAGATAGACCCCCCTGTAGACAGAGCCCCCCTGTAGATAATGCCACTCACAGTTTTATTAGAAGAAACAAAAAAACTTTACAAACTCACATGATCCCGTTCCTGCGCCATCCGGTGGCAATGCAGGCCTGCTATCTTCTGAGCAGGTATGCTGGGTCTGAATGATGCAAGCGGCGTGATGACATCATTGCGCCGCTTGCATCGTTGAAAGGCGCTGATTGGCAGGGCAGAATGACTTGCCCCGCCAATCAGCACCTCTCAACAACGGAAGCTGCGCGATGACGTCATTGCGCAGCTAGCGTTGTTGAAAGGCGCTGATTGGCAGGGAAGAATGTCTTGCCCCGTTAATCAGCACCTTTCAACAACGAAAGCGGCTAGCGTCGTTGAAAGGCTCTGGTTTGGCAGGGCAGAATGACTTGCCACACTAATCAGCGCCTTTCAACAACGGATGCGCCATCCCACAGCTAGCGTCATTGAAAGGCACTTAATGGCGGAGCTAGTCATTTTGCCCTGCCAATCAGCGTCATTGCAAGGCACTGAATGGTAGGGCACGGAACGTGCCCGGCCAATCAGCGCTAATGCATGTAATTGTATCTGCGTCCCATAGACACAGGTACAATTAGTGCAAGAGGGGGTGGCGGCGGCTGGTTTCAGTGGCATCACCGCCCCCTCAGGGAGACAGCAGGCCGCCGCCTGATGTGAGAAGCTCATCTCACCTCTTGGACGGTGCGGCCCTGGTGCCAAGCCATACCGCCCTTCCTGCTGCAGACTACATTTGCCCCAGGTTCTGCTAAGGTTAAAGGGACCCAGCCATGATGCCCTTCCTGCTGCAGACTTATATTGCACCAGTCTCTGCTAAGGTTACATGGATCTAGCCATCACGCTCTTCCTGCTGCAAGCTATTATTGCCCTAGTCTCTGCTAAGGTTACAGGGATCTAGCCATGTCATCCTTTCTGCTGCAGACTGATATTGCTTCAGTCTCTGCTAAGGTTACAGAGACCATTTGGATATACTAACCTGAGAGTTTGTAAATTGTGCAACACATATATTGTAAAAATTAAGAATTAGAAGGCACTGATTAACTGGAAGATCCTGAAACACACATTTTAGTTGCCAGCGTGGGCATCCTCACTTTCAGGGCTATATATACTCCTCTGTATGGAAAGGTTTAGCTGCAACTGCTATCCTCCTCTGTAGTGACAATGGTTTGATCTGGTCAACCGGTCTTATAGTTATATATGATGTGCCAGGATAGGTTCACAAGATCATGGCCCTGCTTTTATTTTGTGCCATTTCTGTGCAGCAGATATATCAAAGCCACTGTTCGAAAAGATTCCTTGTCACCGATGCAGTATTGGTATAAAGGAGCAGCAGATTCTCTCTGACTGGTCGCTGTACCCCATGGAGAATATACAGAAAAGAGGTGTGTTGTTTCAAGGTCATGTAGAACTACAGAAAATGACATGGACAACCTGAACAAATAGTACAGAACGAAACAGATATTGCAGTTAAACACAGGGAAATTTAAAACAAAGGTGTAGGTATAAACCATTTCCATTATGCATAGAACCCCTTTAATTTAACATTTAAACGTTAAAGACAATTTCCACCTTCCAGCGCTATTTTACAATTTACATACAGAATTATTCTACATAAAATGCTTAGCTCCTCTGTAGATTCATTGGATTACTTATCTTGTTCCAAACCTGTGTTAGAGTCTATATTTAATTCCAGAGCTCCAGTCACAATTCTGCTGGCTTCAGAGCTGGAATCTTCTAGTATTACATGCTAGCTGAATGTTTGAACAGAGTTTTCTCTGGTGATTTGGTTCTGAGAAGTTCAGTATTTACACTAGACACTGTATAGTGTTGATATACGGTAAAACAAACTATCCCACTGCTTATAGGAATTCAACTTAGCTGTTAGGAATAGACCTGACAATAAACTTGAAGTCTGTTCATTCTAATAACCGGCAGAATTGTGAATGCAGCAATGGAATATGGAGTGCTATAACGTGCTGTACTCGGACCCAACTGAGGAGTTGTATAAGTAAGTGTATTGTCAAGGGCAAACGCAGGATTTTTAAAGGGGTGTTTCCAAACACATGCTTTTCAAACCAAGTTATATTTGTCAGGCTCTGTTTTTTGCACTATGAGTATTGGTCTGCACGTATCCACCAGCCGAGCCCTTTAATTGACAAGTTCTAATAAAAAAAACAAGGGCTAGGCAATATGTGCTGACCACTACTAGTAGCATAAAAACCAGTGTAGATAGTGCCACATTCAGTCCCCTTTGTAGACGATGCCCTACAATGCCCCTGTAGATAGTGCCACGCACAGCCTATGTAGATAGTGCCACAGTGCTCCAGTAGATAGTACCACACACTGCTCCTGTAGATAGAGCCATGCAGCCCACTGTAAATAATACAACACAGTCCCCTGTAGATGGTGTCACCCCCCCCCACCCTTGTAGATAGTGCCCCACACCCCCTGTTGAAAGGGCCACATACGCACCTGGTAGCTAGTACCACACACACCCCCTTGTATATAGTGCCACACACATCCCCCTGTAGATAGTGCTACATACCCCCTGTAGATATTGTCACACACACCCCATGTAGATAGTGCCACACACCCCTGTAGATAGTGCCACACACCTCTCTGTAGATAGTGCCACACACACCCCTCTGTAGAGTGTGCCATACCCTTGTAGATAGTGCCACACTCCCCAATTCATAGATAGTGCCACCCTCCCACCCTTTTTAGATAGTGCTACACTCAGTGGCGTAACTACCGCTGTAGCAGCCATAGCGGCTGCTACGGGGCCCGCGGCATGAGGGGGCCTGTACTGCTAACCGGCACGGGCCCCCCATGCCCGGAGGCGCCGCTAGCTACAGCCGTAGTGATGCCACATTCAATAGTGTCTGCATCCTTCGGACGCAGATGCTATTGAGCACTATAACAAAGCAGGGAGGTATCACCCTGCTCTGCCGTAGGCTACTGTAATAGTGGCGTAGTTCTAGGGGTCGCAACGGTTGCAATTGCAACTGGTCCCCTAAGCCTGGGGTCTCACAGGGCCCCCGTAGCCACACACAGCTGACTGTGAAAGTCCTGCTTCCTGAATGCTGGAGCAAGGAGCTGACGGCTCCTTGCTCCAGCATTCACTCTGCCGTGAGCAGCTCGATGCAGGCAGGTGCGTTGTAGTGAAGTCTTCGTGCCTGTCTGCGCCTCACAGCACAGCTCTGTGCCTGTCTCACAGCACAGATCGGAGAAGTATCCTCCATCCGTCGTGGGAATGGGGATAGGTAAGTTAATATCTTATTATTTTTCTATTAGGCACTATGGGGCATTTTACTGGGTAGGGAAGGGGGGCTGATATAGTGGCAGCTATGGGAGCATTTTACTATATGAGGGGCATTATACTGTTTGGGCGGCATTATACTGTGGGGGCAATATACTGTAGGGACAGCTATGGGGGCATTATACTGTATGGGGGCATTATACTGTGGGGACAGCTATGGATGGCATTATACTGTGGGGGAAGTTCTATTGTGGGGGCAGCTATGGGGGCATTATATTGTGGGGCTAGCTATGGGGGCATTATACTGTTTGGGGGCAGCTATGGGGGGCATTATACTGTGGGGTATTACACTGTGGGGTCAGCTATGGGGGGCATTATATTGTGGGGCTAGCTATGGGGGCATTATACTGTTTGGGGGAAGCTATGGGGGGCATTATACTGTGGGGTATTATACTGTGGGGGCAGCTATGGTGGGCATTATAATGTGGGGTCAGCTATTAGTGGCATTATATTGTGGGGGCAGCTATGAGGGGGCATTATATTGTGCAGGGCATTATACTGTGGGGGCAGCTATGGGGGTATTATACTGTGTGGGGCAGCTATGGCGGGGCATTATACTGCATGGGGCATTATACTGTGACCGCTGCTATAGGGGCAATATACTGTGAAGGGCAACTATGGGAGGGATTATACTCTGTGGGGGCAGCTATGGGGGGCATTATACTGTATGGGGCAGCAATGGGGAGCATTACACTGTGGGGGCAGCTATGGGTCATTATGCTGTACAGGGGAATTTTTTGGGCATTGTACTGCATGGGGGCATCGGTGTGGGTATTTTACTGTATGGGGGCATCTGTGTGGCCATTATACTGTATGGGGCATCTGTGTGGGCATTATACTGTATGGCGCATCTATTTGGGCATTATACTGTATGGGGGTATCTGTGTGGGCATTATACTTTTTGGGACATCTGTGTGGGCATTATATTGTATGGGGGCATTATACTGTATGGTGGCAGCTATGGGGCCATTAAACAGTGTGGGGGGCACTATGGGAGCATAATACTGTGTGGGCTGATACGGGTGTGTATGGCTGGGGATTAGGTTGGATTAGAGGCGTGGCTTAAAAGAAAAAAGTAATTGCCGCTGCGCGCCGCATTGATTGTTCCTCTTTGTGATACTTGAAAGTATAGCTGTAAAGGGTTTGCCAGACACAGGTTCTGTGTCGACGCCCGGGGTTAATCAGCCTTCATCAGCTCCAAGGTCTGCTAGAGTGACGCGATCTGTTAACACTCAGGCTGGCAGGCTGAGGAGAGGGAGAACCTATCACAGCCTGGCCTGATGGTTCTAGCTCCCGCCCTTGGTCTATTTATACCCTCACTTGCAGCATGTTCCTTGCCTGTGATTGTCTGGTTTCCTGGCTCTGCGATTCCTGCTATTTACCTGATTGACCACTGTTACTCATTGACCCTGGCTTGACTGACTATTCTCCTGCTCTGATTTTGCTACTACATACTCTCCTGGTTTGACTCGGCTTGTTCACCACTGCCTTTTGCTCACGGTGTTCCGTGGGCAACTGCCCCCACTTCCCCCTTTGCTTCTGTGTGCCCTTGTCTTGTGTTGTCTGTCTTGCACTTATTGAGCGTAGGGACCGTCACCCAGTTGTACGCCGTCACTTAGGATGGGCCGTGCAAGTAGGCAGGGACTGAGTTGCGGGTAGATTAGGGCTCACTTGTCCATCTCCCTACCCCGATTCATTACAATAGCACTGTCTACAGGGGGTGGCTGTATAGTACTGTCTATAGGGGGGCTATATAGCACTGTCTACAGGGGGCTGTATAGCACTGTCTATAGGGGGGCTATATAGCACTGTCTACAGGGGGCTGTATAGCACTGTCTACAGGGGTGGCTGTATAGCACTGTCTACAGGAGGGGCTGCATGACACTATTTACAGGGGGGCACTATCTAGAAGTGCAGGCTGTGTGTGGTACCCAGGGGAGGGGGGCCCAGTCAAAAGTTTGCTATGGGACCCAGTGTTTCCTAGTTACGCCCCTGGCTACACTCCCCCTTTGTAGATAGTGCCACACCCACGCCCTGTATATAGTGCCACACAGCCTCCTGTAGAAAGTGCCACAGATAGCCCCCCTTTTAGATAGTGCCCTACAGCTGCCAAACAAATTAAAAAATGTATACTCACCTAGCCCCCTTCCCTTGATGAACGGACCTCCACAGACTCCTCCTTTCTGCAGCCTATAAGGCGCCAAGGCAGGATGCTTGCGACGTCATCTTGCCGGCATGTGCATGGTTCCTGTCCCAATGTCTTACAAGCTGCAGGCCTAATGTGGCATGTAACTTAGTGAATGGCAGATAAGGGAGCAGGCTCCCTGCTCTGGCATAGTATTCAATTGTCCTGAGGACGTAGATACAATTGAATGTGGAACTCGCTGGGGCACCGAGCCAATGCCTGGTGCTAGCAACGCCACCAGTGTGCAAGGGCCTTCTGGCCCTGGTCACAGGGGTGGGAGGTTCCTGGCAACTGGAAATCCCCCTTGCGTGCACCCCTTACTGTTACTGTAGTAACAGGAGCCCGTGTAGTTTATTGCAATTGTGACCACTTTACCCCCATAGCTACGCCACTGTTCTGGGCATGATTTGGCATTATATGGATACTGCATAATTTTATTTTAGCAAAACATGTCTCTCGGCAGTTTGTGGGAAGAATATGACACTATGTGGGTAAAATATGGCACACTCTAGGAATTTTTTTTAGCTGTATGTGAGCAAAGCATGGCACCCTTTGGATATTGTTTCATTTTATGTAGGCACTTTATGGCATTAACAGGGCATCATATGCACTATCTGTGCACTGTATGCCGTAAATGCGTGCTGTATGTGACACAGAACGGCTCTCTCTGTGCAATGTCATCACAATTTATTAAGGGACTATATGGCACCATAGTAACATCTCTTAATTACTCATTACTTACTTGGCTGGAGTCATAGTCTGGAAAATTCCCTCTTTCTTTACAAATCTTGTGCAGATATTATTTAAATAATATGATTCTAAATTAATATGTGCAAAACGACACAAAAACAATTTCAAAGATGTTGTTAAGTTTCAGCAAATTGATATTAATTTTTTTGTATAATTAAAAGTTACACAATTTTCCAATATCATTTTTGCATTGTTTCGTCTCTGTTTTTACGATCTCTGCTTGTTGTTATTCGATAGGAACATTCATTCTTTTCTTCCAGTGGATAAATTTTTTATCCATGGTCATGTGATGGACACACAGGTACTGGGATTGCTGGAAGACACAGCACTGATACACATAATGTAACTGTCACAAGCGTATCCATCACATGATCATGGACAGAATTGTATCCACTGGAAGTAAACAATGAATGTTCCTACTGAGTAACAATAAGAGATCTTAACCCCTTCCCGCCGCAGCCCTTTTTCAGATTTTCATTTTAGTTCTTTCCTCCTCACCTTCCAAAAGCCATAACTTCTTTATTTTTCCGTCGATATAGTCCTATGAAGGCTTGATTTTTGCGGGACGAGTTGTAGTTTTTCGTAGCACCATTTATTGTGCCATATAATTGTTAGAGTAATAAATCTAATAACTGTTAGATTTATATGGTATAAATATTATTAAAATGACTGCTTTATATTGTTTGAGATATGTATTAGATATGTTTTTAATCTTCTCTTAAATTAATGTATTCCCTATCATCTAAGATAGGGTAAAGATGACATCATCTGGCATTCCAAACTAATGAATACTAGGAAGAAAGTCTTTACCTTATATGGAAGTTTATTTGGGTGTATACCTATATGTACTTGGCATCATCTGATTGGTTAATGTGTGTTAAGTGAAAGCATGAACCTATAAATAAAGTCTCCGTCCACAGCCATTTTAGATTTCCGTACATTAAACCATTGAATGTGCAATCTCTCGCGATCGGTCATTTTTGGAAATATGAATGAATCCTGGACACATTTTGTTATGGAGAAAAGGAACTCAAGAGTGATGGGGATTAATCTCACATAATTTACTAGGAAACGGGACAATTATTTGTGGGGTAGAAAATGAAAAAAAAACAGCGATTCCTCTATTGTTTTTTGCGGGTCGTTTTTACGGAATTCACTGTGCAATTAAAACAACATGTTACCTTTATTCTGTGGGTCAATACTATTACGATGATACCAAATATGTATAGTTTTTTCTATATTTTACTACTTTTACAAGTAAAAACCTAAGGGTATGTGCACACGGCAGCAGGCTTTTACGTCTGAAAAGACAGACTGTTTTCAGGAGTAAACAGCTGCTTCATTTCAGACGTAAAAGCTCCTCCTCGCATTATGCGAGGCGTCTGTGATGCTCGTAAATCTTGAGCTGCTCTTCATTGACTTCAATGAAGAATGGCTCAAATTATGTTGCAAAGAAGTGCCCTGCACTTCTTTGCCGAGACAGTAAATTTACGCGTCATCGTTTGACAGCTGTCAAACGACGACGCGTAAATTACAGGTCGTCTGCAAGGTACGTCGGCAAACCCATTCAAATGAATGGTCAGATGTTTGCCGTCGTATTGTAGCCCTATTTTCAGGCGTAAATCGAGGCATAATACGCCTCATTTACGCCTGAAAATAGGTCGTGTGAACCCAGCCTAAGTGTAAAAAAGAAAATTTATTCTGTGTCGCCAAATTCCGAGAGCCATAACTTTTTTATTTTTCCGTCAATTAAGTGGTATCAGGGCTTATCTTTTGCGGGATAAGCTGTACTTTTTAATAATACCATTTTGGTGTACATGCGACGTTTTGATCACCTTTTTATTTCATTTTTTGTGGGCGATAAGGTGACCAAAAAAATAGAGATTCTGGCGTTTACAATTTTTTTATTTTATGGCGTTCACCGTGTGGGTTAAATAATGATATATTGTTCGGACAATAGTTCGGACGCAGCGATACCAATTATGTTTATTTTATTTATTTTTTTACTATGCTCTAGGGGGAAAATGGGAAAAGGGGTTTGTTTTTAACTTTTAGTTAAATTATTTTTTTTTTACATAAAAATAAACCTTTATTTAACTAATTTTTACTTTTTTTATTAGTCCCACTAGGGGACTTGAAGCAGGGATCGTTAGATCGCTTGCACGATATCCTGCAATACTAATGTATTGCAGTATATCGTGATTCTGACAGGCATCTATTAAGCCCTGCCGCAGGCACAAAGATGCCCCCAGGCAGCCATAGCAACCATCGCCCCTCCGTGATTGCATTGCGGGGGCGCGATGAGCTGTTAGAGGGGGTCGCCCCCTTCTTTCTAACGATTTAAATGATGCGGTCGCTATTGACTGCAACATTTAACAAGTTAAACGAGCGGGATCACGCTCAAGCGTGATGCCGCTCGTTACTCTGAAGTGTCGGCTGTAACATACGGGCGACACCGGTATCGTATGGAGCGGGTTCACTCCGTGAGCCCATTCCATACTTCCCCTACCCGACTTTGGCATATGGATACGTCAAATGAAGGGAAGGGGTTAAAAACCATGAGGAAATATTGCAGAAAGTATATTGGAAAATTGTATAACTTTTAATTGAACAAAACATAACATTAATTGGCTGAAACTGGACAACACTTCAATTGCAGATGCTCTAAAACTCTGAACAGAAACGAAAAAAAGTATTTGATTTGATATAAATGGGAACTAAAGATAAGTTTGTTGTTTACCATATGTATTTGAACTTGCTTATCAGCTTATGGAAAACTTTGTCTGGTTATAACAGCATAAAATTACTTTTACATTTAATAATTAAAAGCGTTTTCAAGACTGCAAGGACCCATTACCAAGCTTACCTGCCCAGGACCTTAGACCATCACTTAATTTATAATAAAAACACCAACACCTTCTTTGTGGAAATGTGAAAGTGGCCACAGCTTTATTAATTATATACAGATCGGCATGAAGACATCTTTTTCTCCTTCCTCCTTTTCCTGAAATGCCGATGCTCCCTGTACACCATCAGGCATGTAGGGTTCTAAATCCACCTTCATAGCCGTAATTTCCGCCAGCTGTGACATCTACAAAAGAAACCAGATAAACGCCAGAACAAGAACATAACCGCAGAAAACCTGAAAACCAAAAACCACAAGGAGAGGGAGGGCGGGTGTACCTCAAGCTGCAGCTTGAAGGTAAGAGGGCGTTCTGCCCCAAGACCAACACTTATATCACCTTTACCACGCCCGTCTGTACACCAATCCTGGTCCTGGGCATTATTTGAATGCGTTCACTCCTACTTTTAACCCTCGCAGTCCCTGACACTTTCCCTAAGCGGTTCAGTGTCTACAAGACTGCAAGGACCCATTACCAACCTTACCTGCCCAGGACCTTACACCATCACTTAATTTATAATAAAAACACCAACACCTTCAATGTGGAAATGTGGAAGTGGCCACAGCTTTATTAATTATATACAAATCGGCATGAATACATATTTTTCTCCTTCCTCTTTTTCCTGAAATGCTGATGCTCCCTGTACTCCATCAGGCATGTGGGGTTCTAAATCCGCCTTCATAGCCGTAATTTCCGCCAAGGTGGGGAACTGAGAAACCTACTCAGTGCCCCGACCACCCCCACAAAGCAAAGCCAGTCCTCCCTCGGCACCATCCAATAAGTCCAAAAGGAAGATATCGAGCCCGATATCGTTAAAATGTACCCCGTCTGGCGCCAGCAAATCTGCATTATCCCCTTCCAAGCACTGATGCCGCAGACCCACTCCACCTATAGAGCGAACAAAGCACGGCACCCGCACATTCAGCAGCCTGCGCACTCTGTCCAATGCCGCCAAGTTCCTGGCACCCCGCCAAACTGTACGTGCCACGATCTCGGACCATACCACCACACAACGAGAAAACAGCTGCTGAAAACGCGCCAAATCGGTCCGAATCAAGGACAATAATTCAACCATCTTAACTTGACCGATATCATTTCCCCCAGCATTTATAATCAGGACAACAGGTCCATCAGTGTGCCTAGTAACCGCCACTACTTCTGGCAGTAACTGCACCCACCGTAGTCCCCATACACCTTTCCAGTGGACGTCGGCTTGGGAGAAGAGGCCTAAATTTGTGCCAAGCAGCCTCCATACCGCACGGACCGCCGCCCAATGCACATAGGAGTGCCCCAAGATCCATATCTGGGGGTGGCACGACCCTGACAAAAAAGAAAATCAAACTAAATATATGATCAACGGAAAGAAAGCAACACAGTCGGAGATAGAATACGCTGAAACAAAGAAAAACGGGGGGTTAAAGAAATGGAGGGAAAGATAGAGAAGGAATATAAAACCATACAGAAATTTTTTCTCAATCACAAACCAAATACGGCCTAACATAAGACTTAGGGCGGATTTACACGAGCGTGTGCGTTTTTGCGCACGCAAAAAACGCAGCGTTTTGCATGCGCAAAAGGCACTTAACAGCTCCGTGTGTCATCACATAGGATGCGCGGCTGCGTGATTTTCGCGCAGCCGCCATCATTATGACACTCTGTTTGGATGTTTGTAAACAGAAAAGCACGTGGTGCTTTTCTGTTTGCAAACATACTTTTGACTGCTGTTGCACGAATCACGCGCGTCCCACGGAAGTGCTTCCGTGTTGTGCGCGTGATTTTCATGCACCCATTGACTTCAATGGGTGCGTGATGCGCGAAAAACGCAGAAATATAGGACCTGTCGTGAGTTTTACGCAGCGGACTCACGCTGCGCAAAAATCACTGACAGTCTGCACTGCCCCATAGACTAGCATAGGTCCGTGCGACACGCGTGAAAATCACGCGCGTTGCACGCACGTATTACACTTTTGTCTAAATAAGCCCTTACTAATATCATTCTTTGGGCCCCTTCAGGAACAAGGGCCCGGGTGCACTGATACTCAGCAGAAGATCCTTAGCTAAGTGCAACACGTCGAAAAAGGCCATACTTACAAATGGACACAGCCAGGTCAGAAACGCTGATGAAGGCGAGTGAGCAGGTGCTTTAAATAATAATAGCCACTCCCACTAGTCTTGAGGGGAGTGGTATGTGGTGCATGGGATGTGTAGTAAGAAATAATAAATGAATAGTGTATGTGCAAGTGTAATAATGTAAGTGAAATATAGGGGGCAGTAATGAGTAAAGTGCCTAAAAAATAAATGAATAATGGGATGCAAGTGTGTGAAACATGGAGGGATAGTGTGTAAGTATGGCCTTTTTCGGTGTTTTTGCATAAATGTCCTTGTTTTTATCTGTTTTGTCTGTACATCAGGAGCTTTTCGCTCCAGTTAGGGACTCGCAAGTCTGGGGATCCTTGTCGTGGATTGCGAGCTTGCGTCCTTTTGGCCAAAATGATCACTAATACCCCAGGTATTTTTCATTATTACTTATATTCGCTTCTTTTGGACACAGCCAGGTTTTGATGATGGGAGAGCATGGTGTGTTGTTGTTTGGCCTAGCAAGCAGGGTAGCCCGCTCTATGAATTATCAAGGCGTCACAAATAGGCTTCTACCTGGCTAGACACGTTGCGCCTCATGACTTACACACTATCCCTCCATGTTTCACACACTTGCATCCCATTATTCATTTATTTTTTAGGCACTTTACTCATTACTGCCCCCTATATTTCACTTACATTATTACACTTGCACATACACTATTCATTTATTATTTCTTACTACACATCCCATGCACCACATACCACTCCCCTCAAGACTAGTGGGAGTGGCTATTATTATTTAAAGCACCTGCTCACTCGCCTTCATCAGCGTTTCTGACCTGGCTGTGTCCATTTGTAAGTATGGCCTTTTTCGGTGTTTTTGCATAAATGTCCTTGTTTTTATCTGTTTAAGTGCAACACGTGCAGTCGCACAGGGCGCCGGCCGCCATGCTGTAAGGGGGGCGCCAGCGGGTGAATTTCTCCTGCTCTGCGGCTACTGCTCGGGGCGCCAGCGGATCAGGTGTCACTCACCTCACTACTGGCTTCCCCACGCTGTGACTACCGCTCCCCCTCTCGCCCTCTCCCCCTCTTCCCCTCCTCTTCTTACGTCAAGAGTGATGATCAGGCGTGATGACATCACTCGGGACGCAAGACAGGGAGGAGACTATCTTACCATGTGGTCCTGCTCTGGCTATTTCCCCAGGGCTCCGTTCCAGCAGCATCAGCGTACACAGTGCACTGTAAAAAGCCCAGCAGGTCAGTCAGCCTGTAGGTTTTGATTGTATGGGGGCACTGATGGGGGTCTAAAAATGGCAAATGGGCAGAGGATTCAGTGCCACCTTGGTGCCCATTTGCCACTTATTGCCCCTTTAGTGTCCTGTTCAGTGCCCCTTCGATGCCCATTTGCCATTTATTGCTCATTTATTGTTCTTCTGTGACAGAGGGTGCTAAAGGGGCAGTAAATGGCAAATATGCATCAAGGGGGCACTGAACATAAGGACATTACAGGGGAAATAAGTGGAAAATGGGCACCAAGGTGGCACTGAACGACACTGTTAATAAATGGCATATGGGCACATTGTTCAGTTGCTCCATAGTGCACATTTGCCATTTGTTGCCTTTTTAGACCCTGTGCACATTACGTTAAAGGGGTTAAAAATAAATTCTGTTGAAGCAGTAGAGGAGAAGTTAAAATGAAAAAGAACTTATGCTTACCTCTCTCTTCCCAGACGTTCCTGCGCTGGGGGCTCCCGTCACCTCTGTTCACTGTTTGTATACAGAGCAGCTGCAGCGGTGTTATACTGTCGACGTAATGTCACCACTGCAGCCGCTTTGTATACAAACCGAGAACAGAGGTGACCGGAGCCCCCAACGCAGGAACGTCTGGGAAGAAAGAGGTAAGTATAAGTTCTTTTTTATTTTAACTTTTCCTCTACTGCTTCAACAGAATTTCTTTTTGACCCCTTTAACGTAATGTGAGAGAGGTAAGTATGGGCTTCTTTCTTATTTTAACCCTTTCAGGCCTGAAAAATTTATTGCTTTTTCATACGTTTTTCACTACCCGCCTTCCTAGAGCCATAACATTTTTATTTTTCCGTCAATAGGGTGGTGGTCATTTTTTGCAGCATGAGTTGTAGTTTCTATTGACACCATTTAAAGTACCATATAATGTACTGGGAAACTGAAAAAAATTCTTTGTGGGCTGAAATTAGAAATAACTGATTCCTCCATAGTTTTTTGGGTTTCGATTTTACGGCTTTCATCGTGCGGTAAAAACGACAACTTAACTTTATTCAGCGTCTCAATACGATTACGTAGATACCACATTTATATAGGTTTTCATATATTTTACTACTTTTACAAAGAGAACTATTTGTTAAAAAAAAAAAATGTTTCACCGCATTCTGAGACAGAACTTTTTTTTATATTTTCGTCTAAGCGGTGTGAGGGCTTATGTTTTGCGGGACGAGCTGTAGCTTTTATTGGTACAATATTTTGGCACATGCAACTTTTTGATAATTTTTTATTATCTTTTTTTTAGAGCTAATGTGAACAAAAAAAAGTGATTTACTTTTTTTTTACGGCCTTTACAGTGTGAGTTAAATAAGAAGTAATAAAAAGTACCAACATTGCCCACGTGGACAGCTGTTTTAATATTTTTTCCTATTATACAAAAGATAGCCTTTGAGTAAACGGAGTAAGGGCCAGTTCACACGTTGCGTAAATAATGCGGATTTCCCGCAACGGAATTTGTTGCAGAAAATCCGCAGCAAATACAGTAGCAGCAAAGTGGATGAGATAAAACAATCTCATCCACATGCTGCGTAAATACTGAGTAGAAAAAACTGATCTGCGGTGCAGAGTTTTATTCTGCAGCATGTCAATTGTATTTGCGTATTTGTTGCGGGTTTTGCCCGTTGTATTCAATGGGGAGGTAAATTCTGCAACAAATAGCAGTTGTGTTTTTTGCGGCGGGTTCACAGCGATCCTGCCTCAAAAAACGTCACTCAGAAAACAAACAATATATTATACTTACCTAGGAATCTGTGTTTTATCCTCCTGGGATGACGCTTCATCTCATGTGACCTCCGCTGCAGCCAATCACAGTCTGTTGCGGCAGTCACATGGATGAAACGTCATCCCAGGAGGTCGGCCTGGATGATGTCAGGGGGCCGGCCTCCTGGGATGACGCTTCATCCCATGTGACCGCCGCTGCAGGCTGGCTAAGTGCTGCAGTTTTTCGCAGCAGACATTCCAGCTGAGAAACTGCCCCAAATTCCCTGCGTTCTTTTACGCAGCATATCCGCCCTGTGTGAACTCAGCCTAAAGGTAATTTCACATTACATCCTGCCCATCCGTGTACTGTATGCGCCGGGAAAGCTCCCAGAACGTATGGTAAACAGTCCCATACACCTGATGGAGGTTAAAAAAGCCCCAGTTCGGGGGGTACTGCGCTATTTTATGCAGTGGCGTCCAGTAAAAAAAAATGATACTGCATGTTTTTTGTGTCCATTTAATGTATGCGCCAGGAGCTTTTCCGCCACATATGATAAATGGACAGGCAGGACGTAATATGAAAACAGCCTTACCAAAATATAGGCCTTGTTCACACTGCGCTAAAAACGGCGGAAAAATCGGAAGCAGAACGCCTCCAAACATCTGCCCATTGGGAAAACGGCATTCTGTTCCAACAGGGCGTTTCTTTACGTGGCCGTTTTTTTAATATGGCCACGAAAAAAAAAGTGCATGTCACTTCTTCGGCCGTTTTTGGGGCAGTTTTTCAGAGACACTATAGAAAAACAGCTAAAAAAACGGCTGTTAAAAACGCAGTGAAAAACGCGACTTTGAATCAAAAACGGCTGAAAATCAGGAGCTGTTTTCCCTTGAAAAAGCTCCGTATTTTGAGAAGTTTTTTACTTTGTGCGTGCACATACCCTTAAAAACACTAGTGTTTTTGTAATGTTCTTTTTAAACTACAGGCGCTTTTGACGCGTATTCTTCGCGTTTTTTGCCGCTCAAACAGAACTCCCATTGACTATAGAAATTAGGTGCGATTTTGGCACATTTTCGGCGCGTATTACTTCCCGAAAAATTGACCTGACACTACTTTTTTTTACGCAACACATTTTTTAACAAAACGTGTCGTCTGCACTATACCATTGATGTCAATGGGACGCTTAAACCAAGCATTTTTGACGCGTTTTTCGGCGTGACAAATGCACAAACAAAAGCACCAAATGCCGACAATACATAACAATGATAAATGGAGTGGGGGGCACCAAAGGGCAATTCCGCACAGGACACCCCGTAGCCTAAGGCCGGCCCTGGTTGCCGATTCATTTGAATGGGCTTCATGTACATTGCTCCTGGTGAGAACAGCTGATCACTTAGGGATAGGGAAACCGGATGAACGTAAATAAACTCATCACCAGACTATAAAAGGGTATATGCAGTATGAGCCAGACACATGGAAGGGGGGGCGGGGCTTGGGAATTTTTAAAGACTGACTTGTTTTAAACCAATTTACGTCATTATAAATTGCGCCAAAAATATCAAGAGTTGAACACCTTTTCATATATTTGGTGCATTTTTGGCTGTCCACGTGAGGAATGCAATGCAGATTTGCATCATAATTTATGCCAGTTTTTGAGTAAATTATAATAAATCTGTTGTTCTGGCGGAGGCCCTGCCCCTTTGACTAAATACTAGCACGTTTTCGTGCCACTTTAGAAAAAATAAATAAATAAAAAGTTAGCGCAACTATAGCGTGTTCGACATTGTGTGACTTTATTATGCCAGAAAACTAGCGTAAACCTTTTGCTATATCCCCGTCGGTACCTCTGTAATTTGAACTTTTGATGTTCTTGATGCCTTGATCACCTAAAAAAAAGTACAGCAATACTGTTATCCCATTTCACAAAATAAACGTAATAAGGGGGTTATCCAGGGACAATTTTTTTTTAAATACTATTATTAGAGGAAAACATCTCACTTACTAATATAGTGTAATTTTCAATTACATTCTGAATCGTGGATTGAAGACCCAATCACGTGGTGCTGGAACTCCTGTAGTTTTCTGTCAAGTTATAACGTGCATCACAGCCCCATGTGACAGAGGACTTGCTTCCACTTCTGTTTGGTGTCGGTGTGTCATCAATTACGTGACCCCTTCTTCTCCATTTCTAAGGCAGTCCTCTTCCTAGTACCATCTCTTTTGGCTAGGGAGCATCAGACCGCATGCGCCGGCTCACCACTTCTCAATGCGCATGCTCCAGAACTTCCAGGGGATCCTGAAATTTGTAGTTTTTCAGACCACGCTGAAAAATGAAATCCCACCCAAGAAGCAGAAGATCGTGTGTGCGGTGATATTGCGGTTTGGTAAGTCCCTCGAAAATAAAGTTTAATGCCTGGAAATTATATATAACAATAAGTAAAGATTTTTAAAATTGTTTTGGGGATTTTATTTTTATTTTTGATAACCCCTGTAAGCTCACAATGTCTTAAACATTGAAGCAAACATTCTCTACTTTATAGCAACTTTTTTTTCCTCTTCTTGATTAATAATGCAGACCGTTTTTTTCTTTCTTGTTTTAATCATGCTCTGATGCTTGAGCCCTGGAGAACTTCTAGAACGGAGATGTTGTAAACCAACACAGCAAACATAAGTAAATCGAATACAGGCTGCCTGATTAACAGATTCTGCATACTAATAAAATATTTTAGGATTGAATCATTTCATTTGCTGAAGAGAAGATTGCTGTCAGCTTGAAAAATAGCACACAAAAGCTTTAAAGAGTCTCTGTCACCACATTATAAGTGCCCTATATTGTACATAATGTGATCGGCGCTGTAATGTAGATTACAGCAGTGTTTTTTTATTTAGAAAAACGATCATTTTTGACGGAGTTATGACCTTTATTAGCTTTATGCTAATGACTTTCTTAATGAACACCTGGGCATGTTTTACTTTTTGGCCAAGTGGGCGTTGTACAGAGGAGTGTATGACACTGACCAATCAGCGTCATACACTTCTCCCCATTCATTTACTCCAGCCAGGACGTGATGTCTATTCAGAATCCTGACACTACAGCATAGCAAGTGTAATCTTGTTTGAAATGACAGTTTACAGCGTAATCTCGCGAGATTACGCTTGCTGTGCTGTAGTGTCAGGATTGTTATATATTATATTAGCGAAGTGTCAGGATTCTGAATAGACATCACGTCCTGGCTGGAGGTAATGTATATTCACTGTCAGGACACTGCAGTAACGTTATAGTGTGTTTATGTGGCTGAACATAGCGATATAGCTATATGTGCTGTGTAAATGAATGGGGAGAAGTGTATGACGCTGATTGGTCACTGATTGGTCACTCCATACACTCCTCTGTACAACACCCACTTGACCAAAAAGTAAAACACGCCCAGTTGTTCATTAAGAAAGTCATTAGCATAAAGCTAATATAGGTCATAAATCCGTCAAAAATGATCGTTTTTCGAAATAAAAAAACACTGCTGTAATCTACATTACAGCGCCAATCACATTATGTACAATATCGGCCACTTATAATGTGGTGACAGAGCCTCTTTAAGTCAATATTCTGATTCTATTTTTCTGTTTGAGGCCTTTTTGCTAAAGTTACTATATTGCATCCTGATCTTGTACCAGGTAAACCAGTCTTCATGCACATGTCTTACATACATACAGACTGTGTGCATGGAGTCTGTACGAAGTCCCTGTGGCATGCTTAATACAGCACAATATCACAGATATTATCCCATAGAAACACATGTATTCGAGAATACCTCCATAATACGGAATCTGAAAAAGCATGCCACAATTGACGGAATATGAAGGTACACCTATATAAGTGCCATATTATAGATCCATACAACTCGGAGGTTGTTTGAAGTCATACTACAGTCATGTGCCTGATACCTTTGTCAATAGCTTCTATACTGTAAGTAAACTACTTGGATCTTTCCTGGCAATATACTCTTGGGAAAAGATGTGTATACCTTCCCTTGTATCAGCATGTACAGTATTGCTTTTTTCAGTGACATGCAAAATGTGCACTCATGCAACAGTTTTTGAGAACATTCCTATATATATATAAAAAGGCAAAATACAGTATATTTTAACTGGTAGTTATTACTTACTTAATGAGATAGATTTTCTGTTATTTATATTTCATATGTTATATTTTATATTTTTTGTGCTATTTTTGTGCTATTAACTCCTTAATGACCACCCATACGCCTTTTCATGGCACAGCGCTGCCTATTCACAGCACTGTGCCATAAACCCAGCGCTAGAGTGGGTGTCGGGCTGTCTAAATAAAGCCGGGCTCCTGCTCTAGCGGCCAACCGGCGTTACCACCAATCCCACCAGTTTAACCCCTCAAATGCTGCGGTCAATAGCAAGCGTGGCATCTAAGTGGTTTTAGACGGTGGAGGCTCCCTCTGTCACTCATCGGCACACCCGCAATGTGATCGCAGAGTGCCATTAGTTTCCATGGCAGTCAGGAACCTAACAAAAGCCCCTAGGTCTGCCATCAGTGCATGCTTATTAGGCCCTCCCAAAGGTTTACACTGACAGGCATAATACACTGCAATACAGAAGTATTGCAGTGTATTATAAAAGCAAGTAAACGATCACATAGTAAAGTGCCATAGTGGGAGTAAAACAAAGCAAAAAATTCTATAATAAAAATAAATTCTAAATCCCTAGTAAAAAAAATAAAAACTCACTTTTTCAGCTTACAAAATGCTTAATTATGAAAAAAAAACACATTTTTTTTTAAAAAAGCTGCACATAATTGGTATCACCTCGTAATGATACCAATCGTAATAATACAATCTATAAAACTATTGCGTTATTTAAACGACAAGGTGAACTGCCTAAAAAAAGATAAAATAAAAAACGTTTGTGTTCATCTTGCCTTTCAAAAAAATGCAACAAAAAGCTATCAAAAAGTCATATGTACCCCAAAATGGTACCAATAAAAACTACACGTCATTACACAAGAAATATGCCTTCATACAACTACGTCGTCAGGGAAATAAAAAATGCCTCAAAAAATCTGGCGACACAAACACTTTAAAAAAAGGTATTTTTATTGTGCAAAAGAAGTAAAGCATAAAAAAAGATTTTAGTTTAGAGTTTAGTATCGCCATAAGCATAATGACCCTGCAGAATTTAGATATTCTGTAATGTAAACCATACAGTAAACAACGTAAATTGAAGACGCAAAAAAGAATGGTGAAATTTCATGGTTCTTTTCCATTACCCCCCCAAAAACATTAACAAAAACAATAGATTTATATGTACCCCAAAATGGTGCCATTAAAAACTACAACTCGTCCTGCAAAAAACAAGCCCTCACATGGCTATGTCTAGGGAACAATAAAAAAGTTAAGGCTTTTGAAATGCGACGATAAAAAAACTGAAAAAATATTTCCTTTATTAAGGCCCAAAATATGCTGGTTACTAAAGGGTAAATAATAAATATTAATATGTACCTAAATATTATCTAGTGCACATAGTGCTTATTTTACAGGGCGTGTAGACTTTTGAACAACAACTTTACAAAACCACTTTATGAAACATTATGCCGCCTATGAGCTGTGGGCAATACACTGGAAAGAGAAGTAAATATTTTCAGATCATTACTTCAGCTTTCATCAGGTTCCAAAGTCAATTTAAGCGCTAGACCACAGCATCCAAATAAGTGAAGATACTGGCGCTCCTAATCCATGAAAACTTCACTTCTTTACTGTTCACATCTGAAACACTGCAACGCTAATGCTTTTCAGATTTCAAAGTTCTTAATCGTAGTTGTGTTTAATGCCCAAAATGCGTTAGTGTTCCAATGTTTGTATTTATTGTGATCTATAAAGAAATGAAGCTTTTAACAGATGATTGCCAGCATCTTTTTTCCACTGGAAAGAACCTTCTCAATTATATAATTATGGTAGCTGAGACTTGCTTTTATGCTTATTTTCACTGTACTATCTATGGATTTCTTATATTTACCATGAAAAGACGATCGACAGCCAGTCCTCCAACCAGAAGGAAACAACCTTTCTTTAGTGCATAAACATACTTTGAAGGATATTTAAGAAGTGATTCCCTTAAAGATTAAAAAGTTGAATATAATTTACAATACTAGTTGCAATATCTTGAACTTGCAGCAATATTGTTATTAGAAGGAGATTTGTACATGTCTCTTTCTGTGTTTTGCCAGCAACTTTAACCCCTTCCCGACATTTCTCATATGGATACGTCATGGAAAGCTAGTGCTTCCCACATTTTGCCGTATCCATATGACAAATGGTGGACACCGGCTCTGAAGATGAGTCGGTGCCACCAGGGCTAACCTTAGGAGTGTGTGTGACCTGAGCCACACCCTTAGACAGGGCACATCACTCCAGCAGGTGGAAGGTGGTGCTGCGTTGGCTCCCTTCCCCTGCTTGTGTTTCAGAAGCGCCCAGACCCGACAACTCAGCAGCTACCTTTCCACCTGGGCTGCTTATTCTCTCAGTGGTGTCGCTACCGCTGCAGCAGCCATAGCGGCTGCTAGTGGCTATACGGGCATAGCGCCTGCTACCTCGGTAGCGATGCCACATTCAATATTATCTGCGTCCGTAGGATGCAGATACTATCGAACACTACAGCAGAGCAGGGAGGTATCTCCCTGCTTTGCTATCTACTAGCGCCACTGTAGCTCCCTGAAGGAATGGAATCCCCCTGTGGCCGGGGATTCCGCTCCTAGATGGAGCGCTTGATGCCTCTGTCCATATATGGACAGTGACATCAGGGGCAACTCCTGAAGCGGAATCCCCATCCACAGCATTGCCGAAGATGTGCCCAGGGATTCCACTCCAGGAGAAGCCCCTGACGTCCACCACTACGTCTATGAAAAAATAAAATCAGTTAAGGCTCCAAAAGGTCAGGAAAGAAAGAATATGCAGTTGTGCAGGCCCAAGGGGAACATTTCTTCTGTTTCAAAAGGCAATTTATCAAGGCCATAAAAATAGGGAACCAGGAAGGGGAGGGCCCAAACATATCTGCTTTAAGCGAGGGTGCCCGTATTATACCAGAACAACACTTCCCAGCAAAATTCCCCAAACTGCAAAGGTGCAGAGTGTGGACCAAAAGGGAAATATGGAAGGACATTTATCAGTGCGACACTGGCCTGTGCAGAAAGGATTGCTTCACAGCGTAACACACATCTATGGATTATTTTATTGTTTTTTTTAACCCCATTATTATACCACCTGACTATGCCCTGGTGTACTTTGCCCAGCTTACATATGCCCGCACGTTATAAACTTAAATACCAGTAATACTCCAAACAAAACTACTACCAAGCAAAATCCACGCTCTAAAAGCCAAATGGTGCTTCCTCCCTTCTGAGCCCTACAGTGTGCCCAAACAGCAGTTTACTTCAACATATATGGCATCGCCATACCCGGGAGAACCCTTTAAACTAATTTTGGGATGTGAGTCTCCAGTGCCAGAAGCTGGCCACAACATATTTGCCACTGAATTGGCATATCTAGGGAAAAATGTTAATTTTTACTTTGCACCATCCGCAGCGCATTCATTTATGGAAAAGACCTGTGGGGTGAAATGCTCACTACAGCCCTTAATAAAGGCCTTGAGGTAGTTTCCAAAATCGGGTCTGTTCTCAGGGGTATCTTATTATTTCACATCAGAGCCTCTGCAATTGTAAACCAATACTTTGTAAGTCGCCAAATTAGTTCTCAATTTCACATGATACTCTTTCACTCCTGAGCCTGGTCGAATGTCAAGGCAAAATATTAGGGCCACATGTAGGGTGCTTCTAAAACCGGGAAACACAGCATAGTAATTAGAGAGCTGTCTTGTTATTGTTAACCAACTAGCAGTGCAGCTTTTTTTTTTTAGAGCAGATTAACATATGAAAGTTGGCCGATGATTATTGGGGCCCCAAATATTACCATTCTTTGAGAGTAGATAAAAAATGCAAGCGAATATAGAGATGAAGGAAATAGTGACGTGAGGAGTTTATTAAGTATAAAACATTTTTTTAATTTTTGGGATCAAATGATGCTCTAAGAAATAAGGCTCTGTTCTCAAACTATATTTTCTACATTAGACCTCTTGTCCCTGATCGAAATTACTGAGATCCACACAAATTAAACTGCTACTTTTCGGATGCACTGTTATGTCAGGGGTTATTATTTGATGTTAGATTAATATCCCAAAGATTCAGAGGTTTAATTGTCATTATATTAGAAACAAATAATAATTGGTGGAATGTTCGTCCATGTACTCACAGACCAAGCTAGCGGCTTGTTAATAGAAGATACATATTGCTCACATATCTCAGTAGGATAATAGTGGCTATGTGAGTAAATTAGTAACAGTGACCTAGGATCACACTTACTCAGACAACTGGCACCGCTTAAATTTCAGGTGTGGTGCACTGGAAGAATCCGGCTCTTCTGGAGAAACATGCTTACGCACTTTCGTGTAGCTCTGCTCTCTTCCTTATTTTCCCAATGCCTGAGACTAGTTTCTATCTTCTCACTGTAATAGCAATGGCATATACCACCCAGCTTCACCTAATGTAGGGAGTTCAGGACAAGTGGCAGCCTTGTTTGGAAAATGCAGTGGATTGCACTTATCCACGCCAGCCTAGTGACCAGCAGTGTGCTCTTTGTTTGAGCGCACATCCTGCACTAAATGCATTATCACGGGGTACTGTGGTTTGTTATCCAAGATCAGATTTAATCCACTGACCGGGATCCATCCAGCTGAATTGTTATTTCTTATTGTGGGACGGCATAGCTTTCTTCTTACAGAGCACCGCCTATAAGCGGTACCTTGGTGCAGTCTTTGATTACTGTGAATCCACATCACAGTAATTCATTCTGACCTGTAGTCACTTGACATTACTATTATAATCAACAAGGAATTGGTGGGCACCACTAAAAAGCATAAATGTTGTGGGTTCAAAACCATCATCAAATAGATAAAATGTCCATGCAGAAAAAGTATGCACTCTGACAATAGTTTAAAGTAGAGAAATACAAATGCTTTATTAAAGTACAAAAAAAAACACAAACAGTATTTTAAAAACAATTTAAAAAGGGGAAATGACTCAAACACATGGGACACAGACAATAATGTGACCATCCTGTGGAGATAACAAAAAGATATGTGGGGGGACACCAGACAAAAGGCAGATTAGCAAATAATCTCTCCAATCGACCAAATTACAAGGTGCTAAAATATAGCATGAACTACTCCCTGGACAAAGTATAAAGTGCAAGTGCTAAAAAAAAGTCTATATTAACATAACAATATATAGCTTAATTGAAAAATTCGACATATAATAATTATTAAAATAACAAAACATAAGTCTGACCCAGTTGGGAGGGAGAAATGGTATCATAGAGAAAAAGTTCTGTATGTCTGGTCAAAGTATACACCACAACTGAAGCCCCAAGCGCATCGCTAATGCAAAGGTCAGCTTTCTCTCTCTGACCTTTGCATCAGTGATACGCGTTGGGCTTCAGCTCTGTTGTCTGCTTTGATCCAGTTGCAGATCATCATTGTGGCAGTTCGGGTGGCTGCCCAGGGCCCAAGGCTCCCAGGGGGCCCATTGCTGCCCGAACCCCCTAATGCCCGGTGGCATCGCTAGCACTGGAGGGGGCACCATTGCTAGCGACAGCAACATTCACTTGTATCTGCATCCTCAGGATGCAGATACAAATGAACACTATAGGCTACAGGCCACGTCAGGCCTGCACCCTATAAGGCGCGGAAGACTCCCTGCACAAGCCAGTGTGATGACGTCACGCTGGTCTGCAAAGGTGTCCCGGCCGGAGGATGTGCAGCGCTCCGTCCGTCATGGGAGTGGGGCAAGGTAAGTACAATTTTTTTTGGGGAGCTGTCTGGCAATATATACAAGGAGGATATCTGTGTGGCACTATATACAAGGGGGGAGCGCTGTGTATCACTATATACAAGGGAGGGAGTGCTGTGTAGCACTATATACAAGGGGGTGCACTGTGTAGCACTATATACAAGGAAGGGAGGGCTGTGTAGCACTATATACAAGGGAGGGAGGGCTGTGTAGCACTATACAGGGGGAGCTCTGTGTGGCACTATATACAAGGGAGGGAGAGCTGTGTAGCACTATATACAAGGTGGGAGCGCTGTGTGGTACTATATACAAGGGAGGGAGTGGAGTGAGGGCTGTGTAGCACTATATACAAGGGGGGTGTTCTGTGTGGCACTATATACAAGGGAGGGCTGTGTGGCACTGTATAGAAGGGGGGCTGTGTGGCACTATATACAAGGGAGGGGGGCTATTTGGCACTATATACAAAAGAGGCTGTATGGCACAATATACAAGGGGGGCTGTGTGGCACTATTTAGAAGTGGGGGGCTGTGTGACACTAAATATAAGGGAGGCTGTGTGGCACTATTTACAAGAAGTGGAGGGCTGTGTGGGACTACCTACAGGGGTCTGTGTGTGGCGCTATCTACAGGGGGTCTGTGTGGCGCTATCTACAGGGGCTGTGTGTTGCGCTATCTACATAGGGGCTGTGTGGGGCACTATATACAGGGATCTGTGTGTGCCACTATCTACAGGGGGTCTGTGTGTCATTATCTACAGGAGCTTTGTGTTGTGCTACCTACATGGGGGCTGTATGTGGCGCTATATATGGGGGGTGGCGCTATCTACAAGGGGTGTGTGTGGCGCTATCCACAGGGTGTTGGGTATGGCTCAATCCACAGGGTGTGTGTGTGGTTCTCCCTACAGGGGGGCTTTATGGCACTATCTATAGGGGGGTGTGGCGCTGTCTACAGGGGGATGTGTGTGGTGCTATCTATAGGGGGTTGTGTGATATCTACAGGGGTTTTGTGTGGTGCTATCTACAGAGGGCTTTGTGTGTGGTGCTATTTACAAGGGCTGTGTGTGTGGCGCTATCTACAGGGAATATGTGTGGCACTATGTACAGGGGGCTGTGTGTATGTGGTGCTTTACTTTACAGTGTTTGACACAATTATAATCGGGGGCACAGTGTTTGGTACTATTTTATGCAGGGGTGCAGTATATGGTGCTATTATATTTAGTGGCACAGTGTGTGGCACCATGATAATTTTATCTTCGTTTATAGGTGTGGAAATGTTGTAAAAGTGAGGTGCCGAAGAAATCTGAGTGGAAAATTCTGCAGAAATGGGTCATGGCCGGGAGAAGTTGTCATGAACTCTAGACCGGATGGAGAAGAAAACAGGAAAAAAACGACTAGAATCTGAGAAGTCGTCACCTGTGAGTCACTGGATTTATAGAGAATCTATCACCTCTCCTGACATGATTATTATAGGAAATCCTTGTATTACACATAATGTCTTTGAACAGTCCAGGACTGATAGACAAATGGGAGTTACCATTCCCCTTGTCAGGAGGATGTGTCCCAGCATAGTGTGATACTGTCAGTATGTAGTGACACAGCCCTTTGACAAGGTGAATCGTAACACCCATTTGTTAATGCTTACACAAAAAGGTAGTGTTAACAATAGTTACAGCATGGCAGGGTGGCGGTGGAGAAGAGGGGCCCAAGTTTGGGTAACAGCCTGGGGCCTATGGTCTACTTAATCCGCCACTGCTTTGACCAGACATACATAACTTTTTCTCTCCCTCCATTCATTGCTTTTTTGCATCACGGATACCATTTCTCCCTCCCAGCTGGGTCAGACTTATAGTTCTGTTTTGTGTTGATTATTAAATGTCAAATTTTTCACTTATAGCTTGTGGATATTCATTAAGTTATATGTTGGTATGTTCCTATTAAGGGTGATTCAAAAAGGATTGTGGAAAATTATAGCCTCAGTATTTATAACCGAGAGAACAAAACACAATTTTCTTAACATGAAAAGACACACTATCTATCCAAGTTTTATCTAAAATGCTACAAATGTGCAAAGTGATTTCCATTGGAGACACGGCAGATGTCTAGGCGGTAGTCCAGTTCTGCCAAGACGCGTGCCAGAATATCCTTGGATATGGACTCCACTGGTTCAGAGATGCATTGGTTGTTCAGATCCTGTGGTTGGAGGGGCAGATACACTGAGTCCTTGGTGTAGCCCCACAGAATAAAGTCGCAGGGTGTTAGATCTGGCGATCATGGAGGCCAGCACAACATTGGTGAATCAGTGTTTCCGGTGCGGCCGATCCAACGTTCCGGTAGAGTTTCATTCAGGTGTGGGCGAACATCCAAATGGAAATGTGGAGGTGAACCATCCTGCTGATAGACTACATTTGGCAGACTTCCTCTATCTGTGGCATAAGCCATTCCTTTAACATGTCAAGGTAAGAGTGGCCAGTGACAGTATCCTCGGCAAAAAGAAGGGACCGTAGATTTTACACATGCTCATTGCACAGCACATGTTTACTTTGGGTGGGTGAGTCCCTCATGTGCTAGATAAGGGCATGTGGTTTTTCTGAGCCCCAAATTCTAACATTGTGGCGATTGAACTTCCCACTGAGGTGAATGGTAGTCTCATTGTTGAACACCAGCCTGTCAGCAAATATTTCCTCTTACAACACAGATGTTCTCATCAGATACGCCATACCGTAGTTTGTGACACCTGTCGTTCCATACTAGTCAGCCTGGTCGACTTTCTAGGACTATGCTCGTACACGACTCGAATCGAATCCTGTTCACTGTCTCTTTCGAAGTCTTTAGGCGGCCCGGACTTTTCCCATGACATAAACACCCAGTGGTTTCGAATTGTTTCACCCAACGTGAAAGTTGCAGTTTGCAGTTTCTATGCGGAGCACATTTACCAAATTTATTCTGAAAGTTTTGCTGTACTGTCACAACAGACCCCGTTCTTGCAAATTCCAACACGAAATAGCTTTTCCTTGCTTCGATGTCACCGTCTTATGTCACACTATGTAAGCACATTTCAAATTTGGCTCTTGAAAATGAAAGCTGTGCAGTGATTGGTTGCTATCGGCCAGTTTTACTTTGATATTCAATCACTTACCACTGATGTTACTATAACTACAGGCCTTTACTTTGCACCATCCTTTTTGAATCATCCTTTATTGATTTATTTTTAGGACTTTGCACTGTGTCCAGGGAGCATTTCATGCTATACATTAGCACCTTAAATTTTGGTCCCACTCCCTTTCTTAAGAGGCATTATAAACCTCCCCATAGATACTGTATAAGCCCTTTTATATAATGTTCAGGAGATCTGTTCTCACATCGACCTTTCTAATTCTCCTTTTTGAACCAAAAAGATGTATGAGAAAACAAATCTCCACAATGTGATGTGAAAGAGACCTAATATTACCAAACAAGGGAGAGGGAGAACGGTCCAAAGTGACTCTCCACTTCTCTACTAGATATAAAGGTGGAAGGTAGAACAAAAGCAGAGCACTCTTGTCTCTATACCAGTAATGTGACCCCCCGCCCCCCCAAAAAAAGCACCATTCATACACCGTAGAGTAGAATTAAATCAAAAGATTAATACTTAAGAACCGAGCCACATTTGGCCTTACAGGGGTTGTCCGGTCTTAGCAAATTTATGTTATTTTTTGTATAATTAAAAGTTGTACAGTTTTCCAATATACTTTATGTATTAATTCCTTTACGGTTTTCATGATCTCTGCTTGTTGTTATTCAGTAGGAACATTCATTGTTTACCTCCGGTGGATAAAATTCTGTCCATGGTTATGTGCTGAACACACAGGTGCTGCATGTCTTGTTACCGTTACATTATGTGTATCAGAGCTGTGTCTTCTAATTGTAGCGGCTCTGTGTCCATCACATGACCATGGACAGAACTTTATCCACTGGATGTAAACAATGAATGTTCCTACTGAATAACAAGCAGAGATCTTGTTAACTGGGAGAAATTAATACAGAAAATATATTGGAAAATTGTAAAACTTTTCATTATACAAAAAATAACATTAATTTGCTGAAGCCGGACAACTGGACTGAGGGATTTTATTTAGAATTAGGGGGGGGGATAAAGGGTTTATATTGGGTTTTGCACCCACCATCTTCTGTGAGTTTCTCTGAGAGTTCCTGCATTTTATGTAATGCAGTATAGATTTTAAGTACTGTACTAGCATTTGTAATATGCTTATTCAATCAGTTTTTCTTTCCCGAAGCAAACACATGCACTTATGAAATACAATAATTGAGCTACTTTATTTTGGACAGTAAATGCTTGCATTTGTAATGCAGCAATTGAGTCATTTTGGTGCATATTGTAAATGCATTGCTTATAGTTGTTATTTAATTACAATATTGTGAAGTGTTATTGCATATGTTTATAGTTTGATGACTGAATCAGTTTATTACAGATTGCAAATGCATACATTTATAATGAAACTATGTTTCTTCATTCAGTTCAGTTTATTGAGATTTTGTTAGTATAATTCAGTTGTAAACCTATGTGCAATACAAAAGTTATGAAAAATTAGGCACCTACATGCAATTCGTAATACTAGTAGTCAAAATGAGCAATGAACTGACACACTGTGACACATTAATACCTTCTTCATGGTCTTTAGATGTAATCAGTCATGATCTAGTGTAGCTGAAGCTAGAATTGGTAAAACCTTTTATTGGGAGAACAGAGCTGTATTTAACCAGGGCCCTTT
This sequence comes from Rhinoderma darwinii, assembly GCF_050947455.1. Classification (NCBI taxonomy): domain Eukaryota; kingdom Metazoa; phylum Chordata; class Amphibia; order Anura; family Rhinodermatidae; genus Rhinoderma; species Rhinoderma darwinii. Next base: position 512,264,846 of record NC_134687.1, read on the forward strand.
ATAGGTACAGTTTATGTAAAATGGACACAGTGGATCTCTTCAACTCTTTTTTCATTATATAACTGGTATTAAAGTCTATGAACACCTTTGTAAGTAATTTTTTTTTTTATTTAATAAAAAAAATTTTTGTTTGTTTTTGTGCCAGTTTCAATTTACATTTATAAAAAAAAAAAATTAGTCTCAGCCAAGTCTATAAGTTCAAATGAACTGACGGCTCGGCTGAACTTGGATCCTGCAGGGACTCTGACACACAGGATACAGATAATATCAATCACATCATAGTTATGAACTTAGATGTGATCGATATTAGCTGGATCCTGTAATGTGATCGTTATTAGCCGTTACCCACTGTCAGCTAAGCCGTCAGTTCAGAGACAGAACACTACAGCATCTATGTATTTTAAAAAGTAAAAATGTTTGTTAATAAAAATGATTTTGAAAGTTGCTTAAAAACACTAAATACATTCATTTAATAAAAAAACAGGTCACATTTTTACTGAATTCAGCTATGATTCTCTGGTTTTCAGAATAATTTAGGGGTTAAGTTCTCCCCACACACAGCATGCAGCTGGAGTTCATATTATCCACGCTTCATTATTGTCACCAGGACAGCTCATAAATAGTGTCTGAATCAACTGCCAGTTTGTTCCCTCTAACCGCATTGCCACTTAGGACTCCCCTGACTTGATCCATACTCCAATCAGAGTATGATCTCTATCTGGATTGTACATTGTCTCACAGGATTTGCAACTTCATGATTGCCATACTGTAAAGGCCCGATTACATCGTTGCAGCGAGCGCTGATCAATGAGACAGCTCGTTGATCGGCGCACAGTTACTCCGTCACAAGAAGCTATGGATGGGGACGAGTGGTACATTATTATCATGTCGTCAGCGCTTCTCCCTGTTTACACAGGGAGATGTGCTGCCGACAACGATAATATTTTACTTTTTAAAAACGATAAGATCAGCAGATGAGCGAGCGTTTGCTCGTTCATCTGCTGATCGTTGCCCTGTTTACACAGGGCAATTCTCGGCAACGAACATTCTATGATTGCTTGTCTGCCCGATAATCGCCGAGTATAAAACCCCCTTTAGTGAACCATGGGGAGGCTCCAATCTCACTACACTCACATTGGATAGACAATAAGTCAGTGCAGATAGAAGGACACATAATAAAACCGTTATTTTGCCTGTTTGTGCAATCACATTTCATTGACTGCATATGCATAAACACCCAAATCATAGCCCATGCAATTGGGTGTAAATGTTCAAAACAAGTTTATGAAATTTGTAGTAGATGACCATTTATATTAATTACATATTCTCAGCATAAGAATTTATTTCCTCCACTCCTATAACTCATTACTCACTCCTTAATCTTTCTCATATAAAATACAATTCTAAGTTCCCAATCGTTCATTCGTCTGCAAGGCTTCACCTGTGCTGCACCTATATTATAGAAAGACTTGAACCCTCAACCTCAATTTTAGACTGTTCACATTTGCGTTGGAGGCTCCATTTTAAGTCAATAGGGTCTGTTGGTTGACATTTTTGTTCGTCGTTTAACGGTACAGAAAAATGTAATTCACAATGCATATGGAACTCAGCCTTAGGCATCCATTGCAAATTTCTGTTTCAGGGACTTTTATGTCATTTAACAGTTTTGTGGTTATAAATACAGCCCAATAGTCACATACAAACTGACTTAACCCATAAATGTTCTCTAAACTCTATTGAGTAGATTCTGTAATGCAGTCTAAGATTTAGACAGTGTAAATTTACACAAGGCCGTCAGAAGATGCAATAAGTTCATCACAGTGGTGAATGCTATATGATAAATTTGGCGCATCTTACTTGACCTGCTAGGCACCCTATCTCCTTCTTATACCACCTTTAATTTGGCTTAGTTTGCGACAGAATTTTGTGCCAGCCCCCTTTCAGTTAGACCACACCCCCTATTGTAAAAAAACGTGTTTAACAAGAACTGCGCCAAACTGCATCAAGAGGCGCCAGATTTGGGCACAATTAACGACATATTTGAGCTGCAGACACTTTAGTAAATCTGCTTAAAGGGAATGTGTCGCAAATTAAACCTTTTTTTTTAAGTGTCGTTACTTATTTCTATTATATTTTTTACGTTTTTTGCTGTATTTTTTTTTTTTTTTCCGTATGGTGGAAAGTATTAAAAATTAAATAATAATTTGACATGTTTTCCAATGTTGGCCACCAGGGGGAGCACTTCCCAGAATTACAGCAAGGTGAATAAGGCAAAGCAACCTGACTCACAGCTGCTGTAAATGTGGGAGGGAACCTCACCCCCCCCCTCTCACAAGCCAGGTAAAGGTGTCTTCAAACTTCTAAGCAGTGTCGGCAGCCATATTGGGTGTGATTCTGCAGCTGGAAGAAGTTCTAGGACACACCAAAAGGCTAAGTGTATGTTCACACGCTTACTAAACAAAGGGAATACCGCTCCTGATTTTCAGCCATTTTTTAATGAAACTCGCGTTTTTTAAGGGCCGTTTTTGGAGCTTTTTTCTATAAAGTCAATGAAAAACGGCTCCAAAAACGTCCCAAGAAGTGATGTGCACTTCATTTTGGTCGGGCGTCTTTTTACGTGCTGTTTTTGGAAAACTACCACGTAAAAAACGCCCTGTCGGAACAGAACGCCGTATTTCCCATTGAAACCAATGGGCAGATGCTTGTAGGCGTTCTGCTTCCGATTTATCAGCTGAAAACATTGTGTGTGAACATACCCTTAGGGTATGTGCACACGCTAACTGCATTTACGTCTGAAATGACGGAGCTGTTTTCAGGAGAAAACAGCTCCGTCATTTCAGACGTAATTGCTCGTACTCGCGTTTTGCGAGGCGTCAATTACGGCCGTAATTTGGAGCTGTTCTTCATTGAATTCAATGAAAAACGGCTCAAATTACGTCCCAAGAAGTGTCCTGCACTTCTTTGCCGAGGCTGTTATTTTATGCGCCGTCTTTTGACAGCGACGCGTAAAATTACAGGTCGTCGGCACACCCATTCAAATGAATGGGCAGATGTTTGCCGACGTATTGGAGCCGTCTTTTAAGGCGTAAATCGAGGTGTAAAACGCTTGGTTTACGGCTGAAAAGAGGTCGTGTGAACCCAGCCTTAGAATGATGAAAGTGAAGTGAATGACTTTTCAGTTGACCGGTTCACACGCCGTGTATTTGACATGTTTTGTTTTGCACATTTTACGTGCAAAAAAACACATAATAAACGCTTGATTACACTTGATTTTGCGTGTTTGGGGGATTTGTGTGTGTGTGGGGGGGGGTGCTCGCCGCTGATTCTTCAAAACAGCTGATAAGCGGCTATGAAGTATCAGCGGCGCCCGTGCACACTCCGATCTGCCACACACACACACGGGAAAAGTCTTAAAGGGGTCGTCCAGGAAAACATGGCGCAGCACCTGTCCTCAGGTCGTGTGTGGTATTACAACTCTGTCCTATTCACTTCAATGAAGGTGAACTGCAATACCAGACACGACCTGAGGACAGGTGCGGCGCTGTGTCTCCAGTCCAGACACCCCTTCTGTCCTGAGATGACACGATGGGGGAGGTGGGTGTCAGAGCCACCCACCGCCATCACTGCAAACAGAACCACACAACTACGGCATGAGGGCAGGGCTTGTCCTGAGTGCACTGTCTCTTGTTATGGACAGATTTATAGTCACATGAACCCCGTCTGATGAACCGGTAACCTAAGTCCGATCACATGACAGAGGAGGATCACCAAAAACCCTGTGCACCCTCAGCCCGTCCATCCAGCCCTTTCCTGGTTATATCTGCGTCTGGGAAAGCTGGGTGACCACCATTACCCCTCCTACTGGAGTGTTTAGGGATGTGACTAATGAACCTCTCACACTCCAGTGGGAGGGGTAATGGTGGTCACCCAGCTTTCCCAGACCCCTGAACGGTAAATCTCTCTAGTTGTGCTGAGACTGAGAGGTTCATTAGTCACATCCCCAAACAGTCTCAGCACAACTAGAGATTTATCGATCAGGGCTTTCCCAGTACAGTTTCTTCATGTGTCCTTCACACAAGGGGGGGGCCCGTTAGGGGGGGGGCCGTCGGGGGGGGGGGGCGTTGGGGGGGCCGTTAGGGGGGCCATCGTGGAGGGGGACCCGTTAGGGGGGGCCGTCGGGGGGGGCCGTTAGGGGGGGGCCGTCGGGGGTCACCAGAGCGGCGGTCTTTGAGAGAGAGAGTGGGACATGCAGAGACACACATCTTACCTGCAGTGTAGCTGGTCTTCAAGATGGCGCCTGCTCTCTCCCTGCAAACAGCCGCTCTGCTCTGTGTGACTCTGACCTGCGTCTGCGCAGTACAGAGCCATAGAGCAAAGTCAATGGAACGGGTACCGTTCATTGACTCCTATGGACTGTAGCTGCCGTATTCCACGTCTGTATGTGTCGTTAATCGACACATACAGAGATGAAAAACAACATGGCAGCCCCCATAGTGAAGTAAAAGTTAGAAAAAAGAAAAAAGTAAAACACAAACACACACATAAATAAAAGATTTTATAATAAAACACTAAATGCAAATTGATATCAAAATATTTTTTTTCGTGACACTGTTCCTTTAACTCTTCTATATCCTACTCATCACAATGCACTTTGAATGTGGCAGAGTGACAAGTTCATACAGCAATTTTTTTGTTCTGCATTGTAAATTACTGCTCTACTGGAAAAACACATCACTTTGTACCTGTTGTGTTATTCTGTGTAGATTGTAAGCTCATATGGACAGGGTCCTCACTTTTATTTCACCGCCAGATGGTCATGTTTTTCAGTACAAATTCTCTTGATTATACTATGCAGCTGAATATTTTGGCACCATATAAATGAAGGTGATTACTTACTCCTTTAAGAATTCAAGCATACAACGTTTGTAAAAACAGTATCCATAAAAGGCTATTAAACAAGGCCAAATAGATTGCAGCCATGGATGCAGCATTGCTTACTGATTATAATTACAGGTTATATTTTTAAATGTGTTCAATTTACTGTTTAATCGAGTTTTTAATGTATCCTCTATCAATTCCATTTATTGAAGCACTTCTCTATCTACAAGAAATCTACATGACTGTTCATTCTGGTTCTTGGTAATTGTGATTAAAGGGAATGTGTCATCAAAAAATTACCTATTATTTCAATGAAGTTTTACATGAAACATATTTTTTAGGAATTTTAGTGTTTTTTTTAAATTATTTCTATGTCATTATCTATATTAAAACATAATCGTAAAATCTTGCAGTCTTCACACTGGCCACTGAGCCTCACAATAGACTAACACTTCCTGTTCTGTAGAGATCACTTCTCAGGAGTCATCTCATTATCATTAGAGGCAGGATTATACTGACATGCATACCTCCCAACCGTCCAGGATTCAGCGAGGCAGTCCCGTATTCTGGGTTGTGTCCTGCTGTCCAGGGCGGCTGGTGGTATGTCCCGGTGTCAACTATATCTGCATCCTCAAGACCAGTGACGTCACTGTAGTGACTTTAGTAACATCAGGGGCTCCCTCCTGGAGCGGACTACCCGGCTAGAACATTGCCGATGCTCTGACTGTGATTCTGCTCCTGGAGGAGCCCCTGACATCACTATCCATATATGGACAGTGACATCAGGGGCTCCTCCTGAAGCGGAGTCCCCAGCCAGAGCGTTTCCGATGCTCTTGCCTGGGATTCCGCTCCTAGAAGGAGCCCCAATGGGGAAGTTGGTGCTATCCAAAGGGGGTGTAGCACTATTTACTTTGGCATTGGGGCACTGTATGGGCACTCTCTACAGGGACACTGTGGCGCTATCTACATAGGCACTGTGGGTGGCACTATCTACATGGTCATATGTCACTTCATATGTGTGCACAATGGTACTTTATATGTGGGCACTGTGGCACTTTATACGTGGGCCCTGTGGCAAAATGTGGGCACTGTGGCACTTTCTGCAGTGGGCACTGGCACCATCCATGTGGGCACTGTCTACAGTGGGCACTGTGACACTATCTACAGGAGCATTGCGACACTATGGGGCATTATACTGCATGGGAACAGCTATGGGGCATTATACTGTATGGGGGCAGCTATGGGGCATTATACTGTATGCTGGCAGCTGAGGGGCATTATACAGTATAGGGGCAGCTGTGAGGTCATTAAATTGCATCTATGGTGGCATTATACTGTATAGGGGCATTATACTGTGTGGGAACAACTATTTGGCATTATACTGTGTGGCAGGCCCTATTGGGTATTATACTGTGTGGGAAGCAGCTATAGTGACATTATACTATGTGGGGGTTTATGGGGGCACTATACTGTGGGGAGGCTGAATCGGGGGTGTATGGGCGGGGTTAGGAGCAGGGTTATGGGTGTGGCTTGAGATTGGGTGGGGTTAGGGCGTGACGTAAAAAAACCCATTTGTTTTTCTTTGCACTACTTGAAAGTTGGGAGGTATGATGACAGGTAACACCTCTATATAGATAACACATAATCCATCATTCACAATAGACTGACTCGTCCTGTTCTGTAGAGATTAAATCTCAGAAATCAGTTAATTATCATCACAGGCAGGATTACAATAAAAAGTAACACCTATAGAAAAAGATAACACAGGATCCATTATTGACAATAGGTGATGGACACAGCTCCCCTCCTATCCCTTCCTGCACAATGACCTCTGCCCAGGTCACAAAGCATGCATAGAACACTCTCAAATTTAAGTTAAGGGGGCCCAACATGTTCACAGGTTTCTATTGTCATGTGGCTGTTGTAAAACATCTCTAAATGCTGTTAACCGCAGCTCAGGCAAGATGGCTTTCCCCATAATCATGTACTGAAGATAGAATAAAAAATCTACATTCAGAAAATAAAAACAGATTAGAATTATCCGGTTTCAGGCCCCATGCATACGAGCGTAGAATTAGTCCGTAATTACGGACCAATTCACTACTATTGCCCACGTACACCTTCCCGTATATTTATGGGAAGGTGTCCGTGCCGTAGAAAGGCTCCGCAAAAGATAGGACATGTCCTATTTTTTGCTTTTACGAAAGTGTGGGTTGCTGTTCACGGCCGGCTGTGCCCGTAATCACGGACAGTGATTACGGGCACGGTTGTGTGCATGGGGCCTCAATTAGTAAAAAAAATTTTGGTGATACGTTCCCTTTAATTAAACTCACAGCATTCACGGATTTGTGGAAACGTGTTGACTATAATGCACGCAGATTGTTCACCTACTCACATTAATACCTCATTCACACAGCTATAATCCAGACTAATTTTAGCATCCATATTACAATTGTAAGTTGTGGCCTGACTGCTGGTCTAATGAACAGGAACTAGCAGCATCCTAGATCTCTAGGATGCTGTTAGTTCAGATCAGTAGACCGGAGGTGGGTCTGTTACTTGCGTGTGTAATACTGTTACTAAAATACGGATTCTAAAATGCAGCCAGATTACAGCCATTTGAACTCCGTTGTCAGCTCTAAATGGGACACTAAAGAGGTTTTCCCATCAGAGACATTTATGACATATCCACAGGATATGTCATAAATGTCAGATAGATGCGGGTCCAACCTCTGGGACCCGCACCTATCTCTAGAATGGGGCCCCCTAAACCCCATTCTAGCTTACTCTGCTCCGCTGCCTCCCCGGACACTTTCTTGTTAGGTGGTTGGGGGTTACTAAAATAGCCGAGTGCTCGCTGAGCTACGCTGTTTCCGTAACTCCCATAGAAGTGAATGGGAGTTACTGGAACAGCGTAGCACAGCGAGCTACGCTGTTTCCGGGAACTCGGTAGCTACGAAAACAGCGTAGCTCGCCGTGCTACGCTGTTTTTCGTAACCCCATTCACTTCTATGGGAGCTACGGTATCAGATCAGCGTAGCTCAGTGAGCTCGGCTGTTTCTGTAACTCCCGACCACCTAACCAGGAAGTGGCCGGGAGACAGAGGGAGCAGAGTAAGCTAGAATGTGGTTTAGGGGTCCCCATTCTGGAAATTGGTGCGGGTCGCAGAGGTGGAACCCACATCTTTCTGACATTTATGACGTATACTGTGTATTTTTCATAAATGTCCAAGATGGCAAAACCCCTTTAAACCTAGAAATTAATGCTAAAAATATATAGGGGATTAACTTGTCCATAGTATTTGTCTTCTGAAATCTCGCAGAGAACACAGTTTAGGAGCCAGCTTACAATTCTGTCTCAGACATGGGATTGTGGAAAGGAGGATGGCAAAATGGCTGATTTCCTAGGATAGATATAGAAGAATTCTTATATATTTCTCAGTTTTAATTGCAATATGAGACAGAATAGTATCAAAGGAAGGGTCGAGATTGAGGGAGGAATTGCTCAGAGATACATATTTAATTTGTGTGATATTTTATATATTTTTACATTTTCTTTAAAAGGCTAAGCTCAAGTGGTTAATTCACGAACTTACAACTTCAAGTAATGTTTTACTGAACACCGGCATTCCAAACACCTTTTCCAACAATATATCACATATAATAACATGCTTGGGTAGTGAATTTCTTACAAAATATGTAAACTCTACCTTATTTTATGTAAACTGTGTTTTGCATCACTCTTTGTATTTGTGAGTACAGATTCATTTTAGTGGCCTTAGCCCTGTGTGGATGTTGCATTTATATTTGCAAAGGGAAACCATGATGGCAGGGATATTTGTATAACTGGGCTGCCAGGAGGTATTGTTTTTCATTTCATAATTATTTGTGCTTTATGTGACTTTGCATAGTTTTGTTTGTGTATTTGCATCTTCAATATCCATAGCTTATAATGACCTTACAGCTTTTTGTACACAGAAAATTGTTCTAAATATCATTTTATTGTTTCTATAAAAATGTGATCTGTCTAGAAATGCCCCGCCCTTAAACAATTGTGGCAGGAATTTTTATAATTGCTGATCCAAGCAGGCATGTCAAGTATTCTACATCTGCCCCGTCCATACCCTGCATTGTTCAATGTAACAATATAAAAAAACATTCTTCAAGGAAGTATTTAGGCTTGTACGCATTACTAGCATGCACTGACTCGCATATAACATCTATACCTAAAACAAATGTGCACATTTCCTAAAGTAGTCACATATTCTAGTCATTGATGAACACTTGCTACACATTCCAGGGCGGCAGTATTTTCATTTAGAAATCACAAATGGCTTTACATCTGCTTAAAGGAACAGCGTCATCACAATTTTTTTTTTCATATGTTCAAGATGTTAGTGCTTTATTAAAAACGCTTATATTTATTTGTGTGTTTGTGTTTTACTTTTTCTTATTTTTACACTTTTTCTTCCCTATGGGGGCTGCCATTTTTTGTTCCATTTCTGTGTGTGTCGATTAACGACACATACAGACATGGAATACGGCAGCCACAGTCCCATAGGGACTGCGAACGGCTCCCGTCCCATTCACTTGTGTGTATGGCGTCTGTGTGGGAACTGCGCATGCGCCGCTCCCACACAGTCCAATTTGAAATTGGCGCCGTCCGGCGCCATTTTCCTGTGGACCGGAAGTCGCGGCCGGACAGTAATATTACTACTTCCGGTCGCGGCTTCCGGACTTGTGCACTTGGACCAGCGGCAGCAGACGGAGCGGACGGGCCGGAGGGAGCCGCGGCGGCAGGAGCAGGTAAGAGATTTCAATGTATGTTCGTGTTTGTGTGTGTTTACTACTGTATGTAAACCTACTACACTGTGTGTTAGCTCAAAAAATGGCGACACACAGTGTAGGAGGTTAGACCGTTCAAACCCCTCGTTTATCCCGGCACTAGCCAGGATAAAGGAGGGGGGGATGCTGAGAGCTCACTAGAGCGAGGGCTTTTTACCCAATTTTGCAGCAGAAAAGCTATGTGGTTGCTTTACCACATGCAATGCTGCAATTTTGGGAATGGCTCCATCTAGTGACCAGAAATGGTAAATACTATAAATTTGAATCCAATTGAATCCAATTTATAATATTTCCTGACTCGTGAAAAAAATAAAAAAAATTTGAACAATGTTTAATCACCTACACACTAAATGTTTAATTAAAAAAAAAACAACATGTTTTTCTGGCGACACTATTCCTTTAAGAAATATTTGTTTTAATCCTCTTGTTATTCATTAGGACAATTTTTTTGTTTTCTTCTTAATCATTTAAAATGTATTTAATCTTTTGCATAGCTAAGACTATATTTGCACTGCTGTTCAGGGCTCTATTTGAAGCCTCTAACTAGAGTTACATCAGTTTTGATAGCAAAAATAGAAAATTATGCAAAACTATTCATGCTGTCAAAGTTATAAATCCAACAGACCCCGTTATAAGTCAAAGGGGTTCGACGGGTGTTGACGCAATTATGGGCCAAAATATATTAGATTGAAATTTGTATTGGGTATGTCAACCGACACCCACCCTCTAGTGATTTATCCGGTTTCAAATCATAGGTAATATATATATATATATATATATATATATATATACACACACAGCAAAATCCAATATACAGGTCAGCACTCCAGGTTCAGTGAATAATGGATCTTTTTAATCACCACATGCAACGTTTCAGCCCTGCTCAATGGGGCCTTTCTCAAGCAAGGCCCCATTGAGCAGGGCTGAAACGTTGCATGTGGTGATTAAAAAGATCTGTATATTTGGGACACTGGTCGTGTGTCTGAACAGGTACTTGTGCACCCTACACTGGAGGAACGGTGCTGCTTTTACTTTGCTTTATATATATATATATATATATATATACATATATATCTATCTATATCTGAGAGAAAATATGACACAAGAAACCATGTTTTGTATGCTCAAAATCCTTCTCTGGCGTTTATTCATCAAACCATTGCAATAATATCTTTTTCGAAGTAGGAGCAGCTTGATTCCAGCCAATCGTTTACAATGTTTACAGTATGACGTTAATTTGGATTTGATTTAACCAATAGCATATAATGACAATATGTTTTGTCCTGAACCAATCATAGGCTCGGGAGGCGGTTCAAATGTAAACCATAAGTTCCAAAAATATACCACGTCATAGATGCTTAGAGTCAGACTACCCCCTCCCTCATAGTATACGGAACTCTTCTCCAAGGCTAAGAGTCAGACTGACCCCCCCATAGTAAACATGATCTTTATCCATAGGCTTCAAGGTTTAACGGCTCCTTATCACACAAAAATAGGTAAATATTCATCTGTATTCTCCATATTAGAGAGAGACTAAATAAAAAACATTAATCTCAAGAACAAATAACATGGAATTGTTTCAGACAATGCTCACAGATATTAGCTTTAAAGCAACCATGACTTATTAATCTTAAAATTGCTCCTTCAGGCCACAAGATGGATTCCAATGATCCAAAATGGACGGCAACCATACAAGATCGAGTCCATGCAAAATGTAATCTTTTGAAAATATTCTAATCACTTTCACATTTCCCACGTTTTGTTTATTTGAGGACATTTTGTATCCAAGCTCGGTACTTAAAAGAGGGCTTTTCCCCCATCCGCGCTTAACTAGCCTTTTCACCTTATCCCACGGGCATGTCAACAAAATTTCTTCCCATACTCATTTCACTCATAAGGTACACACTTAATCACAAGATCTAGAATGGTGGGTAGGTTTTTTTAGCCTTTGCTGCGAAGCATTGCAAAAGTTTTTCCTAAAGTGTTTCTTTATTTTCTCAGCTTTATCTATGTCATACTTGTCCTGCATAATGCCAAAAAGGTCTATATAATGGCAACAGGCTGGGCTAACTACTTGGCAAATGCACACGCCCCCTTGGGCAGCTATCAAAACATCAAACACATAATCTATAACATTATCAAATCTGTCAGCCACTTTCAATATATTATGAGCATTCTTTACTGTTAAACCTACTAATGTTAGCAATAATCCAAACTTCTCCTGCCACGGTACATGTATTGGTCATAATTGCGTTGCACAGTCACTTACTGTCCTAATGGGACTTTTACCCTTGCAGATATAACAGGTCTGGGCAGCAACTTTCTCAAACCTAAAGACACCCAGGTAACATAACCTCAGGGTTCTCATTGCTGCCATGTACTTCTTACTTATGAGTGACAACAACCAGTGACCTTCAGCTCATAACTCCACATAAAGCATCTCAAGTCGTTATTCACAGTACCGTGGCATATTTACATACATTATAATAAACCTCAAACAATAGGACCTGAACTAATAAAATAATGCTATCACCAATCTCATGTTTTCACCACTCAGGTTTGGGTCCCATCAGTTCATTGTCAAGTCCTGTACACCATGATCCTCTTCTTCTTTTGTCTTTTGCTTTTCACTGACTGTCGACCTTAGGGAAACCCACATAATTGTGGCGCTAGACTGCACGGTGGTGTCCAGTGGGGGATTTATTATTACCCACCTCCTGGTCACTTATCTTCCACTGTGAAACACTTTCATGCTGCTGACAGGTTCTCTCAGGTCTTCGGCCTTTGCTTTACTTTGACAATTGCTAATGTCAACAGGACTTGGTTTGGTCCTTCTCATCTGTCCTCTTCCTCAGGCAAGTTGCTTGTCTGCTTACAATTGTGACACTGCCGTCAGTTCATAATAAGCACGTTGTATTGGATCTCAGTAGTGAAGTTCATCATGTTAAAGTCTTTTAGTTCATGTTTATTGGCACTTGCTGGGGACCTAACCCTTGTCAATTATAAAAATAAATGCTCATCTGGTGATAACAACATCTGCAGACTCTCTAAACGTTGTTCCAAGTACATACAATAACAATGACAGGCCCTTAAATCAAACAAACACCTTTATATAAGAAAAACATCTCTGTCCCACTGGACGGGGCACCTAGAAAATGTGTAGCTACCGAGGAAATTTTATTTTGCACTTTGTGTTACTCTTTTTAATGGAATTTGTACCTTGATCTGAGCTGATTACCTGTAACAGCTCCTACCCACAGAAATATTCACATATACCATATGTTTATCTGACAAGTGTCTCAAACCAATTTTTTTTACTCTGATTTGTATTACCTGGAAAGGTCTCTTCTCTTCATGGGAGGCGGGTATGATGATAAGGTTGGCACCGGTCTGCCAGGACTGTTCTGTAGGCAAATCAATCAGCTCTAACAGAATTTAGCAGCAACAGCTGTAAAACCTGGGACATACCAATTAGATCTTACCACATCGATCCTTGCAGTCTTGGAGGCATATGTGAGGTCATACACCATCAATGCAAGTGCAATCAAGAATGCCTTGGGTGCTACCACTTTACCTTTCTTTATCCTTCCACATTCCATTAGAATCTGTTTTTCATGCCTTCCGCTCCCAGTTGGACACTTTGTGTGGAGAACAATCTTTTTGTCACATAATCGTTAATTGATCTTAATCATGTAATTCAATTGAAAAAAAAAACATTAACAATGACATCTCTAAGCATTCACATTGGGCAGTATACTAAAAGTGATACATACAAACTGATTCTTCTTCTTTTTATATATACTTCACCAAATTTTCTGCTGTAAAATTTTCCTTTCACAACAAAAAAAATTTTCAAATGGGAATCTACTTCCACTGAGAAGTTATCATTTACACAAACATAACAGTGACACATGCCTCCAATAGTCCAATGCTAAGGCACGCTGACCCAGAACCTTACATAAAACTTAACCTCAGTATTTAGTATTCCCGCAACACTTCTTGAATACCGTTATCAAACAAACTAACTTTGGGATAGCATCTAGAGAGCTGCTAATATCTTAATCATTGTACAAAGACCAGTTCTGTACTTGGGGTAAAAACTGTTCCCGTGTCACTACACAGAACTTCACTGAAAATTCTCTTGGCCGTGTTCTTTGCAGTGGGGAAAATACTGACCAGGCTTCAGGCCACCCTGAGAATAGGTCTACACATACGAGCACATTTTGATACACATTTACCACGAGTAGTTGTATGTTCTGCAGTCGCTGGAATGGGTAATCTGGCCGGGGTGCACTTTTCATAGGTACCTTTGCTGTTTTACCTATGTCATGCCGTGCACATATCATGCAGGCCACTACAAACCAGCATTATTGAATCAAGGGACAAGCCAATTTGCTGTTACCTGGCTGCACATACTCTCCTTAACAGGTGTGTCATCTCTTGTGCTGTCAATTGGCTTACCGGATGATCAAACCAAGGTCCTACTACCAATGGGCCCATAATCGTGGGTGCTGCCAAAAGCGTACCTAGAGTCAGTGTATATGTTGTCCATCTTACCTTTTGCCAGGTTAAAAGCCTCAGCTCCGCTTCTTGAGATGATAAAGAAGGTGGGAGTGGTCTCTGGATGATTTACCTCGTGCATTGTAACTACCGTGTATCCTATCTTGTACATACTGTATATGATGAAGCATCTCTTCATTCCAAATTTACATTGGAAACCCATGTTGCATATAGATAAACTATTTCAAAATGGTGGAGTCTTATTTATTCTCAAAAATTAAAAAACAATTGTTATACACTTCTACACACTCATCTGATAACCTAGAGCACTTGAGAATCACACCCCCATCAGGTCCTATAGATACTTGATTAATACCACAAAATAATACCACAACAAAAATTATTATTTTTTTACTAAAATCTGGCATAAAACTAACAATAATCAGGCAATTTTCACCTCCTTCCCATCTAAATCTGTAAAGACTCATCTGTGAGTGATGTCATGTCGGCCTCCTTTGCAGATTTGCTGGAGGGGAGTGATCTGTTACACAACACATAGTGACTACAGCACAGCATACCGGTGCCATATTTGCCGTTGTAAAGAATCCGAAACCATCTACACAGAAAAACTGGGCTGGGTTACTCTCATAAATATTTTATAGACCTCCTAGAAAATTCAAAACAAAATTGTACCTGATCAATCTCATCATTACGCCCCCTTTTTTTTTTTACTCTGCGGAAGTAATATATCAGAGTTCAGAACTGCATATCTCAATATAGTGAGGTTGGGCACTCTATCTGGGGGTCACTAATTTGGCCCCCTGTAATGCGCAATAGCATAGAATAAAAATTACTTTCTCCGGACAAAACAGCATTTTATCTTTTAGATACCTTGCAGCCGGTTGCTGCTAACAAAAACAAAAAACAAAACCATAAACATACATTATCAAAATTCATTTAGGCAGTCTTATTTTGACTCACAGCATCAACATACTGCAACAACTGGGTCAGTAGTGGCCGGGGAAAACCTTGCAATACTGCAGAAAACTTCATAGGATGGGTCAGGATTCCCTCAATATCTGTATTTTAATTCATATGAATTAACTTCAAACATTACAACGTCAAATCATATCATAACACATGAATATGCAGTCCATATTTTGTAATTTTACTCTCTCTGCATACTAAGTACAGAACAGCGCATGTGTAGAGATAATACACACTCCTTTACACTGTAACCAGCCAGGCAGCCTGCCTCCTCCTGTCTTGTCACACACATAACCCCCCTTTTCTTCAGACCAATTCTTTTCTGGAATGACTCTAATTTAACCCCATACACAAGACACACAAAAAATTTGTTACACAGTACCGCTGTTAAGAATGAGAGCATGCAATATAGATCTAAAATCAATGCAATATTGTGGTAACTTATCTCATCAGTCCATGCTCAATGTATAAGCTTATATCAGTCTGCCTTTCAGACTTCACACTGCACACGTTATATCACACACATGTTGCATCACACCAGTTCACATTACACTCCCCCTGTTCTGACCCACGTTAGTCACTGCTGCAATGTACCTAACTGCTCCGTATTTTCACTCTTCTACCAAAAGCTACACCTGTCTCACATCTCCCTCACACTAACTTACTTGTAACCACCTGTAATCACTTAGTTTGTCATTATAAATTATGCCTAGTTAACAGAGTTAGCTCCTGGCCATCCACCAGCCCTTATTCAACTTTCCACAAACCATTCTATTTATCACATGCAAACAACTATCTTTTGTCTGCTAGCCTTTTTTTTTTTTAATTCCCACAGTTTGACAGTTTGTTTTTCATATCTGGGTCTAGGGGTTTGCTTATGTATGTTGGTGATGATTTCTTTAGGGTCTCTAGGTGTGCGCCAATGCTAATCTCTTTCACTGTAATTTGTGTAGGTAGTTATACTATTACAACACATGTGGGTCATTCTTTGAACACAGGTTGTTATTTTACAACGGTATTCAGCTCCGGACGGTCTGATGGTATACTACTACAGATGTACTTCAAACTCTATAAGCCGGATTATCAAATGCGTGCTAAAAATTAGTCTGTACTGATTCCCACCTTATTTCAGTCTGACAATGCATACCACTGATGGTTTTTAAGGACCCTACACATAGTATTACAAGCTGGCAATTTGTGCTAGAAGCATATCAATGGTTATTGAATACAACAATCAAAGTTTTCCTTATTGCACTGGGTAATGGTACATACATATTTATCACACTTCTCACATGCACTTTCATATGTATTCACTTGACCATTACCATCCTGCCAAAGGACCTGATTATTATGGGACCCCTCTGTAGTTGTTATAGCGTCTTTCTTACCCTATTTGTCACAATTGATTTGGCTGTATGCCACTGGGCTCCCGCTCTGCCCCCTGAGCACCTTATTATCAGGACTTAACCGCAGAAGTCCTTGTGGTACTAAAAGTACAACAGGATATTACCTACGAATATCCAACCAACCTTTATGTCACCTTTTGGACAGACTCTACCAGCTATGGGCAGTTTGTAGTATGTCTCTGTCACCTACAGACAGATTGTGTCACCTACTGACACACTGTGTCACCTACGTACACATGTAGCACCACTGAGTCAGTAGTCTGTGACTCTCGCCGAGTCGGACACTCAGCTCTCTCAGAACAAACAAGCAACAGGATAACATTTCCTTTGATCCTTAACCGTTTCTACACAAAAGCCAAATAAAAAATGATATTTCCAACAGACCTATAACAATACACAAATCCAAACAGCACAGTTCATCGCAGGTTGACTGTACAAATCTTTTATTTCTCACTTTACACACAGACAGCTGGACACAATGCTCAATTTTTTTCACTGTCACTTTAAAAGTTTATAATAACAGTCCGCTACGTCATCACATTCCAAAGGTGGGGGTCATGCACTCCTCACAGCTTCTGTTTCATACAATCTTAACAGTTTCAATGTTCAATACCGGCAAAAATTCTCTCATACTATGAACCTCAAGATTTACACATCTGCAACAACAACTCAAGATAACATATGCATCTGCAATCATTCATCACACAAAAAGCTTTTAACATACCTCATACTGCTGGATAAATTACTGCGTTCAGGAGATGTGACGTCATGACAGCTAATTCTAGTCCTGGCAATGAATGAGTGAAAAAGGTTTGTAAGAATAAGCTTCTTATCTAACGGCCGTTTTTCATTCACTGATGCAATACTATGCCCGACCTCCATTGACAGCTGTCAGACGATTAAATCTCCCGCAATTATGCACCAAAAAAACTGTTGATGCAGTCATGGGCCTAAATATATTAGACTGAAATTTGTATTGGGTATGTCAACCGATACCTGCCTTCCAGTGATCTATCCAGTTTCAAATCATAGGTAATCAATATATATATATATATATATGTGTGCGATAAAAGATGACACAAACCATGCTTTGTATGCTCAAAATCCTACTCTGGCGTTTATTCATCAAACCATTACAATAATATCTTTTGAAGTAGGAGCAGCTTGATTCCAGCCAATCGTTTACAATGTTTACAATATGACGTTAATTTGGATTTGTAAACCATATGTTTCCAAAATATACCACATAGATGCTAGAAGTCAGACTACTCCCTCCCTCATAGTATACGGAACTCTTTTCTAAGGCTAAGAGTCAGACTGACCCCTCCCTTATAGTAAACATGATCTTTCTCCATAGGCTTCAAGGTTTAGGCGGGATTCACAGGACAGGGTCCCGCCCGAGCCCGAGTGTCGGCCGGTAAAATCGGCCATTTTGCCCGGCCGGTTTGCATAAGGTTTTGCATCCGTTCCGGGCCGGGCAGATCTGGACAGTGACATCAGCGGCAACTCCTGAAGGGGAATCCCCATGTGTTCGGGGATTCCGCTTCAGGAGTTTCCCCTGATGTCACTGCCCAGATATGGACAGAGACATCAAGCGCTCTGTCCAGGAGCGGATTCCCTGAAAACACGGGGATTCCGCTCCTTCAAGGAGCTAAAGTGGGGCTAGCACATAGCAGAGCGGGGAGATACCTCCCTGCTCTGCTATAGTGGCGTCGCTACAGTAGTAGCAGCCGCAGCAGCAGCAGCTGCTAGCGGCGCCATGGAAGGTGTCGTTGGGCCAGGGCGCTTTTAAAACAAGCAGGGGAAGGGAGCCAACGCAGCGCTCCCTCCACCTGCTGTACACCCCGGCCCTGCCACACAGTCTCCAGCGTAGCCATTCGTCCGAATGGCAGCAACTCCTCCTCCTCACATGCACTCTGTGCTGTGAGGAGGAGGAGATAGAGCGCAAGCACTCGGGACACATTCCGGTGATGGCCGTGTATTACCTGGCCCCACAGACTTCTATGGGAGCCGGGCGGCCGGGTACCGGGCCGAAAATAGAGCATGTCCTATTTTTTGACGGCCGGTTTTCCCGGCCGTCAAAAAATCGGTCGTGTGAATAGCCCTATTAGGGGTCTATTATTCCTAATGCAGCCGGGTGCCGGCCGATTTATGAACGGCCGGCACCCGGCCGGGAAACCCTGTCGTGAGAATGAGGCCTTAGTGGCTCCTTATTAGACACAAAAATAGGTAAATATTCATCTGTATTCTCCATATTAGAGAGAGACTGAATAAAAAACATTCATCTCAAGAACAAATAACATGGAATTGTTTCAAACAATGCTCACAGATATTAGCTTTAAAGCAACCATGACTTATTAATGTCAAAATGGCTCCTTCAGGCCATAAGATGGATTCCAATGATCCAAAATGGACGCCAACCATACAAGATGGAGTCCATGCAAAGTATAATCTTTTAAACATGTTCTAAACATTTTCACAACGGGCACCATTGAAATTCATTGTATGACGAATCGGGCACGGCTTTAACAATGTAAGCCATGACACAGATGTAAGCCGTGATGTAGAGTATAAAAAGTGTTGGTCCCCGGGGCACTTTTATATAATATAATCCTGCATCAAGAGCTAAATCAATAAAATAGTATAAAGAACAGACTTCAAAACAGTAATGAGGATAAAAAAAAAAAGGTATATTAAGAAGGATTGGACGGGGGCAGATGAATGGGGGAATAATACACATAAGCACCTAAATTTAACAAAACCATAAATCTGGCTTGCCAATCTCAACTTTTGTTTTTTCTGGATTAAATCAATTCTGCGTTAATTTTTTCTGTTTGCTGCGTCATAGGAACAGAACAACGTAGAAAGATATATCGCATGACGGACACCAATGGCACCTGAGAAAACTCATTAACTTTAATGGATTCCATCGGGTTTTTGTCATGGTGTCTGTTTTTTGTGTATGTACTGGGGTTTGAGCATCTTCAGCCGTCGCCTTGAATCTAGGGTTCCATGGAACTGCAATGATTTCCTATGGGGAAAAAAATAGAGGAACAAAAAGGTTGAACCTGCTTGCATTAACAGGATCTTCCCAACTTAAATGGACACTCACTTTTCAAATAACTTAGGCTAGTCTAACAGTTTACCTGATATAGATCAACTTTGTGAGTTACTTACTGTTGAAATATAGTTGTTTTATCCATGCAAATTCTGTGTGAAGTTACTGCCACCAGGTGTCTCCCTTTCTGGAATCTGCTGTCCACCACCTGTTCTCAAGCAAACTCCATCTCTAGTTACACAGCAGAGGAAACTAACTACATGAAGTGGTGGTGTGTCTTTCCAAAGAACACCTCAGTGTCTTCACAGCCTGCCAATAGAAGTCTATGGAGAGGGGGGAGAAGGAGCAGAGTGAAAACACAGACACACAGACATGTCCTGGTTCCAACTTTATATGGGATGTGATACTGTGTGGGGGCTCTATGGGGAAATTATATTGTGTAGGGGCAGCTATAAGGGCATTATACTGTGTGTGGGAGGCACTACTGGGTATTATGCTGGGTGGCACCAATCGGGGCATTATTCTATGTGGAGGACACTATAGGGGCATTATACTGTATGGAGCCCACTATGGGGGCATTAAACAGTGTGGGGGCCACTATGGGCCATTATACTGTTTGGGGCACTATGGGGCACTATACTGTATGTGGGGGCTCTATGGGGGCATTATACTGAGGGGAGGCACTATGGTAGAATGATGCTGTGTGGGCTAAAATTGGGTGTCTATTGGCAGAGATTGAAGGCTGTTAGAGGTGTGACTTAGTGGGGAAAAAATTTGCCACATCTGCTGTCCCTGTTACTATTTGAACAGCTGCCTTGTTTGAGCTTAGAAAAAGCCTCCATCTTGATTCTTAGACTTCCCTAGCTTTTCTTCCTCTCTGCTTTGCTATCAATCCCATGATGCTTCAGCGCAGCATTACTTGACTAGATAAAGACCATACCATTTCCTGTGTGACAGGAACATGTCTAAGGATCAGTGGTAGCTGATGATAGAAGTTTCTGTCCCACCCTGTGCATAACTAGTGTGGTACAGGAACTGCTGAAGCCGGTGACGTGTGACACAAAGATCTTCATAGACTCAAGTACAGAATGCGTGTCACCGAGCCTCATTCACACTGCTGCTAAGCAACCATCCCTGTCTGATATATAGAGATAGAAGCAGCAAGAAAAATATCAGGTGAGAGACTGACACATGGAATAGCAGAATGTTACACATGGGAAAGTTTCGTTTTGGCCGGAGCGTCCCTTTAAATATTTTTGCAATGATATGTCGTTTTGGCTCATAATTTTAATTTTCGCAAGGACTATAGAAGAAAAAGCATCTCAACATTTCTTACGCAACTTCTCTAGAGTATGGAGCTGAGAAGAAAAGGAGCGCTTTTTGGCTTTTGCAGCGCAGATTTAGCTGGAATGGTTTTCTGACGTCATGTTGCATTTGCAAAGTCTCTGAGGTACTTATACAGTCCAAACCCTTAAAAAGTGATCTCATTTAGGAATCTAAACACCTAAATAAACTCATCTAGGGGTATAATGAGCATTTTGACCCCACAGGTGTTTCAGTAAATTTATTAGAATTAGGTCATAAAAGTGTAAAAAAAATGTTTTTTCCCAATCATATGTAGTTTTAGCTAAAATGTTTCATTTTCACAAACTATAGGAGAAAAAGTAACCAAACATTTGTTTACGCAATTTCTCCCAAATATGTCAATACCCCAAACGTGGTTGTAAACTGCTGTTTGGGCACACGGCAAGGCATAGAAGGAAATGACTGCCATTTGGTTTTTGGAGCACAGATTTTCATGGATTAGTTTTCTGGCCCCATGTAGCATTTGTAGAGCTTGTTAGGTACTAGTACAGTGTAAACTCTTAAAGTGACCACATTTAGGAAACAATACCCCTCAATGAACTCATATAGGGGTGTAGTGAGCATTTTGACTCTACAGGTGTTTCTGCAAATTTATTGGAAGTTGGCCATAAAAGTGTAAAAAAAATGTTTTTTCCCAATCATATGTAGTTTTAGCTAAAATGTTTCATTTTCACAAACTATAGGAGAAAAAGTAACCAAACATTTGTTTACGCAATTTCTCCCAAATATGTCAATACCCCAAACGTGGTTGTAAACTGCTGTTTGGGCACACGGCAAGGCATAGAAGGAAATGACTGCCATTTGGTTTTTGGAGCACAGATTTTCATGGATTAGTTTTCTGGCCCCATTTAGCATTTGTAGAGCTTGTTAGGTACTAGTACAGTGTAAACTCTTAAAGTGACCACATTTAGGAAATTAATTTTTATTCCAATAATATGTCGTTTTAGTTTACATTTTTCACTTTTACTAGAACTATAGGAGAAAAAGCCCCCGAACATTTGTTATGCAATTTCTCCCAAGTAAGGCAATACCCCATATGTTTTTGTAAATTGCAGGGCTCAAAAGGAAATTAAAGCAATTTAGCTTTTCGAGTGCAAATTTTACTGAAATGGTTTTTGGAAGCCATGTTGCATTGCCCTAAGGCAAGATTAACACGAACGTGTCAGTTTTGCATCCGCAAAAAATGCACTGCTTTCATGCGTTGCAGTTCCATGTGCCATCAGTGTTTGTTCCGTGTGGCATCAGTTTTTTATGTCAGTGTTGGTGCACATTTTTTTATTTTTATTTTTCTCAGTCTTTCTTTAGCAAATGTTGCGTGAAACACGGACAGCACACGGATAACATCTATGTGCTGTCTGTGATTTTAACATACCCATAGACTTAAAATAGGGCATGCAGTGAGTTTCATGCAACGGAAACATGCTGCGTGAAAAATCACGCATGTCTGAATAGCCCTATTGAATTGCATCGGTCCGCGTGCTGTCCGTTGTTTTAACGGACAGCACACTGACGTACACACCGTTCGTGTGAATCAGGCCTAAGGTAACAGTACAGTGAAACCTCCGAGAAGTGACCCCATTTTTGGAAACTACACCCCTCAAGGAATTCATACAGAGAGTAAGTGAGCATTTTGACCCCACAGATGTTCTGCAGAAATTAGTGAAATAGATGTTGCAGAGTGAAAAGTTAAATTTTTCCATAGATATGCCATTTAACTGTTTAATATGTTGTGTCCAACTTCTGCCACTGTGAAGAGACAACTCTCTAATTATTATGCTGTGATTCCTTATTTTAAAAACACCCTACATGTAGCCCTAATATTTTGTCTGGGCATATACGACAGGGCTCAGGAGTGAAAGGAATCATGCGCATTTGAGGCTGGATTCACACGAGCATGTTCGGTCCGTAAAGGATGGAACGTATTTCGGCCGCAAGTCCCGGACCGAACACAGTGCAGGAGCCGGGCTCCTAGCATCTTAGTTATGTACGACGCTAGGAATCCCTGCCTCTCCGTGGAACTACTGTCCCGTACTGAAAACATGATTGCAAATATGCAAAGGCTGGTGCAGATTCGTTGTGTAATTGCCCCAAATCTGCACCAACATTTGCAGCGGAAAAATTCCGCCACATCTGAACGTGCCCTAAAAATTGAAATTATTACACAGATATGCTATTTCAGTGGCAAATATGTTGTGTCCAGCTTGTGCCACTGAAAACACACACCCCATAAATAGTTAAGCAGGTTCTCCTGAGTACGGCAATGCCATATATGTGGTGATAAACTGCTGTTTGCACACACTGCCATGTTTGGAAGGATCGCAGATTTTTTTTGATAGTTTTATTTGTTGTTTTACTGGTATCTCAATTTAGAATGTGAAGGCATACTGTAAGGGTATGTTCACACGATGAGAGGCATTTACGTGTGAAAAGACAGACTGTTAACAGCTGCCTCGTTTCACACGTAAATGCTCCTCCTCGTAATTTACGAGGCGTCTGAGACGCTCTGAGACGCTCGTAAATCTTGAGCTGTGCTTCATTGAGTTCAATGAAGAACAGCTCAAATTACGTGGCAAAGAAGTGCCCTGCACTTCTTTGCCGAGGCAGTCAATTTACGCGTCGTCGTTTGACAGCTGTCAAACGACGACGCGTAAATTACAGGTCGTCTGCACAGTACGTCGGCAAACCCATTCAAATGAATGGGCAGATGTTTGCCGACGTATTGTAGCCCTATTTTCAGTCGTAAAATGAGGCATAATACGCCTCGTTTACGTCTGAAAATAGGTCGTGTGAACCCAGCCTGAAGGATCTGCCAGGCACAGCTTCTGTGTCAACGCCCATAGGTAATCAGTCTGCACCTGCTTCTATCTATGCTTCTATCACAGCCTGGCCAGACGGAGCTAGCTCCCGCCCTCTGTCTATTTATACCTGCCTTTCCTGTTCCTCCTTGCTTGTGATTCTTCTCGTTTGGTTTCCTAGCCCTGCTGCAGCTTCTGAACTATTTGACCCTGCTTCATACTGACCCTGGCTTACTGACTACTCCCCTGCTCTGCGTTTGGTACCTCGTACACTCCTGGTTTGACTCGGCTTGTTCTCTACCCTCCTGCTCTGCGTTTGGTACCTCGTACACTCCTGGTTTGACTCGGCTGTTCACCACTCTTGTTGCTCACGGTGTTGCCGTGGGCAACTGCCCCATTTCCCTCAGCTTTGTGTACCCTTGTCTGTTTGTCTGTCGTGCACTTACTGAGTGTAGGGACCGTCGCCCAGTTGTACCCCGTCGCCTAGGGCAGGTCGTTGCAAGTAGGCAGGGACTGAGTGGCGGGTAGATTAGGGCTCACTTGTCTGTTTCCCTACCCCCATCGTTACACATACGTAAGCTTTCCAGAGTATATCAGGGCACAATAAGGTGGTATAACAATGGGGTAAACAAATAATACAGTAACATTAATAATCCATAGATGTGTGGCATGCTTTGAAGAAATTCTTTACGCACAAGCCAGGTGTCACATTGATAATGGTGTCCATTATTTTCCCCTGTTTGAGCAAGGGTTCCGTCGTTTTGACGGAATGAATAGCACAGTCGACTACGCTATTCATTCCGTCAAAAAGGACGGGACCCTTGCACAAGTGAGACAAACAGAAACCATTGGCACCAGATCAGTCACTATTGAAATCAATGGTGATGCAAACGGAAACCCACGGTTTCCGTTTGTTTCAGTCAGAGTACCGTTCTGACGGGAAGCTCTGACAGAACATCAGAACGGGACCCTGACATAGATTTGAATGAAGCCTTAGTCTGAGCTATCATTTTGCAAAATTGCGTTCAAGAGTGATATCATAACTTTTTTATTTTTCTGTTGATGGAGCTGTGTGAGGACTTTTTATTTGTACAATTTTGGGGTAAATACGATTTTTTAAATCACTTTTTATTTAATTAATTGGAAGCGAGGAGACCAAAAAAAAATGGAATTCTGGCACTCTTATATTTTTTTTTTATGGCATTCATTGTGCAGTATAAATTAAATTGTTAACTTTATTCTGCAGGTAGATACGATTATGGTGATACCAGATTTATATAGTTTATTACATCTTACTACTTTTTACACAATAATTAATAATAAAAGCAATCATACTTTGGTGTCGCCATATTCTAAAGGCCATAATTTTTTTATTTTTCCTTCAATGGAGCCTTCAATGGTGTCAGGACTTGTTTTTTTGCAGAACGAGCAGTAGTTTTGATTTATACCATTTTAGAATAAATGTGACGTTTTGATCCTTTTTATTACATTTTTTTTGAAGACAAGGTGACATTGTATTTTATTAAAAAATCTTAAACCGTTTACCTTGCAGGATAAATTAAGCAAAATTTTCATAGTTCAGGTCATTACAAATGAGGCAATGGCAATTATGTCCACAGACAATACAGGAAGGAATTGTATGTCTCCTGTATGGCCACTCCGAGGAAAGTTTTTTTTTTTTAATAAATAGCTAAAACATATAAAAAAAAATAATAAACACATTATTTATCTTATACAGAAAGGAAACCTTTACTTTAAAATGGGAATTCAAATGCTCTACAAAGTGTAAAAAAACAAGTGCAAAACGAAAAAGGCAAAAGCTTGCCACAATGTGAGCGTGAACCTGAGTGTACAGATGACAGAAAAGAGATCCGGTCCTAGATGAAGTAGAAATATGTTCATCAAATGAGTACGATGTATTCAAGCAGAAACGATAGGACTCCAAAGTGCCCATTTTACCATTTTATAATAGTTCTGTTTGTTTCACTGCAATTTTTAATGCTTTTTTTTTTAAAATCCAAACCTCTGGTGCCTAGTACACATATATTATCTGCATTGATGGAGTTTATATTGTACTCAGAAATATCTTGTTTTACATTTGGACCCATGAAAGTCACTGAAAAATATGTAGAGGTGTAAAGAAAATTCATCTGTAGAAGAACTTCATATCAAAATGGAAAAAAAAATTGTTTTCTTAAAGCTTAAACAAAAAGTGGATTGCAACAATTAACACATGCTAAACACTTTCTCAATGCATTTATAATGAATAAAATGCCAAGCAATACATTTCAATGGGGGTATTTTTTGCTAGTTACCCAGAAGTCCCAGCGTCCTGTATTTAGTTTCAGCTGCTCTGATTATGCCTGAGACAAAGTATATGTACAGGAATATAATATTATAAAGTCTCTATTTGACTAATTCCTTTTTCAAAGACTGTAAATGACTTATTTCAGTAATAGACATATAATACACAAAAATGAACCATTTTAAGGGTATGTTCACACGCACTAATTACGGACGTAATTCGGGCGTTTTTGCCCCGAATTACGTCCGAAAATAGCGCCTCAATAGCGTTGACAAACATTTGCCCATTGAAAGCAATGGGCAGACGTTTGTCTGTTCACACGGGCGTATATTTACGCGCCGCTGTCAAATGATGGCGCGTAAATAGACGCCTGCATCAAAGAAGTGACCTGTCACTTCTTTGGGCGTAATTGGAGCCGTTACTCATTGACTCCAATGAATAGCAGCGCCAATTACGTCCGTAATGGACGCGCCGTTCAAGCGCCTGCACATGCCGTTACGGCTGAAATTACGGGGATGTTTTCAGGCGTAAACATCCCCATAATTTCAGCCGTTACGGACTCCCTCGTGTGAACATACCCTAATAGTTGTGTATGTATATGATATCTGAGTGATCCACAGTCAGCTATGGATGGCACTTCTTTGTCAGTAGTGCACGTGTAGTGAAGAGAATGTCCCCGATTGTCAAGTCTAAATTATCGGCGCTCACCCAACTTTTTTTTTCACGCAAAGTTTTTCTTTGTTGTACCATCAGAAATATCGGGGAAGCATTGTCCTCAAGCCTTTTACAACTCATATAGAATACAAGCAACTTGTTACATTTAAATGCGCATCATATCCATCGTATTTAATGACGTAAACCCATTGTTAGGCTACCTATTGCTAGGCTACATGGCGATTTTTCTGTGTATAAAAAAAAAATTACATGTTGTCAGCTGGGGCGAAAATAATATATATTGAAACAAAACATAAATAAAGTAATAGTCTTGACAATGGCTGGATGAACATCCACCTCGGTGAATCTATATCATTTTGATAATCTCATATTCACAATTTAAACCTCAAGGTTTCAGATATCCAAACATAAATCCAATAGGCCCCACGTCTCAACAATAATTTCTATCGACTTCCCTCCTGGGTAGTGGGACATGATTTATCACCTGATATTTAAACTTTGATATATTATGTGATATCTGGTGGAAGTGGAAAGGTAACGATGGTAAATATGTTATTACTACAGTCTCCTATACATTACATAATTTGTCCAATGTATAGGAGACCGCACGGGCATTTGAGCAAGTAGATAGCACGTATTGTGTCACAAGTGAAATATCCCTTAAAGGGGTTGTCCAGTTTCAGCAAATTAATGTTATTTTTTTGTACAATAAAAAGTTATTTAATTTTGTTACTATTCAGCAGGAACATTCATTGTTTACTTACAGTGGATACAATTCTAGCCATGGTCATGTGATGGACACACAGGTGCTGGGATTGTTAGAAGACACAGCTCTGATACACATACTGTAACTGTAACAAGCCATGCACCTGTATGTCCAACACATGACCATGGACTTCATGTTATCTACTGGAAGTAAACAATGAATGTTCCTAATGAATAACAACAAGCATAGATCTTCAAAACCATGACGAATAAATACAGAAAGTATATTGGAAAATTGCATAACTTTTAACTTAACAAGAAATAATTTTACTTTGCTGAATCCGGACAACCCCTTTAATATCATCAGGGCATCAGGGCAATCTGAATGAGAATGAAGAACTTTATCTCCCTTACATTTGAACATTTCATACAATGCAAGCATGGGAACGTGCAGTTCCTCTTGTCAAAAATTGTTGCTGTTATATATGAGTTCTCGTTCCTAGAACAGCCCTTACTAGCTTATCATGAACTGTATGTTAAGTGTCCTCTGGTAGCACATAATTGGCTTCTCTCTAAACTCTTCAACTTCAGGATATGTCCTAGAGAAGATCTGCCAGTGTTTACGTACCACCTGGACTGCCTTATATATCATAAGAAGATAATAGTGAATAAAGGGATATATGGGAGGGTCTTATCTTTGTCCCTCACTAGTGTCACTCTATGTTTGGCCTCTCCAAAAATGTTCCTATAATACCCATGTGTGAGAAATCTCTCTCACATTTTAGCCAGTCTTATTTCTCTGCAAGTTTCATCAGAGACTATACGATAGATCCTTTGAAATAAGGATCTGGAAGATTATTTTTTCACATTTCTTAAAATGTAACACTATTCCTAACTGTCGTTTTCACGTATAGTTCAGTAAGGATCTTACCACCACCATCTTTAAGTACCAGGATGTCTAAGAATTGTATTTTAGGTTAAAGGGACATTCCACCCAAAACTATAGTTTTCCATGTGTTGCATTAAGGAATTACATTTTGTTGCTGCTTCTATCACTATATCTCACACTAGATAAGTCTTAATCATTCTCCGGTGACACCATTTTTTAAATCAGAATCTACACTGATTGGCCACTTCATTAGAGGTATTCATCTAATAGCTAGCTGGACCCCCTTTGGCGTTCATAACAGCAGAAATTTGCCATGGCATAGGTTTTGCTAGATGTTGAAATCGTTTGGCAGTAATATTGACCCGTGTAGACAGGATTACTTTTCACAGTTGCCACTAAAGTGTCCTTCTGCCATAGGGTAAACAGCTGTCATGAAGGGATGAACTTGGTTGGCCACAAAACTTTGGTAAGCCGTACTGTTCACATGTCCTTTTCACAGGTATCAGAGGACCCAGGGTGTGCCAAGAAAACATTCCTCCACTGCCCAGTGATCCAATTTTTGCACTCTTTTGCGCACTGGTGTCATGCCTTTCTGTTTCTTTTAGACAGAAATTTTCTGTTATAGCCCATCCGTGCTAAGGAACGACACAGAAGTTAGAGCTCTAGCATTGTATTTGGCTGCAATTTGCTTAACTGAGCACCACCTGTTTGCCAGAATGATTCTTGACATCCTCCACTGACCCCTTTCATCAATGAGTTGTTGACATCCATAGAATTCCCTTTTGCTGGATGTTTTTCACTAGTCACACCATTCTCTGTATACTGTCGACACCTTTGCACAAGAAAACCGCAAAAGGTCGGCAATTTTGAAATATTGGCACCGACTAATCTAGCACTAATGACTATGTCTCATTAGAAGTTATTTAGATTGCCCAATTTTCCCGTTCTAATGTGGATTCACAGTGAAACTATTCCATTTATATTCCATTTAGATAAAAAAATCTTTTAATAATTTTTCGTAAGAATATGCTGGGTGGATATGGCATTGGCTTCTAACGTGAATTGGAAACTCTTTAGAGAAACTGAAAAAAATATATACACGAAGACTCATACTGGACCTGTTATAGTCACAAAAACTTGCATGTTGTGATTGCTCTGCAAAGGTTTATTTTTTTCCAGAAACAGTCCCATCCTTCTGCCTGGTGTATGCAAAGCATTGCAGCTATCCTTACTCGCTTCAAGGCTATGGAAACCTTTGACAAGAAAAATAATATTTTTATATATGTTAGTGGACCTGGAGTAAAAAAACAATTGCACTAAGTTTAGGGCTGCAATCTTCATTCCATCACTCGTTATTAGACCCCACCGATGATCAGTATGCAAGCTGCCCTAGTTTCAGACATTTCTTCTGTGTGCCTGTCCCTCCCAGTCATACATGCTGGATGTAAGGTCTGTGTCAATTGATCTCATGTATCAGCACAGATTTCTTTCTACACTAACCTGAAGAATTGGAGCACCTATTGACGGTACAGTATGTCGTTCGGTGCTTGTTAGCTCCATTCACAAGGAGCAATAACTGTTAATATATGGGGATGAATGATTGTTAATAGGATGGTTTCTTCCCATGCTTTTGCATCATGTCAGCAGCAGATCTCCCTGTTTACACAGGGAGATGTGCTGCTGACTAGCGACCATTTATTTGGCCCCATAAAAGATTGCTCGTTCATTGGCTCATCGTTGTCCTGTTAACACAAGGCAATAATCGAGAATCATATGAACACTCGTTTGCCCGATCATTGGCACATGTAAAAGGGCCTGTCAGTAGCAGTGGACTGACAGATTTGAGTAAGAAGGAGCAGCACAACCAGGAGCTACACAGCAGATTCTACAGCAGCAACATGATAGGACATTTTTAATGAAGAGTATTTAGGAAACAAACGGACAATAAAAAAAATATTAAAAAAAATCAGTGCAAAGGTGTACATATGCTTTAAAAAGTAACTGACCTTTCGCAAAACTTTTGATATGTCATAAAGGCATTTTAGAAGTTTTGATTGGCAGGGTCTGGGTGCCGAGACCCTCACCATCGCTGAAACAAAGGGGCAGAGGCACTTAGCCAAGCGCTCTATGCATTAAGTTGTGAACGGCTCTCCTCATTAGACTGAAGACTGCTAAAAGACGTTCTATGTGAGCCTGTCTTCAGCCTAACGAGGAGCGCCGATCACAGTTGAAGGTGCAGAGCAGTCAGCTACACCCCAACCGATCAAAACTTTTGACATGTCTCCATGACATATCAAAAGTTTTGCAAAACTACAGTTACTGTTTAAATTGTGCAACTATTTTTTGTAAAATGTACCTGAACACAAATGCTCGGATGTGAATGTATAAATGTGCTTTCTGTTAATGTGTTTAATAGATGACTGCTTGCTTTACTAATATTAAGTGACCTATCATTTTTCTTAATTTACTAAGCTTGGAAGGTCATCACAATTATAAAGCATGAAATCAGTGTAGAAAACCTCACTTCTTTCCATTTGGATCATCACATACTGTTGAGATGTGTGGAGTGCAGAGCAGTATCTTTTGTAATTTTCTGCTTGCGGCTGTGTCAAACTGAAGATGCTTGTTAATGAAATTTCCTACATTTGACACAGATCGTTAGCTGGCTAGATTTATTCCACATCACAAATCCTGGCTTTTATCATAACAAAAAAAATGGAAAACAGGTCTATTTTTTTATAATCATTTGTACATTATATTATTTCCTTCTTTGATTTTCACATGACAGACCCAAAATTACAACTTGTCAAAAACAAGCATTATGCTGTAGTCATGTAATATGTGGGGGAAGAACCCCCAACCCTTAAAGGGACTTTTGTGTATTTATATTGGCCAGGAAATGGCACCTTTTACTATTTATTCACTGTGCCTATAACATGTGCTGTTGAGTGTATGCTGTTTTATTCCCTCCAGGTGAAGAAGCAGAGGCCTGTCTGGCCTATTGCGCTCATGTGGCTAGTCTGGCCATCATATGCATACTGTAATAATGCTAGTTATGTTGTGCTGCTGTTGTACACTGTAACGTTCTCATTTTCTGTACAGGTGATATGATGCTTGGCCAATGGCAATCTAAACTGTTAATGTCAGGATGCACATTTTGGGTGTATTTGATGCACCGTAAAAGGCTGATGACTTGCAGCACACCTCCACCATGTAGTAACGCTGGAGTGGGGTTCCTCATGTACAAAACGGCGATCATCCCACCAATCATTGTTCAGTGTTCAAGTGGAAGGTTTGGAGTGAACCTGGGCTGTGCCATCGACGAGAGTTAGAGAGCGGCTGCAGAGAAGAGTCTGATGAGTGAAAAGAGCTACTGGCGAATGGCTGGACTTCGTTGGGTCTGTGTGTGTGTGTGTGGCACTGGAGTGAGTTGTGGTTAAAAGGCAGGAGCCTCCCCTTTGATATTATACGTAAGTTATGTGGGCAGTGGTGGGTAAGGGCAAGAGTCTGCCCACGTGGACAGCCAACAAGCAGCAAGCAGGCAGCCCGCCATTTGCTACCTACTAGGCCTGTATTGCTGGACTATTTCCTGTAACAGTGAAGGCGCCCTTGTCCCTGTTCGCAACAGAAATCAAGCCAGCCATCATCCACTTGAATCGTGTCTAAGACTGTTGCCCTTATTGAGAAGTCCAATCAGCATTGGTTGAATACTTACTTGTAACATCTAGGCCCCCTACTGTGCAGTCTATCAGTGTCACCTCAGAATTTGTATTAACCTCCCTGTCTTCCCTTATAAAATTAGGAACAGTAAAATACTTATAAATTAAATCTTCTATTATTTTAAATATTGTCAGGGTCAGTTAAATCAAAACCAAGTTATGGATGTTTTTGAAGTTTCCCCAAAAATAATAATAAAAAAGTTATCCAAGCATCATTTGTTGTCCTCTTTTGGGAAATCATTAACCCCTTAAGGATGCAGCC